>NC_132843.1:40028410-40331440 GCF_048164855.1 Canis lupus baileyi | reverse complement strand
TCCCCTCTCCCCCACCCCTGGCCCCAGCTGGCAAAGTGCTGAGGCCCCAGCTGGGGGAAGGGGCTCCATCTGTGCTCCGCTAACAGAGCCCAGGATGGGCCAGAGGAAAGGGGGTGGTGACCAGGATCTCCAAGCACTTCCTCAGCTCACCCACCTGCTTCCTTCTCCCACTCCAGTTCCCCCAGCCCCTAGCTGCAGACAAGGAAAGAGCACCAGCTTCAGACCACACAGCGAGCCGGTTAGGCGCCCTGTGCTCCTCACCCCACACCAGGCTGCCACTCCTGGGGGCTCTCCTTCAGGCGCCTGCCCTGGGCCTCTCTGTGCCCAGCTATCCTACAGTGTGGGGGGCTGAGCTGGAGCGGCATGACCACACAGGTATCAGAGAGTGCCCAGTCTCGCACCAGACAGAGCAGGACATGTCTTGCCACGTACATGTGTGACCTCAGTCCAGAAATGTCATCTCTGCGATTCTAGAATCCTCTATAAACAGGGCTGACACTCTCTCTCCCCATGTTGATTGTGAAGATGCATGGACATAAGTATTGTGAGTATGCATTTTTAAGTGAAGTCTCAGCGTGTAGTCAGTAACATAACTAACATCACCTTTCTTGTTGTTGCTAAGTCACTGGACACAGCAGAGACTTCAGAGCACCCCGCACAACAGCATGGATGGCAGGCCCCCACCACCCTTCTCTCTGTCTGCCTGCCGGGGTAAGAAGGAGGAGCTGACCTGGCCTTGGAAGGCCAGAAAAGGGAGCTGCCAGGGACCCCAAAAGTGTCTCCTTTGGAGGTCTCTCCTGTACACCATCTGTGGAGGGGCCGTGTGACTCCCAGGAGCGGGGAGGGTAGCTGGTGGCACATCTGATGCCCCAGCTCCCAGGCTATCCCGGGGGCCAGGGAGGGGGTGGGAGATGGAGTCCCAGCCAGAACCTGGAGCACACTACTGCCCCTTGCTCCTTATGGTCTGGTGTATGTGTGGACTCCAGGAAGAACAACTGGGACAGGTGCCCATGAGACGTGTCCCTGTAGCATGAAGCATGGAGGCGAGGCAGCAAGGACCCTATCGCTGATGGGGGTGGGAGCCGAGAGCACCAGTGTCCCTGAAGGAGATGAGGGGAAGCCCCAGGAGAATGGGAGAGGCCATGTCCCTGACCAGGCTGGGGTCTTCAGACCCTACCCCTTCAGTTGGGGGTAGGGCCCAAGCCCAGCAGCCACCCATGTCTGGGTGTCCTCCCACTCCCTCTGCCCAGTCCCAGCCACTCACAGGCGACGGAGCCGAGGAGTGAAATGGAAGGCGTCAGGTGCCACAGAGCGGAGCCCACTCTTAACGATGGTGCTGGGGAGGGTGCAGCAGCAGGTCAGCCCACAGGGCTCCCCTTTCTGGACCCCACCTCTCTGCCCATCCAGACCCCGGCCCCCAGTGCTGAGCCCTGGACCCCCTCCATCCCCCACAACCCTGGACTCCCCATTCCCCCACAACCCTGGACCCCTCCTCTCTGCCCACACCAGACCCTGGCCCCCAGGCCTGAGCTCTGGACCCCCTACTCCCCTACAACCCCAGACCATGCCTCTATGCCCACACCAGACCCAAGCCCCCAGCCCTGAGCCCTGGACCCCCTCCATCCCCCACAGCCTCCCCAGCTACCTTGGGCCCCCAAAACCCCTGAGCTTTCTGCTTTCCTGCAGCCCCTCCATTCTCAACCTCCCTGAGTCACTGATCCCCCAGGCCCTGTGCTGTCCCCACACACTGACAGTCAGCCCCCTCACAGGTCTCTCAGCATCCCCAGGCCCTTTAGGTGAACGGCATCCAGATGCTGCAGATGCTCTTGGTTGTCGATGTAGCTGCGGGGAAAGAGGGTGGGAGTCAGGGGCCCAGGCCCACATCCGCCCACCTGCCTCACGATACACATGCAGGTGCATGCACACATATGCACCCAGTCACACACACCCTGGTGCATACACATATACACAGTGACACACGTGCATGCAGGCATGCATCCTCACACCGTTAAACGGCCACACTCACACGTCTCATGTGTGCACACAGTCATGCACATGCACACACAGGCATAAACACACACGCAGAGATACACCTCTTCTTGCATGTTCACACACGCACTTGTGTGTGCACGGACCAAGGTGTGCACATCAGCATGCTTACACGTCACACATGGACATGGTGTACATATATCTCTCATGTGCACACACGGATTCACATTCATAAACACACAGAAGCCCATTCTCAGCTTGGGGTTCTGCTTTTCTACACAGGGCCTCCCCTATACATGCTCAGAGATGGGTGTCACACTGGAACGCTCACTGCCACAGAGAACCAAGGCTCACCAGAGCCACTGCCCCCCAGCACAGAGGGGACTCTGTGGTCATGCAAGGATGTGTGTACCCAAACACAGGGTCACTATCTGGGTTGCCCCCCACTGCGGCACATACACACACACACACACACACACACACACACACACGCTCACTCACACACAACCTCAGAAAGACAGGCCCCTCCCTACTCTCAAGCAGCCATCCTTACCACCACCTTCCACCCTACAGCAGTACAGCGAGAGGCTCAGAGGCTGCCCCAGGAGGGACCCAAGAAGGGGAAGAGGGGCACTGGGAGGGGCACCCAGGGAAGGGGTTGGGGGTGAAGGGGCCCAGACAGGCTAGCTTACATGGCAAGGCAGTGATGGGAAGGCTCAGGGGAGGGGGGAGGCAGGGCAGGAAAACACAGACAAAGTGAAACAGAGACTCCGAGAAAGAGACGATGAGCAAGAAGAGACTGGCAGAGAGAGAGACTGGTGAGGGAACAGACAGATAAGGATAAGGACAGAGACACAGAGATAAGGATAGAGCTCCGGAGAAAGCCAGATAGGGAGCCGGACAGGAGGATGCACACGTGGGGATGGAGGCTGCTGACGCCCTGGGCCCTGCCCAGCTTCTGGATCTGGCACGCCATGGAGTTCCTGGGAACTCGGGTGCCCTGCAATGGCATGTCAGTGTACCCCTACACACGCACACACGCACACATCACACTCGCCAGGGGCCCCTGACTCACTGCCTGTTCTCAGAACTCTCCTCTCACTCTCCTTAGCTGGAACCAGGAACAGTCCCAGTGACCTCTCCCCCTCCCCCTTCCCAGCCTGGGCCCCAGCAGCAGAGCCAGGTAGGGGGTCCTCCACTGGGAGGCCTAGAGAGCAATCTCCAGTGACTGGGGCCGAGAGCAGGTCCCTGCTCACAGGGTTTAGAGCTATAGGGACCCAGGGAGGGGTGGCGGCTGTGTGCAAGCTGTCAGGCAGCACACTCAAAGCTGCCTCATTCGTTTGGATTCATCATCAATCTGTCTTTTGAGTCCATTATCTCCTCGTTAGCTCTGCGGGTGAGGGAGGAGGAGGGGATGGGCAGGCAGAGGCAGGGGGTCAGGCTGCTGCCCCACCCAGAGGAACCTCTCGGCTCCCCACCCTGCATGCCTCCTGGTCCCCAGCCCAGCAAGTCCACTCCCCCACCCCGCCCCCTCCCCCGCTGGGGTTGGACCCACTTGGGGAAGGGAATGGGAAAAGAGCTCTGATGAAGAACATTCAGGATTGGGGCCCTGGTATGAAGGCACAGGGAGGACTGGGCTGGGGGTAGCAGCCCCTCCCATCATGCAGAGTCCTAGGCCCAGACCCAGACAAGGCCATCTCCTCTCTTCCTGGTCTCCCTAGGGCCATTAAAGAGAGAGATTGAGGACCTTCCCGTTAATTACCACGAGATACCGGAGTAACTCACTGCCAATTATCTCAGGCTGCTCAAGTAACTTCCAGACAGTGATGGTTCCCACCTCGGATGCCTTCCAACCTGTCACCGTCACCGCATGAGGCCAGGGTTCCTTGCCCACCCTCTAAGTCCCAGGCGGCAGGAGGGGGATTTTTCTCCCCTCTTCTCAAAGTCTTGCTGGCCCCATCAGCTACATAGAATACTCAAGTATTTTCCAGGCATCACCATGTGATGCTCAAGTACCTCTAGGCCAATTATTACAGAACACTCCCATAGGTTTCACCAGCTGCTAAGAAGTACTCCAGTATTTTGTAACCAATTACTGCAGGATGTCAGAGTACTACAGAATGCTGGAGTTTTCTCTTAGTTTGGAGCCCTGAAAAGAGGAGAGTCTGTCAACAAGAGCCCTGGCTCTCTGCCTCAAATAGGGGGACAAGGTGGAAAAGGAGATGGGGTGAGGAAAGCTAGAAGTCTCATTTTCTACATCCAAATCAAAGCATAGTGGGGATGAGAAATGGTGGAAATGCAGAGGAGAGCGCAGGCACCAAGCTATGCCTCCTCACCACCTCCCACCTATTCCAATTAAATTCCCAGTTCCAGAGGCAAGAGTTGGTGTTGCCAGGTCATGGCATGGAACGGGGTAGGGACCAGCTTCCCCCTTAAGGGGCTAAGGCGGTAAGGGTGCCAAACAGTGGGGTTCTCGGCAGCTAACCAACCCCCCCTCCAGGAGGCAGAGCTTGGACTCCTGTCTGATCTCCCGAAGGCTGCTTCCAGATGGCTGGGCTGTCTCAGATCTGGTCCACGGACAGCCCCTTGCCCCAGCTGCACCGAGCACTAGGCACGGTCCAGAGAGTCATTGCGGTGGTGGCCGAGAGCCACGGCGGGCGGAGGTGGCCCAGGTGCAGCCTCTGGACCCCGCCAGCCTGACTAGAGTCCGCGCCCTCGGGGCAGGGCTCCGCCCGCCCGCGCCCGTCCGCCCACCCGCCCGCGGGACACTCACAGCTCCGTCAGGTTCTCAACGCCTGGCAGGCGGTGGAGGCTCTGCAGGGCCCCGGCCCGGGTGCAGCGCAGCCCCGAGGGGCCGTGGGGGCAGCAGACATCGGGGCAGGGCGCGGCGCCCGCGGACGCCAGCACCAGCCAGGCCAGCAGGCTGCCAGGCCCCGCCGCCCGGCCGTGCCCGCCCCGCTGCCCAAGCCGTCCGCCTCGCAGCATCGCGCCGGCGGGCAGCCGTCCGTGCGCTCCCAGCCGCGGCCGCCGGGCCTCCCCAGACACGTGCGCCCGCCGCGTTAAAGACCCGGCCGCCGGGAAAGGGCGGGGCCCGCGACCCGCCCCGCCCCGCCCTGCCCCCTCCAGCTCCACCTCCGCCACTCGGGTCCTGGCCCCCAGGCCGCCCCTACCCCTTTCTGGGGACCCCGAGCCCCTCCTCCCCCAAAACCCTCTGTCGCAGAAGGAACGCCTTGGAGGTCCTTGCTGGGGCGGGGGACTGCGGCTGAGAAGTTGATCCGTTATTTCTCCCAGCCTATGCTGCCCTTAGGGGGCGGGGAGATGACAGGGCAGGGGCAAGGTTACCGTCGGGGTCGTCCCAGCCAGCCCGGTCCCCCACCATCGTCCACCGCCCCCCATCCCCCACCCCCGCCCTCAGATCTCCCTCCTCACGGTGCGCGCCCCGGGGGCAGTGTACGATGTCACTTGGGGTAAATGAGGTGCAACACTCTCTAACCGTAGGAAGAAAGGGCAAGGGATCCCAAAAGGACCGAACGCAGGATCTGGGGAAAGAAGGCACAGCCGAGGTAATGTGTCGCCCCGAAACAGCCCGGGAAGGGAGCCTAGGGAGCCGGACGCCCGCTTTCGGGAGAGACCACAGGGTGGCGCTGGAGGCCCGCGCGCAGAGGTGCGAGCTCCAGGGCGGGGGGGCGCGGTCTGCAACCCCACCGAGAGGCGTCCCCGGCCCCAGCGACCCGCCCTGACCCCAGCCGGCCAGCGCCGGGCCCGGGCCGGGTGGGGTCCCGCCGGGCTGGGCTGGCATCGATCGCCGCCCTGACAAGAGCATCGATTTCTGCACGGAGAAATTAATAGATCTTCTCTTAGCTCCTCGGACCCGGGAGCCGCCCGCGGGTGGAGCTGGGGACCCGTCGGCCCTCGAGGGCCGCGCACCCGGAAAGCCCCGGGATCCCCAGCGCCTCCCGCCTCGCGGGCCTCGGTGGCCGAAGGAGCCCGCCGGTCTCAAGCGGGGAGGGCCGGTAAGGGCGAGCAAGAGGGTCCGGGAGGAGGGACTCGGGCAGGGAGAGCAGGGCCGCAGGGAGAGCGCGAAGCAAGCCCTCGGAGGGCGAGAGGCGCGGCTGGCCCTTCGCCAGGCTCCCAGCGCAGGCCGTCCTCCAGCTCCGAGACAGGGACGGACAGACCGACGGCAGCGGGCTTGGGAAGGCGACCGGACAGAAGCGGGCCCACAGGATCTCGGTTGTGGCGAGGGACTTGGCTGGGATGGAGCCTCGCGCGAAAGCGGAGTGGCAGCCTCGGGGGCTGCGAGGGGCTCCGGCAGGAGAACGGCTTGCATGCTCAGGACGCGGCTCGCGCTCCCGCCGGGTTTCCGCAGGCTCGCTCCGCCGGGTCCCGGCTGCCAGAGCCACCCAGCAGGTGTCAAGGCTCCGGGACTGCAGAACTCCCCCTCCACCCACCCCCCCCTCCGCTGGCAGCGCGGCCCCACGTGAGTGAGTCCGCAGGGGCAATGGGAGAGCTCGGTCCCGGCCAACCATCCCCCTGTATTTTGGCCTTATTTCCCCAACAGACCTGTCCCCCCTCAGTTGTCAGGCTAAATATTTTGGCTTGGCGGGAAGGGCAGAGAGAGCCGGAGGTTCCAGCAAGCCAATCCGCTTGGCCCTGGGGCAGGGAGGGCGGGAGCTGGGCGCGGCTCCCATGCCCCGGAGATAGCCGGAGGAGGCCCCCCTGCCCCTCCCGACTCTGGGCCCCCGGCGGCTGCGGGTGTGGGTCGGGGACGCTCTCTCTCCCCGCCAGTCCTCGCAGCTCTCCAGGGCAGGCTTCTGTGCTGCGCTTGCTCCGGGTTGGTAGGCCTCCTGGACTGCCTTTTGCTGCGCACCCCTGCTGCCTTCCTCCCTCTGGAGGCCTCTCTGCGCCTCCTCTGCTGCCCTCAGCATCTCCATCTCCGTGCTAATCCCTCTGTCTCTGAGCTCAGACTGAGTCTCTATCTGCACCGCCTGTCACTGTCTTTGTGTCTCCTGCTGTATCTCTGTGTGGGATGCCCCCTCGGTGGGCCCCTACCCTTCCCTCCCTGCTGAAGCCCACATCTCTGTGGCCCTCAGGGCCTGCCAGACCCTGCTCCTCCCTGGAGCCATCTGCAGAAGTCAGAACCGGGACAATGGCAGTGCCCAGTCTGTGCCCATGGGTCGCATGCCTGCTGGTGATCCTCCTCTCCTTGGGATTTGGCCTGGACACACTAGAGGGTGAGTCCCCCAACACTGTCTCCGGGAGCCCCATCTTCACCCTCCCACATCCCCCAGCCAGCTGCGAAGCCAAACAACTGAGTGTCTAGACAGAACACATGTGTTAACCTCCTTGTAACATAAAGACTGGGGTTAGCTCTTGGAAGGACTTCCCACCAGCAAGGTCAGTCAGCTCCCCAGATAAACATGGTTTCCTCTCAGTTCCCTGCAATGTGAGAGGGGCCTTGACACAGAGGGATGAACAGATGTCCTCCATTCCTGCTTGTGGAACCGTGATCCCAGTAAGCCTCAATGAGAATGGCACAAGGGGGAGCATCTTGGGAGTCATTTCTAGAGCGACTGAATTCAACGGGCACAGGGATGGGATGGGTAGCTGATAACTGGACATCATGAGGTAACTGAACCCATTATGCAGACAAGGAACTGAGGTCCAAAAGGTTGGGAGGGAAAGCTGGCCTGGGGTCCCTGGCGCTGGCCCCAGGGCCTTATCCCCTAGCCCTCATACATACCTAGGGCCCATCCACTGGGAATGGGGGCTGCTTTTCATTAGTGCTGTGGGCCAACACTTCCCAAGAGCAGAGTCTGGAAGGGGAGGACCATAAAGACCAAGTGGCCCTTGTAGGTGTTCGGAGAGCCTGGGTGGGGGCAGAAGCTGAGCATGCAGGTTTCAAAAGGAGAAGGATTAAAAGCATGCCTTTCCCCAATGCCACCATTCCCTGCCAGACTGAGGCCGCTCAGGGTTCCAGTGCTCTGTGCCCACCTGAGGGGTCCTGGGACCCCTCAGACTCAGGGCTTCCTGGAGCAAGTCTAAGTCTCCCCTTCCTACAGAGACAGAGGGAAGATGCAAATGGGTTGGGGTGGGGGTGGTGGGTCCCCTGAAGAGTCCCAGTCAGGACGGCATTGCATGCAAGGACCAGCCCCTCCTGTTCTCCCCTGCTCTTTTCCACTGCTGTGCCAAGGCAGATGCCAGCCAGGAGCACCGTTGTCAGGAGGGAAGCACATCCCTGGGATGGGGTAGGGGCTGGCGTGTGGTTGTTTGCTCAGGGAACCCAGATGTTCCGTTCCCAGTGCTATGCACAGGGCCATGTCCTGAGGGGAGGCAAGCAAGGGTTAATCTGTGAAGGTCGTGGATTTGTTTTTCCAAATGACTCCCATCAGGGGAGCCCTAGAGAGGCAGGGGCATGATGGGAAGTGGCATGTGGGCGCCTTGTAGAGCCTGATTGGCCTTTGCCTGGAGGGCTACAAGTGTTTTCTCATCCTGTCTTGCACTTTTTGTGTGTGTGCTTGCTCAGACACACACACACACACACACACACACACACACTAACAGGGCAGAGCCAAGCACAGGGACCATTCACAACAGGGAGAAGATATGATGTAAGGCCCAGGGACTGGGCCTTGGTCTGTGGGAGATGCCGAGGGCCAGGCAGGAAGCAGGAGCTAGAGAGCCTAGAGGGCTTGAGTGGCCAGCTGAAGAATTCAGACTTGAGTCTTCTGCCATGGAAGGAAGGTATCGACGGGAGCAAAGTGAGAGTACATGGACCAGGTACCTAGCCCACTTAGGGGACTGGTCCTAGGGGCCTCAGGAAGAGAAGCCAGACACACCCTGGTCCCCAGGAGAGACGTGGACTTGGAAACCAAATGTCCATCAATTCAAACCACAGTCCCTAAAAAAAAAAAAAAACAAAACAAAACAAAAAAAACACACAAAACACAGTCCCTGAGTGCCTGGTGGGTCCAGCTCTGAACTGTGAGCACCACGCAGGGACAGTGCTGACCAGCAAAGGCCTAGCCCTCCAGAGATCCACTCCCTAGAGGATGACAAAAATGTAGATGGCGGTTGTGGGTGCTAGAGCAAATGCTGCCTACTCCAAAGGGGAAGTGATTAATTCAGGTCAGAGGATCAGGGAAGGTGGGCTTGACCTGCGGTTTTGGGACAAGAGCTGAGCCTTTGACCAGGCATCTAGCTCCCTCAGGCCGAGGAGGGAAGTGGGGTGTATGAAGCTCTGCTTTTCAGCTTCAGAACTCATTCATTTGTTCATGAAGTATGGACAGAGCACCAATTTTGTGCCAGGCACTATACCAGGCACCAAAGATATAGCAATGAGTTATACAAAGATACCTGCCCTTCTGGAGCTTCCAGTAAACAAAATAAGTCAATTATAAATTAGCCAGTGTTAAGATTTAAGCAGAAAAATTAAGTAGGGAGGGGGGTTGGAAGTGTTTAAAAGGAGGGGTCAGAGATGACCTCATTGAGGAGGGGACATCTGCGGAGACTTAAAGGAGGTGAGGGACCTTTAGAGGGAACAGTGTTCTGGCCAGAAGAAACAGAAGGTGCAAAGACCCCAGAGCAGAAGCTTGGCTGGCTTGTTTGAGGAACAGCAAAAAAGTCAGTGTGGCTGAAGAGAGGGAGGGGGCATGGGGTCAGAGAAGCTGTAGAGGCCTTGCCAGCTGAGGTAAGGACTTGAGCTTTCAGTTAGTCAGTCAGTGAGATGGGGGCCACCATGGGGTGGAGGACAAAGATCCATCCTGTTTTGAGAAGATCCCCTTGGCTCTACAGTGCAGAGCAGACGGGGGCGGGGGGACAAGGGTGGAAGTGGGGGGACCATCAAGGAAGCCACTGCTGTTTACCCAGGAGAAAGGGATGGTGCCAGCTGCAAAGGTAGTAACAAGTGGTTGGATATGCTGTCATTTAAAGGTTGAGCCCACAGGGTGGGGAGCAGAGGACGGGAGTCGAAGGAGACTCTGGATTCAGAGGAATGAAGTGGCAATGCCCTGAGGAGTGAGGCAGGCTGGGGAGGGAAGGGGAGCTCACGTTTGCCCACGTCCAACCTTCAAGCTGTCACAAGCCTCGAGCCTCGGAGACCCAGGGAGGAGGCCACAATAGAGCTCTGCTCCCAAGCAGGGTCCCCCTCCTCCAAAGCTGCCAGGGCAGGACCGGGTGCTCAGCCCACGGCGTGCTGATGGCTGCCTCTGACCTGTGCCCCCAGTGTGCCCCAGCCTGGACATCCGCTCAGAGGTGGCGGAGCTGCGCCGGCTGGAGAACTGCAGCGTGGTGGAGGGCCATCTGCAGATCCTGCTCATGTTCACGGCCACGGGCGAGGACTTCCGCGGCCTCAGCTTCCCGCGCCTCACTCAGGTCACTGACTACCTGCTGCTCTTCCGCGTGTATGGCCTGGAGAGCCTGCGGGACCTCTTCCCCAACCTCGCGGTCGTGCGTGGCGCCCGCCTCTTCCTGGGTTATGCGCTGGTGGTCTACGAGATGCCGCACCTGCGGGACGTGGGGCTGCCGGCGCTGGGGGCCGTGCTGCGTGGGGCCGTGCGGGTGGAGAAGAACCAGGAGCTCTGTCATCTCTCCACCATCGACTGGGGGCTGCTGCAGCCCTCGCCCAGCGCCAACCACATCGTGGGCAACAAGCTGCGTGAGGAGTGTGCCGACGTGTGCCCTGGTGTGCTGGGTGCCACCGGCCAGCCCTGCGCCAGGACCACCTTCAGTGGGCACACCGACTACAGATGCTGGACCTCCAGCCACT
Source organism: Canis lupus baileyi (assembly GCF_048164855.1). NCBI lineage: Eukaryota > Metazoa > Chordata > Mammalia > Carnivora > Canidae > Canis > Canis lupus. Next base: position 40,320,687 of record NC_132843.1, on the reverse strand, counting down.
GCCAGAGAGGTAGGCACCAACCCAGAACACACGCGGGTGGCACCAGGAGCAGGGGGTGGGAGGGAGGGCTGGGCGGCCATAGGATGGCATGGGTCCCCACCACCCTGCAGCCCTTAATCCTCACTGGTCCTGTGAGACAGGTCCTCTCTCTGTTCCCATCTTGCACTTGAGGGAACAGAAGGTCAGAAAAGTTCAATAACTGAGTTAGCAGAAGGCTGTCAAGGGACTGGGCAGGACAGCATTTGGGAGTCAGGGAAAGGGGAAAGGACAGGTGCAGGGTGGGCAGGGCTGGCCCCAGGGCCAAGGCACAGGAACCCAATGGGGCAGCAGTTAAGTACAAAGCCAGACAGCCTGGGCCCCAGTGTCAGCTCTACTACTCTACTGGCTTTGTTCATGTAGTGTATCTGTGTCTGTTCCCTCAACTGTAGAATAATCACAGGGTTGTTATGAGCAATGAGCTGTCCTGTAATCACCAGAGCAGTGCCTGGGCCCTGGTGGGGGTTCTAGGTTCCAGGTGACCCCAGGCAGGCTAGCAGTATTGTCATGGGGCAGGGGTGGGGCGGGGGGGACAGGAGCTGGGTAGGAAAGGAGAGGAGGAGTGACCCAGGAAGGACAGAACAGGTGGGATCTTCTTTAGGAAGCCAGGCACATGGAGAGAAAACAGAAGGAAGGAAGCAGAGCAAAGGAGGGAAGCAATGTAAGGAAGGAATAGCAAGAGGAGGAAGCAGAAGTTACGGAGAGAAAAGGAAGATCTTCCAGAGGCTAGGAGCAGATCTGGGGTCCCCAATCCAGGGCTCCTTTGCCCCAAAGCCTGGGCAGCAGGGCAAAGGGTAACCAGATCCCTGCTGTATCTGCTAGGCCCCATCTCCCCATGCCTACCTGTTGGCTGTAAACACAGTGGCTGCGCGTCCTTTCTCATGTACAGTGTCAACACGCCCTGGCTGACCTCTACCATATGCCCTACTCCCACAGATGTTGGGCTGCCACCGGCCCCAAACCCACGCACTGCTGCTTGGGGCCACCTCCTGCCCAGGGCACAGAGCTGAAGAGGGTAGAGGCATGGGCAGGGCATGGGTGAAATGACCAGTGGCGCCCCCTCACTGCACACACTCCCAGGCCCACTGGCCGCAGGCCTCACTGCCCAGGAGAAGCTGGCAGGTTCCCCCTGGCACCATGCCCAGGGAGGATCTGTGCACCAGGCCTAGACGAGACAGTAGGCTGGGTAGAGGCAGCCCTGCTGGACAAGGTCACTTCTCTGTCCTGAGCTCTGACAACCCTGACCAGGCGCTGTGGGAGAGGGGAAGCCACAGAGCGGAGCCATGGTCCTTGTCCTCAAGAGCTTCATCTGAGGAAAAGGGGGCCAGTAACCATTGTCATTTGAGTTGGAGGAATTTGGATGCAGACTAATAATGCTATCCCAGGGGGAGGGGGTGGCGCCAGAACCAGTGGGGGAGGCCTAACCAAGCACTCTGTCCACAGTGTGTCCCTGCCCCCATGGGCTGGCCTGCACAGCTGGGGGTGAGTGCTGCCACACTGAATGCCTGGGGGGCTGCAGCCGGCCGGAAGACCCCCGCGCCTGCGTCGCCTGTCGCCACCTCTACTTCCAGGGTGCCTGCCACCGGGCCTGCCCTCCAGGCACCTACCAGCACGAGTCCTGGCGCTGTGTCACGGCAGAGCGCTGTGCCAGCCTGCGCTCTGTGCCCGGCCGCACCTCCATCTTTGGCATCCACGAGGGCAGCTGCCTGGCCCAGTGCCCTCCGGGCTTCACCCGCAACGGCAGCAGGTGAGTGTCAGGGGATGGGGGCATTCTTGGATCAGTGAGGAGGTCCACACTGGTCCAGGGCTCATTCCACATCCTCCACTTGCCCCTGCTAGCATGTTCTGCCACAAGTGTGAGGGGCTGTGCCCCAAAGAGTGCAAGGTGGGTACCAAGACCATCGACTCCACGCAGGCGGCACAGGACCTGGCGGGCTGCACCCACGTGGAGGGGAGCCTCATCATCAACCTCCGCCAGGGCTGTCAGTACCTTCCTCGGGCCCACACCTCTCCTCCTGGTCATGCCCCCTACAGTGACCCAGCTAAAGCACTGCTTTCCATCACCCCGGGTCCCAGTCCTGAGGGTCCCCCTCCTGGCACCCCTAGTCAGCACCTTCCCCCTACCCCCTCACCCCTGGCGGCCATACATACAGTTCCATCACTTTCCCCACCCTGCTCCAGCCCTGTCTTCCCCATTTCCAGACAACCTAGAGCTGGAGCTGCAACAGAGCCTGGGGCTGATAGAGACCATCACTGGCTTCCTCAAGATCAAGCACTCCTTTGCCCTCGTGTCCCTGGGCTTTTTCAAGAACCTCAAACTCATCCGAGGGGACGCCATGGTGGATGGGTAAGGGGCAGAAACAGCCTCTGACCAGCTCCCTCTATCACATTTCCTTCCTAACACTCCCACAACAGGGGGAAAGAGCATGGGCTCTGGAATCAGCTCTGCTGTGTGCTATTTGTGTGACACTGGGTAGGTTAACTTAACTTCTCTTGTCCTCAATTTTCTCATCTGTGAAATGGGATTCACATAACAGTACTTATTTCTTAAGACTGTCGTGAATATTACTTACATTGTTATGTGTAAAGCACTTAAAACAGTGCCGGAACACAGTGTACACTATACAAGTTATGGTGACATCAAACTGCGCATGGGTTGGCTATGTTCTGTGATACTCTCAGCTGCAGAGCAAGATGGCCTGGGTCTGAAACCTATCCCTGCCACCTACCAGTCAAGACCTATCTGTACCAGCTAGGATTTTCAAAATACAGAGTTATTTATTTATTTGTTTATTTGAGTGTGGGGGAGGGAACAGAGGGAGAAAATCTTTAGCAGGCTTCACACTTGGAGCCTGAGGTGGGGCTTGATCTCAGGACCCGGAGATCATGACCTGAGCCAAAATCAAGAGGGTGCTCAATGGACTGAGCCACCCAGGTGCCCCCAGAGAATTTTCTTAATGACCAACCAGCCAAGTGGTTTCTCATGTCTCCCCCAAACTAACATGGACCCCTAGGGGTGCCCACACTCCAGCTGGAGAAGCACAGCCCCAGGCTGAGTGCCCTCCTCCTCTGTGCTCCCAGCACAGCCTCTCTAGGAGGGACCCATGGGGCACCCCTGTTCCCCACCCCTCGCCCCCACCTCCCTGCAGCACACGGCGCCTCGACCTTCCCCAGGAACTACACCCTGTATGTGCTGGACAACCAGAACCTACAGCAGCTGGGGGCCTGGGTGGCTGCGGGGCTCACCATTCCCGTGGGCAAGATATACTTCGCTTTCAACCCTCGCCTCTGCTTGGAGCACATCTACCGCCTGGAAGAGGTGACCGGCACGCGGGGACGGCAAAACAAGGCTGAGATCAACCCCCGCACCAACGGAGACCGCGCCGCCTGTAAGGCCCAATGCCCCAACCCCGGAGACGGGACGCCCAGAATCCCCAGGCGCGCACACTGAAAGACCTCCGACACGCACCAGGGCGGGAGGGGACATTTGACGGGGACAACGTGATAGGTTCTCTAACGAGGCCGCGTGGGGAGTGGCACCCGCGGGGTCAGAGTGGAGACGCGGGAGTAGGCGACTCAGGTGGAGACGAAGGCGGCTGACAGTAGGTGTTGGCCCCCCGCCCCGCCCAGGCCAAACTCGCACCCTGCGCTTCGTGTCCAACGTGACGCAAGCTGACAGCATCTTGCTGCGCTGGGAGCGCTACGAGCCGCTGGAGGCTCGGGACCTGCTCAGCTTCATCGTGTACTACAAGGAGTCGTGAGTGCCGGGGCGGGGCCAGGGCGGGCGGGGCGGGGCGGGGCCAGAACCACGTGGGGCGGGGGCGGGGCCAGAGCCCCCTTGGAGCCGGGCCAGGACATGCTGGGGCGGGGTCGGAACCAACCAGGCCAGTCTGTTCCCAAAAGCGTTCGGGTGAGAGCAGGGTGCAGCGAGGCTGTAGAGAAGCAAGAAGCGGGGACCCCGAAGTCTCACTCCCTTGTAGGGCCCATGTCTGGCTCTCCCCTCACTTTATTCACCTCTCCGTGCCTCAGTTTCACCTCACCAGTGAAATGGAAGGTCAGAACTTCTGAGAGATCAAGAGAGGCGCCCTCCTGGGAAGGCTTGGATAATTAAACTTCAATTCACTATGCTAATGTTCCGTACTGACCACACGCTCCTGCCCCAGCAGCGGTTTGGGGAGTACCCACTAATTTGGCCGGTTTTATCCGTAGCTCTGCCAGCATTTCATTAAAGTCTGAGGAGGGGAGTCAGCAGCAACAGCCAAGGACAAAGGGCTGCTCTTTTCTTTGGAGAAAGCGTACTGACCATAGCAGGAGGGATAGTGGTTAGACCACAGGAAAGATTTCTCCAAAAGGATGGCTAGGAATCAAAACTAAAATTCTCAGAGGAGAGGTGGGCTTGGGATGGCAAGCTGGGAGTGCAGCAGTAAGGAGTACTCCCGTCCTGGTAGACAGAAGATGGGAGCCACCTGGCTTGGAAGCATTCCTGTGAACTAAAACTGAGAGGTATTAGTTTCCCACTAGCACAGGGGCCTGGCATGGGAGGAAAGGGAGAAGTCAATGGTGGGAGGCTGGCTCAATGGCCAAGGCTCTCCTGAGCTTCAATGGTAGGTGCAGGTCTCCAGCATGGGAAGCTAGAGGGTTTGCTAACTACAAATTCTTGGGTCCCACCCTCATAGATTCTGATTCAGTTAGTCCTGGAGAGCCTGTGAATCTGCATTTCTAACAAGCTCACAGGTAATCCTGAATCTTCTGGTCGATGGACCACACTTTGAGGAGCACTAACATGGGCTGGCAGTGTGCATCCCCTGCCTGGCTTGTGCAACTCACAATCCACACAACTATATCCACCTGCCTCTGGGCTCAAAAGATAGAGAATCTTAGGGGTCCTTCAGGAAGTTCCCCTAGCATCACTGCCTTGCAGCCTGGCTGTAGCTATGCTCACTCAGACATGCTGTGGGTCCTGTCTCAATCCCAGCTCTGAGCATACTCAGTGAGTGAGTGCTCCCCAAAAGCAGGATGCCTTCATGCATACTGGAAAAAGAATGATAATGACAGTCTCAGAGAGGAGGGGTTGCTAGAAACCGGGGTGGGGCTCCCCTCAGCTCCAGGGATATGGTTTGCAGCCCATTCCAGAATGCCACAGAGCACACAGGTCCAGATGCCTGTGGAACCCAGAGCTGGAACCTGCTGGATGTGGAGCTGCCCTTAAGCCGCACCCAAGAACCCGGGGTAACTCTAGCACCCCTCAAGCCCTGGACACAATATGCAGTGTTTGTACGGGCCATCACACTGACCACTGCTGAGGACAGCCCCCACCAAGGAGCCCAGAGCCCCATCGTCTACCTCCGAACCCTGCCTGCGGGTAGGCTGAAGACTCTGAAGGGGGTGGGAGCTAGATGCCCAAGTCCTAATGAGAATGAGGGAACCCAGCACCCAAAATAGAGAAGCTGGGTTGCTGAACACCTGGCCCCTGGAGATTGGGAAGCCAGATGCTTGAGTCCTAGAAAGAACAGGGGGCATTCGCCTAGATCCTAGGGAAGCTGTGGCTGGGTTGTGCAGGGGGACTTGAGCCAATTCAAGGGCCTTGGAGGAACATGATAGGAGGGCCAGGATTCTGAGTTCCAGGAAGGGGAGGTTGAGGGTCAGGGATGCTTGGACCTCAAAGAGGAGCCCATTACTGGACAGGACTTGAAAGGGGGATCCACCTCCCCTCAGCCACACCCTACTTACTTCCCCAGCGCCCACTGTGCCCCAGGACGTCATCTCCACGTCCAATTCCTCGTCCCACCTGCTCGTGCGCTGGAAGCCACCGATTCAGCGCAACGGGAACATCACCTACTACCTGGTGCTGTGGCAGCGTCTGGCGGAGGACGGCGACCTCTATCTCAACGACTACTGCCACCGCGGTGCGCGGGGAGCAGCCCGGGCCTGAGGGTCGGGGGCGCTGGCCCGGGGCGCTGTACCAGCGTCTGACCGGGTCTCTCCCCGCGCCGCGCCAGGCCTGCGGCTGCCCACCAGCAACAACGACCCGCGCTTCGACCGCGAGGACGGTGAACTCGAAGCCGAGATGGAGCCGGGCTGCTGCCCTTGCCAGCACCCACCGCCTGGGCAGGTCCTGCCGCCGCTGGAGGCGCAAGAGGCCTCGTTCCAGAAGAAGTTCGAAAACTTCCTGCACAACGCCATCACCATCCCCAAGTGCGGCGGGATCCGGGGGCAGGGCGGGCTCGGGGGGAGGGGAGGGGCGGGTCTCGCTGGGCAGGGGGATGGGGCGGGGCCTGAGCCGGCCCTCCTCGGTCTCCCCAGGTCCCCCTGGAAGGTGACGTCCGTCAATAAGAGCCCTCAAAGGTGAGCCGGGCGGGACTGAGGGCGGGGGGAGGGGGGCCGGGGCGCGGCCGTGCGTCTGACTCGCGCACTCCCCAGACACGCGGGGAGGCACCGCCGGGCGGCCGGGGCGCTCCGGCTTGGGGGCAACAGCTCGGATTTCGAGATCCAGGAGGACAAAGTGCCCCGGGAGCGAGCAGTGTTGAGTGGTCTGCGCCACTTTACGGAATATCGTATCGACATCCACGCCTGCAACCACGCGGCTCACACCGTGGGCTGCAGCGCGGCCACGTTCGTCTTCGCGCGCACCATGCCGCACAGTAGGTGTCCCCGCTCGTGCCACCGGCTCAAGAACTCTACCCACTTAATGCTCCAACTAGCAAGTGGGACCTCTGGATCAGTCCACAGCCTGGCTCTCCTCCCAGTTCCCATAAGTCCCGAGCTTCCTGGACACCCCCTCCCCCGTTTAGCCCCCTTGCGTTTGATCCTGACTCTGAAACAGTGGGGTTGGGCTGGCTGATGCCCTCTCCCACAGGAGAAGCTGATGGCATCCCAGGGAAGGTGGCCTGGGAGGCAGCCAGCAAAAGCAGTGTCCTCCTGCGCTGGCTGGAGCCACCTGACCCCAACGGACTCATCCTCAAGTATGAAATCAAGTACCGCCGCTTGGGAGAGGTAGGTACCCCAGGAGGACCCCCAAACCTGGACCCAAGTAGTGCCTCCATCCTCTTCCCAGCCAGCTCTTCTGTATTGCCCCCAGGAGGCCACAGTGCTATGTGTGTCCCGCCTACGATATGCCAAATTTGGGGGTGTCCAGCTGGCCCTGCTGCCCCCTGGAAACTACTCCGCCAGAGTTCGGGCAACCTCGCTGGCTGGCAACGGCTCCTGGACAGAAAGTATCGCTTTCTACGTCCCAGGCCCAGGTAGACATGGCCTCTGTCCCAGACCTGCGCTCCCATAGTCCCAGCTGGGGCCCCAGCCACATTGCCTGTGGTGGAAACCACAGGAACCGGGTGGCCACTCCACCCCCATTCCTCCCCTGTTCTCACTTCCCCGGTGAAAACAGAATTGTCTTCTACCCTCTGACTTCTCCATCTTTGACTCTACCATCTGCTGCCCTCTGACCACCAGAGGAGGAAGACTCCGGGGGGCTGCACGTCCTTCTCACTGTCACCCCCGTGGGGCTCATGCTGTTCATCATTCTTGCCGCCCTCGGTTTCTTCTACGGCAGGAAGAGGTGACGATGCACAGGTTCCCACCCCCTTCTCCCCCAGCCCTCTCACAAGGTCAGTGCCACCTGCGGGTGGTATATGAGACAGCACAGAGGATGTTCCTTAGAAGCAATAACTCATCCCCTGGGGCAGCTTGGAGGAGACACACCTCTCAGTCTAGGTGACCGACTCCACCCATTTGCCGGGACTTTTCCCCTACCTTACCAGTGGAGGTCCCACCTCCTGAGACTCCCCAGTCTAGGCACACTGGGACTATTAGTCCTCATGTTCTCAGTCAATAAAGTGGGAGAAGAGACAGGAGACTCACTGTGTGCCCTGGGATAGTTGGTGCCAGATGCCCCTGCGGCTGAACACAAGAGGGAAAAGGAGGCAGGCTTCTAAGGACTACCTGAGGAGGCAGGAACTGCCCTCTTCCTGTGCTCCCTATTACCAGCCTGTCCAATCCCAGATCCCAGGACAAGGACCAAGACCAGCTTGGAAAGTCATCCTGATCAGGGATGGGAGGGAGTATGGTCAGTAACTTCCCTCCTCCTTGCAGTACCCTCTTTCTTGTCTTCTGACATTGCTCCTTCCTTCCTGAGGACAATTCCTCACCTCCCCTTGCAGAAACAGCACCCTCTATGCCTCAGTGAATCCGGAGTACTTCAGCGCCTCTGATAGTAGGTCTGGGAGTGGGTGGACAGGTGTGTGGACAGAAGGGGAGGAGATATTCTTAGAGAAGACAGCCTTGGGACCCAAGCCCTTCTGAAGAGGAGAGAGGTGGGTTGGGGCGTGGCAGAGAGCAGTGTTCTCTCCTGGTGACCCCACCTCCTCTTAGTGTACATCCCTGATGAGTGGGAGGTGCCTCGGGAGCAGATCTCCATAATCCGAGAGCTGGGCCAGGGCTCCTTTGGGATGGTATATGAAGGCCTGGCACAAGGACTAGAGGCTGGAGAGGAGTCCACACCCGTGGCCCTGAAGACAGTGAATGAGTTGGCCAGCCCACGAGAACGCATTGAGTTCCTCAAGGAAGCTTCTGTCATGAAGGCATTCAAGTGTCACCATGTGGTAAGGGATGCTAGGGGACATTGCCAAGGTAGGGTCATAACTAGGATGAAAGTCATATGATAAGAAGGAAAGGGCCAAGGATGAGATCAGGGTACCATCAAGGTCAGGGTTAGGAATATGGTTAAGGTCCTAATTGAGGTAAAATTCATGGTTAGGATTAGAGTCAAAACCAGGTCATGCTGGGGCCATGGTAGAATTATGGCTAGGGCTGAGATCAGTCATGGGTGGGGGTCAATATTGAGTGTTCAGATCATTATTAGGATCATGATAAGGCTCAAGGTCAGAATTGGAATCGTGAAGATTGGAATGATAGTTATGATCAAGGTCATGGGTTAGAGTTAGGGTCATTGTTAGATCAGGATTAGGGTTATGGCCATGGTTGGGTTTAGGGTCCGGGTTGGTGTCTGGCTCAGGTTGTGGTCACAGCAGGTCAACATTTTGGCCAGCTGGTCAAGGGGACCTGGGTAGACCTGCAACCAGACTCTTTGTCCATCCCAGGTACGTCTCCTGGGTGTTGTGTCTCAAGGCCAGCCAACTCTGGTCATCATGGAGTTAATGACTCGTGGGGACCTCAAGAGCCATCTTCGATCTCTGCGGCCTGAGGCAGAGGTAGAGACCAGGAGTACCCTGAGCAAAGGGGCTGAGGGAGTTGGAGAAGACTTGGGCACAGTTGGAAGGGGGGATCCCTGAGCAGGAGTCCAAGCTCTAGGTACCCTTGTCACCAGCCCCCTCTCTTGGCTCTAGAACAACCCTGGGCTCCCACGGCCAGCACTGGGAGATATGATCCAGATGGCTGGTGAGATTGCAGATGGCATGGCTTACCTCGCTGCCAACAAGTTTGTGCATCGAGACCTGGCAGCCAGAAACTGCATGGTGTCCCAGGACTTCACCGTCAAGATTGGGGGTACAGGGGGATCCCTGGGTGGCTCAGCGGTTTGGCGCCTGCCTTTGGCCCAGGGCGCGATCCTGGAGACCCAGAATCGAGTCCCACATCGGGCTCCCAGCATGGAGCCTGCTTCTCTCTCTGCCTCTCTCTCTCTCTCTCTCTGTCTATCATAAATAAATAAATTTTAAAAAAGGATTTAAAAAAAAAGATTGGGGGTACAAGGGTGCCAGGCGGGTGGGGGGCAGCCTGGGGAGTAGAGCAACTCTTCTTAAGCTAAGCTAGGAGACCCAGGCCTGGCCCACAGCTCTGTCCCTGACAGCCCCCACCCTGGATCTCAGCCTTCTTCCAAGGCCAGAGGGGTTGTAGTGGGGTGATCTCTGAGGTTCTTTGAGCCCTTACCTCTGGGATTCTTGGAGGCCAGGAAGGAGGAGAGGGCTGGGAGAAGTATCCCGGGGGCAGGGGCTGGTGTGTGGTCCTGCCGCCCCATACCTGCCCACCTTTGCTTTCCAGACTTCGGGATGACTCGAGACGTGTACGAGACAGACTATTACCGCAAGGGCGGGAAAGGGCTGCTGCCCGTGCGCTGGATGGCCCCCGAGTCCCTCAAAGATGGAATCTTCACCACACATTCGGATGTTTGGTGGGGCCTGGCTGGAGCGGAGGGCTCAGGGGATGTGGAGGCGGGGTCCGGGGAGAGGCCTGGGTGCACTGAGCAGCATGCAAGGTGCTGGCTGGGCTTAGGCCCTTCTGCGTGTCCTCCAGGTCCTTCGGGGTGGTGCTCTGGGAGATCGTGACCCTAGCTGAACAGCCCTACCAGGGTTTATCCAACGAGCAGGTGCTCAAGTTTGTCATGGATGGTGGGGTCCTGGAGGAGCTGGAGAGCTGTCCCCTTCAGCTGTAAGTCACTCTTGCCCCACCCCTCCCTCATCGCTGCTCTGTCTACCCTGCCCTGCCACCATGATTCTGGCCTGCCTCCTCTGTCCACTGGTCCCCAGCTCTGAGGCTTCCTCCTCTAAATCCCCACTATAACTATTTACCCCCTTTGGCCCTCCCAACGGAGTCCCCCATGGTCCCCCTTGTGCCAGCTGGCCTCTCATGCTGCCCCCACCCCACCAGGCAAGAACTGATGAGCCGCTGCTGGCAGCAGAACCCACGCCTGCGGCCCACCTTCACCCACATCCTGGACAGCATTCGGGGGGAACTGCGGCCCTCTTTCCGCCTCTTTTCCTTCTATTACAGCCCAGAGTGCCAGGGGAGCCAGGGGGCCCTGCTGCCTAATGCCAAACCCAACTCCCTACCAACCCCAGAAGGGGCTCCCTCAGACTGCATGCCCCAAAATGGGGGTCCAGGGCACTGAGGGGACCCTTTCCCAGGATGTCTGGCCTCCCCGGGGGGTGAACCAGATTGGGCCAGAGAGCAGGAGAGGAAAGATGGGGTGGGTGTGTGTGTGGGGGCGGGGTCAGAGCAGACTCACTGTAAGGATTTTCTCAGGAGTCTGAATTCTCTTCGAGAGAGTGAGCAAGGTCACAGCAGGAGGAGTGGACCAGAGGTCCAGGCCCTGAGTAGGAGCCCCTACTCAGACTGGAAAGAGGGGCTCACCTATCCAGAAGGCAGGGTCCAGAGAACCACATCCTCAGCTTTGGGTCTCCTGTGGACGTCTGAGGCCATCAACACACTTGAAACCAGAAGAGCAACCTGCATCAGGCCTAGAAGCCTCCCTGTCCATGTTTGGGATGCTGGGGATGAGGTGTCCACACCACTACCCTCGTCTTGGTGTCTCCCCTCCTCCCCCCTGCCTCATGCATCAGTTGGTGTGGGGAGAATCCAGAGGCCTGGGTGAGCACCGTCCCAAACTGGCCCCGAGGCCTGCCTCACTACTTCCTCTCCTTTGCTATACCCAGGGACCCCCCATGTTTGGTGCTCCTCCTCCCTTGTCCCCAGGGGCATCCCCTGGTGCAGATTCACCCCTTCTCCCAGGCCCTTCCTCTGGACCTCCCTCCTACCCTCGGATGATTGAGGCTTTAAGAGCCTTGTTTCCTCCCTGCCCTCTGCCCTGCCCCCCACCCCTGCCTCTCACGGGAGGGCTGGAGAAGACACAATAAATGCTGAGGTCTGTTTGTGCCCTGGTCCAGGGCAGCCCATTATCTCTCCATCTATATGGTGTTAACACTGGCTGAACTTCCTCCCTCCCTCTTTGGGGACTTGACACGGTGACCCTGAGACAGGGACAAGGATAAATACACTGCTGTCAAGCCCCACCTCTGTGAGGACCCAAACAGCCAGGGTCGCCATGACAGGGAAGCAGGACCGCCCCCCTTTTATCTGCAGCTGGGCTAGGGTGGTCAGAGGTGGTGGGGCCCAGCAGGGAAGCTTTGCATCTGGCCCCCAGCCTCACCCCAACCCGTTCCCCATGCGTCATCTTTGGGTACCCCGTTTCATTTCCTGGGGTCTCATAGGACAGATGAGGTGGGCAGAACAGGGGGTGGGGAGGGACCCAATGACCAGTTGGCGCTGGATGCCCCTGGCCAAGGCAGGAACACACATCAGAGCAGAGTCTGTGCGTCTGGCTCCCTTCGATTACCAGGAACAGAGATGCCCCAGAGGCATGCAGCAGAGCCCAGGGGAGTTCATTTCCAGGCTCTTATGCCCTCGCCATCAGGGCATTTCAGGAGAACTGTAGATAAAGGACATAAAATCCTGGTGAGGAGGATGGCAGCAGAAGGGGCTGGGCAGGGCTCAGCATTCTGTACCAGTGTCTCCTGTGTCCAGCCTTGGGGCCAAGCTCTCGTGCTCCACACACTCCACACGCTCCACACACCAGAGGCTGGGGAGATTTGCACTTCTGAACGTGCTTGCTCACTCCTGCCCTGCAAACCACGGTCCTGAAGGCGGGGCCTGAGCAGAGTGGGCTCGAGCCTGTGTGAGACTATCTCTGCGACAGTGATTACATCCCATGTACTACCGCCCTGGCAGGGTCAGGGTGGGCAGCAAGGGTCCCCGGCCCACCGACCACAGTCCTGCCCCTGCCTGCCATCAGTGGCTGAAGCAACAGTGACCCCTAATGGTTGCTGATGGAACCACAGCTTAGGGAAAAGGAATGGGGGAGGTTCTCTCCTTGACTGGCTAGTCCCTGAGGCCTCCAGCAGAGGAGAAGGAGGGATGATCCACAGAGGAGCCCCAGAGGGAGACCCACACCCAGCACAGCGCACGCAGGCACATCTGCACTCGCGTGGTGGGGTCAAGCCCTCTCCCGCCACCCACACCCCTACCTGCACAGTACTGGATATTGTGCCCCCAGAGGTGCTGGTCATCTAGATGTGAGATGCTGAAGGAAGGGATCAAAAGTTGAAGAAAAGAGGGCTTCAAAATGCTGTCTCTGCTCAATCTCTAAAGATGAGCAGGGGGAGCATCTTGTTGAGTACGGGGAGCACGGCCAGGGGGAGGCTCTCGGTGAAGCTCTGGGAGCATAGTCAGGAGCTTGAGAACAAATCTTCAGCTACCCCTGATGCCTGACAGAAGTAGGGTCTCAAAGGGGCTGCGTGGCAAAGAGTTCCACCATCTTTGCTGTGGCCAAGGGACAGGAGTTCAGAGTGGGTGTGGTGAGGAGCAAGGGGAGCACCCTGCCCTAACTCAGGGGTATCCACCCTTCTCCAAAGCCAGGAGATTAACCCCTGCTTGGAACCTTGGCCAGAGGCAGACACTGCAGCCCCAATATTGGATACTGAGCGTTTCCCATTCGGGTCCTGGGAAGGTAGGACATCTGGCCAGTTCGGCTTCTTGGGCGAGGCCCCCACCACATTCCTCACTCCCACCACAGCAGGGAAGAGAAGACAGGGGGCCAGGGGAGAAGAAAGTGCTGGGGGAGGGGCAGCAGGGAGGCGTTCCCAGCACAAAGGTGCTGACTGAGATCCTAGGAGAGAAGGGATGGGTGGTGGCTCTCAGGGCCACAAGATTTCCCTTCCGGCCTCCCTCCCCACCAACACCCTCCAGGAGGCTCAGACTCTGAGTCACTAGGGCCTTGTCAGATGTCAGGATGGGAAAGGAGGAGTGTGAGGAGGTGGTGAGGGGAGAGACTCAGGGGAGCCCAGACCGGGTCTGTGCATGCCAGAAAAGCTCAGGGCCTGCCCCACGAGCTCTTCCCTCCTCTGCCCACTTGTGAACAACAACAGGGAGACTTTCTGCTTGGTCCCTACCAGAGATGGAGAAATAGAGGGCCACCTGGGTCCCCCTGGGTCCCCACCTGTCCAGGTTGTGTCAAGCTGGTCCTTGTGCAGAACTGCCAGAGGGAAGGCAGAGGTGCAGGGAGAGAGGGCGGATGGAGGATCCACGGAAGACTTGGTGGCGGCGGGGAAGAAATCCTGAGACTATAAAGAAGGACTCTCAAGAAAACGAGACAGGCCTCTTCCCTCTGGGAGGCAGAGGAAGGAGAGACTTGGCACAAAATGTCGCACATCTTGGTGAGGCAAGAAGATAGAGGGGGGCAGGAGGGGGCAGCCGGCATCAACCCCCACACAGGAGGATGGAAGGTGATGTTGTGAAAGTCGGTGGGAGGGGCAGAGGAGGCAGGAGGCCTCTCTTGAAAACTGCCTTACCTAAGGGAGAGCCCCCCCACCCCCCATGAAGGAAGGTCAAGAGCTGAAATAAAATCTTGAAGGCCAAGCACTCTGTGAGCCGCAGAGCACTACACAAATGCTCCTTGTTAAGCCGTTGTGGTATCATGTGAAAGATGCTGCAGGAGTGGGTTTAGTGCCGTGGAGCAGGGCGGGCACGGTGAGCTGCAGAGCGACAAGAACAGGCTACAAATGATACAAATCCTATTTTTTGCATTTACACGTACAAACTCAGAAAACTATATGGAAGTGTAACTCTACAGCCAAGGGGTGGGAACTTGGACGGCATGTCTCCTGTTTGCTTATCTTCTCAGTATGTTTGTTAAAGAACGTACCTTATTTATATGGTGAAAAACAAGCAGTCTCCTTTTAAGAGAAGCCTCCCGGTGTGGGTGGCTGAGGTCCAAGGCTTCGGATGGGCGAGGTCAGACCTGCAGGGCCCCGGTTCACCCTCTCTCTGCTTGTTTGGGTACCACAAAGTCTGATCCATGCATATTCTCCTCAAACATTGTTTCTTCCATGTTCTGGGCAGGGCCGAGGTCAGTTTTCATGAATGTAGGAACACAGCATGCTTCTGTAACCCCGTGATGTCTTCTACCTGGAAAGATGTGAACTGGGAGGGAGATGGAGAAAAGCAGATAGTTCTCGGAGATCCTGGGCAACTCCAGGCCTAGCCCAAGGGAAGCCAACAGCTCTCCACTTGTGGTGTCTTTGGGACCACATAAAGTGAGGGCGCCTCCCTCCCCAACCAAGACAGGATACTCTCCACCTGCTCTCCCATGCCCCTTTCCGGACAGGTGCACAGACCTTCCCTCTCCTTGGCTTCCCACACCCGTCTAACCCGTCCTCCCAGGCTGAGTGTGGGCCACCATATCCCCTGGGGCCAGCCGCACCTTCTTTCCCACCTTCCTTTCTTTCCCAGCCTGGAAATACCCATGGTGGGGGGGGAATACCCAAAGCTGCTCTTCCCCACTTACTCAGAACAGTATCTAATACCAATAAATCCTCATGCTGGCAAAGAACTTTCTATTTCCAAAGAGAAAGAGAGAGAGAGAGAGTGTGTGTGTGTGTGTGTGTGTGTGTGTGTGTGTGTGTTTAAAAATCTGCTTCAGGGGCACCTGGGTGGCTCAGCAGTTGAGCATCTGCCTTCAGCTTAGGTCGGGAACCTAGGGTCCTGGGATCAAGTCCTGCATCGGGCTCCCTGCAGGGAGCCTGCTTCTCCCTCTGCCTGTGTCTCTGCCTCTCTTACTGTGTCTCTCATGAATAAGCAAATAAATAAATAAAATGTTTTTTAAAAAAAATACTAAAAATATGCTTCAGAGGGGATGATATCCATGATCTGAGAGGCCAAATTACCTGCCCAACATCACACAGCCAGGTCCAGCCTCTCCCACCCCCACCCTGCCAAGGACAGAGAGCAATCATCCTCTCTGTCCCCATCTTTTTTTTTTTTTTAAGATTTTATGTATTTATTCATGAGAGACACAGAGAGAGAGGCAGAGACATAGGCAGAGGGAGAAGCAGGCTCCTCACCAGAAGCCCGATGTGGGGCTTGATCCTCAGACCAGGATCATGCCCTGAGCCAAAGGCAGATGCTCAGACACTGAGCCACCCAGGTGTCCCTCTCGGTCCCCATCTTTATCTCTAAACCTCATCTTCCCTGGCATGGCAGCCTTCCACTTCTGGCTGCAACCTGCCTTTCCAGCATCCTGATGTGCCCAGCCCAGTACAAGCTCCACCTTTCTGCCAGCATGCCGCCTGTCACCTGGCCCATGCTCCCCTGGGACCTGCATCCAACTGTGGCCCATCCCCTGTCCCAACCTGTGGGCTGAGGCTCCTCTTCATGCCCTACGTGGTCTTGGCACCGTCCACAGTGCACTCTGCACCTGCTGCTATACAACCGCAGTGCTGGTGTCAGGAGTCACCCTGGGAAAACAGAAAGCAGGCTGTGTACTTCCACAAACACCGCTGAAGATAAGGGGTTGACCTCCCAGGGATGGGGGGCCGGAAGCAAAAAGGGAACACACCAAGTAACCCTGATAACACAGGAAGAAGTTCCCACCTCTAGACTGAGAGAATGAGCAGGTGAGGTTAGGGTTGTCAGAGTCTAGAAGGGGGAGGGGGAACAGCGCTGCTCAGCTAGGGTGGGAGTGACATGGACAGGAAGCAGACCAGAAGTGCAAGGACTCACCGTCTGTCCCCCCCAACCCCCACCCCTGCCTGTCCCCCCCAGCAGACCTCCCTGCCAGCAGAACCTCCTAGAGACCTGCTAGCATCCGAGTCTGTGAAATGCTGTGAAATGCGGTTTGCAGTTGAAGGCCTGACAGCAGAGGCAGCAGTAAACAGGGAGAGGGTGGGGGCTGGGAGACAAGGCGTGAGGGGCTCCCGCCCCACCCCACCCCCCGCCGTGGTCATTAGGTGATTATTTACTGATTATCGGTCCTAGAGTGCACGGGACACAACACGCGCTCTAACACAGGGGATGAGCTGCTGAGCTTCAATCTACTGCTGATGTTTGGCAGGTCAGGGAACTGAGGCCCAAGGGAGTGAAATTATTTGCCCAAAGTCCACAGCTAATAAATGGCAGAGCTGAGATCCAAAGTCAGAGCCTCCTCGAAGTTCGCCCAACACCCTGGGGGGTCCGGGGAGGGCTTCAAGGGAGGAGTCCATACAGGCAGGAGGGCGACTGGTACAATCACCCGGCCCTGGCACCAAACCACCCAACAGAAGGACACTGACCTCCTGAGGAGAGCTGGTCCCAATATGGGTAAAGGAGTCACAGCGACCAGTAAAAGCTGCCCCTACCCTTGGGGAGTGCACTGCACAAAAAATCACAGTGGCCCCAGGACAGGAGTCATGGGCGAACAAGGACCTGGTGCCATGTGAGCGCTAGCCCTGGGCCTCCCACCTCACCTCTTCCCTGCTGAAAGCTGCCGGTGGCTCCCCAGTGCCCAGGAGAGGACAAAGCTCCCCAGCTGGCACCCCTGGGCTTTGTCTCTTGGGCTCTCTGCCCTTCACACTCACTGGTGCCCAAAGGACCCGGCAGCTTTGAGCCCCACATCCTCAGCCACTTGTCTGCTCCTCTACCCTCCTCCACTTATCCCTGCTCATTTATCCTGACCATCAGCTTCTCAGCCCTTAAACTACCACCCCCTCTCTGAAGGCTTTCTTGGCCTCATGCCACCTGGCTCCAGGCCGAATGGCCCACTCCTCACCCTGGGCTCCTAGCTAATTCCTAGCATTCCCAATTACCTGGGTTGGTTCACCTGTATAGCTCCCCTACCCTTGGGTCTTACTTATCTCTGTAGCCCTTTAAACTCTCAGGCGCTCTAGCACTAACAGGTTTTCAATAGGTGCTGGGAGATTTCAGGACAGAGCAGCAAAGGGTGAGAGAGGACACTGTTTCAGGAGCCAGACCCGAACTGAATGTTAACTAAACACACTAGTCTGCTCCAGCAAGTTACTGATAACTTACTTGAGCCTCAGTAACTTGTCTGTCAAGTGGGAAGTCCACTGCCCAAGCATACCTGGAAGTGCTCCCCCTGATGCCTGGTGCAGGGTATAGAGCCACCCGCCCCCTCCTTGCCTGCTGAGAGTAGTTTTGATTTGCATTCCCTGAAGCTTAGTGAGGGGGAGCCCCCTGTCCTGTGCCCTTTGGCCAACTGTTTTCTTTGGGGAAATCTCTATCCAGATCCTCTGCCCATTTTTAAATCAGATTGGCGTTTTGCTATTAAGTTTTAGGAGTTCTTTATATATTGTGGATAGTAATCCCTTACCAGAGATACGGATTTTCAAATACGTTCTCACATTCGATAGGTTACCTTTTCATTTTGTTGGTGATTTCCTGCTGTACAGAAGCTTGTGAGTTTGATGGAATCCCACTTTTTCATTTTTGCTGTTGTTGCTGCTATTTTTGGTGTGAAATCCATTAAGTCGTCACCAAGACTGATGTCAAGGGGCTTATCACTTCTGTTTCTTCTAGGAGGTTTATGTTCTCAGGTCCTATGCTTTTCATCTTAAGTCTTAACCTCCTGAGCCACCCAGGGGGCCCCTCTTTAATCCATTTTGAGTTAATTTTTGTTTATGGCATGAGATCATGGTCTGATCTCATTCTTCTGCATGTGGCTGTCCAATTTTCCCAACACCATTTTTTTTTTTATGATAGACATAGAGAGAGAGAGAGAGAGAGGCAGAGACACAGGCAGAGGGAGAAGCAGGCTCCATGCAGGGAGCCCAACGTGGGACTCGATCCTGGGACTCCAGGATCACTCCCTGGGCCAAAGGCAGGCTCCAAACCACTGAGCCACCCAGGGATCCCCTCCCAACACCATTTATTAAAGGGACTGCCCTTTCCCCATGTATATTCTTGACTCCTTTGTCATAAATTAATTGACCATAAGTGCTTGGGCTTATTTCTGGGTTCTCTCTTCTATTTCACTGATCTTTGTGTCTGTTTCATACCAATGCCATACTGTTTTGATTACTATAGTTTTGTGGTGTAGTTTGAAATCAGGAAGCCTGATGCCCACAGCTTTATTCTTTCTCAAGATCATTTTGGCTATTCTGAGTCTTTGCGATTCCATACAAATTTTAAAATTGTTTGTTCTATTTCTGTGAAAAATGCAACTGGAATTTTGATAGAGATTGTATTGAATCTACAGATTGCTTTGGGTAGTACAGACATTCACCCATAACTTCTTATCATGGCCCAATCCAATGCCTCCTAAAACTGCACTCCCTTCTTAGCCTCCACCCCCCACCCCCCATCACCCCAGTCAGAAGACGGCTCTCTCCCCTGAGATCCTCAAGGATGCACATGGCTCTGGGCAGGACTGCTTTGAATTGCCAAGTCTCTTCTGTGGTCCTACCTACCTTAGGATGTGAGCTCCTTGAGTGGAGAGGACGGCCTTTGACATCTAGTGTGTGGAACTTTCATATGTTGAAGCCCTAACCCCCAATGTTACTATATTGAGAGATAGGGCCTTTAAAGAAGTAATTAAGGTTACATGGGGTCATAAAGGTGGGGTCCTTGTTTGATAGGACGGGTGTCCTTGTAAGAAGAGGAAGAGACACCTGAGGTACTTGCCCAGCCCTGCCCAGCGCCAGCACAGAAAAAAGGCCATGTGAGGGCACAGCGAGAAAGCAGCCATCTGCAAGCCAGGAAGAGAGTTCTCACCAGAAACCAACCCTGCTGGCACCTTGACCTTGGAATTCCAGACTCCAGAACAGTGAGAAAATAAATTTCTGTTGTTTATGCCCTCCAGTCTGTGGTGTTTCATTATGACAGCTCAGACTAATAGATGTGGGGGCTCAGGGAAAGGGTGCTGGGGGGGGGCATGGGGGGCACCACACAAACCATCCAGCATGTGTGTTCTTAAGCCCCTCCTGACCCCTGCCCAGCTGTGTGCAGGGCAGAGGGGCTCCCAGACCCCGGCCTCCACGAGCCCAGCCAGAACAGGAGCCTGCGGTCTGGACTTTTGCCCTAGCCGTGAGGAGACAGTGGTTAACAGTGACCATCATGGTGCCAGGAACTGGGAGCAAAGAACCAGTACCTGAGCCACTCCTCTAAGTTGTACTCTCTGCTGGCTCAGCGCCCACTTACTGGTGGAATCCCACAGCCGCCCCTCCAGAGAGGAGCATCTGAAGCTGGGAGAGATGGAGGGACTGCTATTTTGACCCCACCACCGGGGTAGAGGGGGACAAGACACAGGCAAAGGGGAGAGACAGTCAGAGCCTCAGAGAAACTAATCCTCTCCCAACAACCTCCGTCCCAGGAGATGTTGAGGCCCATACAAGAGCCAAGAGCTGGGGTGCATTTGGACAGAGCTGCGGTGAATGGTCAGCTGTACCTGTGTCTGACATCCCTGCACCTGCTCAGGCTGCAGGCCTGCGCCCAGGCCTCCAGACAAAGAGCGTGGGAGTGATTCCATTTGGAAGGTGAAAAATGCTTCTGTTGCAATCATCACAAAGTGCACCAAAGTGGCGGGCAGGGTTTCCAGAATTGGGCTGTGCTGAGTGGACTCCCAGCCGCACAGCTGAGCACAGAGCAGAACCCTGGCGTCTGATGGGGCCATGGAGGGCACAGTCCCACCCCCGGCTCATTACAATACAGTGAAGGGCTTGGGGAACATGTTGAGAGCACCAGACTCATCACCAACCCCGGGGGGCTGGACCAGGGAAAGGCCACATGTTTCAGGAAGAGACAGCAGGCAGCTGGGGGGAGGTAAGGTCCTGCGGTGTGGGCAGCCGTGTAGGGCATTGACGGTGGGGAAAGCGCTCCCCTGCCTGGAGCTGATGGGGAAGTAACTTCGGGCTGTAAGCTGGGTGTCCAGACTCCTTCCTGGGCAGAGAGCAGCAGATAATCCAGCTGCAGACCCTAAGCCAGCCCCTGCCCCAGCCACTCAGTCCCCTAAGGCTGCCCACACGCACGTATGCATGCTCATTCCTTCTTATGGGTGTTTGTAATGCTGGTCCCTCTTCTAGAAACACCTTTGCCCACCTTCTTCCACTCACACCACTGTGTCCTCATGGGAAGTGTCTGTTGGCAGGCCTGGCTCCCCCACCTAACATCTTGAAGCAAGATCCTTTTTCTCTCTGTGTTCTTGGACCAACAACAGTGCCTGGCACCTAGTCCTGGACTGTTGGCTTAAATCATGGTGAAGTTAGTAAAGGAAGGTCTAGTTTCTAATCCCAACTTCTGAGACACTGAAACAACTGGCCATAGCACTTAACTTTCCTGAGCTTCAGTTTATTCCTCTGGAAATGGGGGTAATGTTCCCTGCCCATATATTTGTGAGGATCAAATGAGCGAGCAATGGGATTGGTCTCTGGTGTGGCAGCAAATATAGGCACAGGGAGAGTTTAAGATGTCAGCATTGATGTTATAATAACTGCTCACAATGTTGCTTCGGATCATGACCTCCATCCTCTGGATCTCCCCTCCTTCCTCCAGATTGTCCCTCCACCCCCCAGGATTGCCGGATTTTGCCCTAACCCAGTCCTATTATCTGCTGGAAGGTGAAGCCAGCCCTCCTTCCTTCCCACCCACTTCATCTCAAAGATTTCGTATGACCTCAGAAAGTCCTTCCAGAAGTCTTCCCCACATCCTTCCTGTTGCAGCCCTGCCCGCGTCACTCCTCATATGTCCTAAAAGCACAATCCTGAGTAGGAATCTCCCAGGACCCCAAATATCCTTTTGAAGTTGACATCCCCATTGCTGCTGCTCAGAACAAGCTGAGGGGGAGACAGAGAGGGAGGCAGGGAGAGGAAAGGTGGTCCCAGATTGGAGCGAGGGAGTAGAGGGAGAAACAGGAGGGATGGAGGTCAGACAGCAGGAAGGACCTCCCAATACCCAACAGCCAAGGGCAGAATGACACAACTACCCACCACCACAGCATCACACCATCATCACCTTCAGGGGCCTGGCTTCCGGAGGAGGGACGAGTGTCTTACGGCTTTCCATGACGTGGGTCCTCTGCCAGGGTTAGGGCTGTGGGTAAGGCGACATTTCCTGCCCTCGGGGGCTGGGGTGAGAGAGATGAGTTGCTGAGTGTGCACATCTTTTGAGAGCACATACACACACCCTGCTCCAGGGGCTCAGTTCCTAGCCTGGCTCCATGGAGCTCCCCCTGGCCCAGATCTGTCCCCAAGGTAAGTGCGAAGCCTGGATGGCGGGTGGAAGGACATCCAGACCCTCAGATCCCCTGCTGTCTCCAGGCCTGAGTTCCCACTTCAGGGGTGAAGGGCCCACCCCAAGCCAGAACTGGCTGGGCAGATGGGCAGGGAGCCTACAACTACTTCTCCTGGCGCCAGTCGGCTCAGCCCTGGGGACATAGGTGGCAGGGTCTGCTGAGCGCTCCTTAGCAGAGGGAGGGCGATGAGCAGAGGATCTGGAACATAAAGAGCAGAGGTCTGCCCTGAAGAGACACACCACCCTACCCCCTCGCTGTGCCCCGCACCCCACACCTGCGCTGTGGGGCTCTCTGCTTCCCCATGCCCATCTCCCTGCCAGCTCGTGCCTCCTGGACTCCTTACTCCTCCCCCTTGAGAGACCCCCAGTTGGCACTGTCCCTGTCCTCTCATCAGAGGCACACAGAGCTCCTGGGAGCCCGGGGGAGAGGTAGCCTCTCACCCAGACATCCCCCCTCTTCCCCCCGCTACCCCGACCTCTTTGTGCTAACAGGAAGTGGCAAAGCCCCTGCCCCTACCTTCAGCACCTTCCAGCCCCTGGAGCTGCCCCGCAGGAGCTGCCAGGACCTGGGCTTGCTCCAGGGGCCCAGGATCCAGGCCCTGAAGGCTGAGGAGGCCCAGCCCAGCCCCAGGGTCCCAGCTGTCCACACTGCGGTAAGGGGGAACCCGGCTGGCACCACTTCCTCCTTGGCTCCCCTCCTCCCATCAGTGAGGACTTGAGGGTAGATAAAGGCCAATAGGGGAAAAGCAGGAATGATCTGGGGCTGCCTATAGGGCTAGGGCATGGAAGGAAGGAGGGAGGGAAGGGAGATGGGGAGGGAGGGAAGAAGGGAGGAAGGGAAGGAGAGAGGGAGGGAGGGAGGGAGAGAGAAGATGGGGAGGAGGGAGGGAGATAGGGAGGAGAGATGAGGAGGAGGGAGAGGAGATGGAGAGAAGGGAGAGGGAGGGGAGATGGGGGGGTAGGAGGGGAGATGGGGAGTACCTCCTTCATTCATTGCATTGTCCCCTTACCATCCCTGGGATGCACAGGCTGAGTCTGAGGGTAACCAGGGTACAGGGTACCAAGTCCCAGAAGCAGACCTCTGCATCTCTGTCCCTGACTTTCACCTGCCCAGTGCGTCTGGGCCTCCGTCCCTCTCACCCATGGGGCCATTAGAAAGTCCTCCCTATGATCCAGCTCAGCCCCTCCCACAGGAGGCTGAGTCCTCCCTCGTTCTGTCCTCTGGGGTGAGAGGTTGTAGCATCATCTCCCTGATCCTGCAGGCCAGGGAATGACTGCCTGTCCTTCCAGAAGCCTCACACTCAGGTTAAGAGCTAACTGCTACTGGGTAAAAGGCCTGCAGGCCCAGAGGGAAGTGGGCAGAAATTCCCTGGAAAAAAAAGCAAGTGCAGCTGAAGAAGGGGTTTTAAGCTGGACCCTGAAAGGCACCTCCTGGGTAGTTATAGCCTAGAATGGGCAACTGGGATGGGGAGCAGCGGTGAGGCTGCAGAGGCACAGCTGGCTGACGGTCAGGAGGAAGCCCATACATCATGGCTAACCCCCCCTCCTTGAACCTTCCCCCTGTTTCAGGCATCTCCTCAACCCCGAGAGGCTGCCTCTAGCCCAGAGGATGCCGAGAAGGCTGATGAGGTGTTTGGGGAAGGAGGCCAGTCCCTGCAGGCCGAGACCCGGGCTTGGTTCCAGAAGACCCAGGCCCACTGGCTCCTGCAGCACGGGGCAGCCCCAGCCTGGTTCCACGGCTTCATCACCCGGAGGTGAGTCACAGAGGTGGCGGAAACAGGCCCAGAGAGGGGCAGGGCAAGTCCTGGGGCCCAGGCCCAGCAGAGTGTGGAGGCTGCGAGTCCAACCATGAGTCCTGGAGGCTCCCAGGCCAGTGTCTGAGGCATCTGTCCTGGAGGAGGTCACCAGGGAGGCTACAGGCCCCCCCTCCCCCCGCTCTGGATTTCAGCTTCGGCTCCTGTCTCTGGCCCTCCAGACCTCATGGTCCCCCCCCAGCCCCGCCCCGACCCCCAGATCTCCTGACCTTTCTGCCTCACCAGCCTCTGCTCTTCTTTGTCTCTCTGGTAGGCCCTTCCTCCTGCATCCCTCAGCTTTGCCTCCTCTGCTCCAGTTCAGCCCATGACCTTGGAAATCTACAAGCCTCTTGTCACCCCAGGGTGTCCTCCAGGATGAGGCAGGGATGAAACCTCTCCTGGGTGGGACCTCTGGCCCCTGTGTTCTCCAGGCCCTGCACCTGGGAGCAGACCCCACTTCTCTCTGCTATCTTCTTCACCCTTCTACGTCACCTGAGTCTGCTTGGCTGGGGGTTGGGGTCTGCCTTGAGAGTCCAGGACAGGCAGGAGGCTGGAGAAGTCTTCTCCACCACCCACAGGGAGGCTGAGAGGCTGCTGGAGACCAAGCCTGAGGGATGCTACTTGGTACGGTTCAGTGAGAGCGCTGTGACCTTTGTGCTGACCTACAGGTGAGGGGGCAAGAGCAGGGGCAGTGCCCTGGCCACCCCAGCGGGGTGGGCTGGGTGCTCCTGATGCAGAAAGGGCAGGGGCCAGCTGGGAAGGAGAGAGACCCTGGCCTGGGTGGCTAGCCAGGCCTGAGGTGGCTCTGATCCCATGGGTGCCCTCCAGGAGCCGGACTCGCTGCCGCCACTTCCTGCTGGCCCAGCTTGGGGATGGGCGCCACGTGGTGCTAGGCGAGGACAGCGCTCACGTGAGGCTGCAGGACCTGCTGCAACACTACACAGCGTGCCCGCTCAGCCCCTATGGGGAGAAACTCACCGAGCCCCTGGCCCGCCAGGTACCCCCAGCCCCTGGCCCCAGGGACCCTGGCCACCACCTCATCCCCCCCTGCGATGCAGCCATAGGTCTCTTGTCCACCCTGTGCCCCTAGGATCCCCTCGAGTGCTGGGGAGGGGTCCTTCACGGATGAGCTCAGCCACACAAAGACAGCAGGCACGTGGGGTCATTTGTGTTTTCAAGTAAGGACTATTTACTGAGTAGGGGCTACAGGGCTACAGCACAATGCTCCTGCTGGCAGGCCCTGGAAATAGAACCATGAACAAGACAGGCCTCAGGCCCACAAAGCTCACTTACCAGCAGCAAAGACAGATGAATAGGAGCAATCAAGTATGAGAAGAGAGGAAATGCAGAGTGAGTGCCACCAGGGCCTGTGTGGCAGGGAGCACACCAGGGAGTGCCTCCCCCCAGAGTGGTCAGGCAGTCCGAGGACACGGGTGCCAGCCAGCGATCAGGGTCTGGCAATACAGCAGGAACAACTGATCAGAACAGCCCTGCCTTCTGGACCTTACATTCTAGTGTGGAGACGGTGCTCACATAAGACAGAGAAACAGATAATCTGTAGTATGTCCAGTAATGATAAATGCATGCTAATAAGACAGGGAGTGACAGGGTTGGGGTTGTTTTACACAGGGACACCAAGGAAAGCTACTCTGGTAAGGAGACATTTGAAGGGAGGCCTGGATGAAGTAAGGGAAGGAGCCATGCAGGCAACTAGAGGAAAAACCTTCTAGGCAGGAGGAACAGCAGGTACAAAGGTCCTGCGGTAGGAAGCTGCCCGAGGTGTTTGAGGAAGACTGACAGCAGTCAGGAAACTAGCATAGGTGGATGAATTGGACATGAGAGCAGCGATGAAAGAAGGGAACCCTGTATGTAGACTCTCACATGGATTTCGGATTTTATTCTAAGTGAGGGGGGATGGCACCACACCCCCTGATCATGATCAGGACTGACATGATCTGGCAAGTTTGGGGGTGGGGCAAGGAGGACAGATGGAGAAACTACAATACTTCAGGTGAGCTGGTGGTCGCCTGGGCTAGGGTGGCTGAGGTGGAGGCAGAATGCAGGATGTGGGGTTTTTGGTTTTGATTTTTTTTAAGTTTTTATTAAATAAAAGCTTTTAAGCTTTTATTTACTTATTTTATTTTTTTAAGCTTTTATTTAAGAGACACAGGCAAAGGGAGAAGCAGGCTCCACGCAGGGACCCCATGTTTATTGGGGGAATCGATCCCAGGACTCTAGGATCATGCCCTGGGCCAAAGGCAGGCACTAAACCACTGAGCCACCCAGGTATCCCCCTTTTTAATGGGATGTTCAGTAGGCAGTTAAATATGTGGGTCTGGAGCTTGGGACAGAGGTCTGGGCTGGAGATAAACACCTGGGAGTCATCAGCATATAGAAGGATTGATTGTCAAGCTTTCAGGAGGGCTGAAATCGAACTCGGGAGGGAGTGTCAATGGACAAGAAGGGAATACTAAGTCTCCAGCATTTAGAGTTTGCAGAAGGGAGAGCAAACCTATAAAGAAAATTGAGGGCAGCCCGGGTGGCTCAGCGGTTTAGCGCTGCCTTCAGCCCAGGGCCTGATCCTGGAGATCCAGGATCGAGTCCCACGTCGGGCTCCCTGCTTGGAGCCTGCTTCTCCCTCTGCCTGTGTCTCTGCGCCCCCCTTCTCTCTGTGTCTCTCATTAATAAATAAATAAAATATTTTAAAAAAAGAAAAAGAAAATTGAGAAGGATCAGCCAGGGAGAGAAGAGAAAAACCAGGAGCATGTGATGCTCTAGAAGCCAAGCAAAGAAAATGCCCCAAGGAAGGGCATGCCAGTGGGTCCCGAACTGACCACTGGCCTTGGCCAGGAGGAGCTCACTGATGGTACTGGCAGGAACGGTTTCTCAGGCTTGACTGAAGTCAGTTCAAGGAAGTGTGCCTGTGGGCAAGTCTTATGTGGACCTTCACCAGGAATGGTGGACATGAAGATCCCCAGCAGTGGGCACAGGGTGCAGGGAAGTCTGGAGGTGAGGGGAGCCGATGCACTGGAGAGCTGAAGGCAGAGCTGTCAGGTGCCTGCTCTACAACCAGGTCTCAAAGGGTCTTGTCCCAACACTCCTCTGGAGTTTGGACTTTCCCCTGGAGGACCGGCAGCTGCTGAAGACTGCCAGGGGAATTTGTTCAGCTCACCCTGGCCGCCAGTGAACAATGGGTTGCAGACCAAGATGAGGCAGGGGAGGACTTAAGAGGCCTGAGCTGGGGTAATGGTTATGGCACAAAGAGAGGGGAGCAGGTGTCAAGTTGTTGAGGCAGCGGAAGGAGCAGGGCTGGTGCCCCATAAGATGAGTTGGGGGGTGGCTCCCGAGAAGCTGTCTCAGCAGCAGGGTGAGGGTGCTGCTTTTTTAGTCACAAAAGGAATGCAGAGAGAGGAGGTGGTAAGGGCAGGGAAAGAGAATTCTGACGTGGATCCAGAAAGCCCGCAGTACTCGCACATCTCCAGATGCGGACACGCACTTGGTGGACACGAGAAGCATGAGGAAAGCCTTGTGGCCTGAGTCTACCAGAAGCCCTGGGCATGTGCACAGCTAGGCTGCTGAGCTAAAGCCCAGCTATCATGGAAAGGGACCTTCCCACCGTCAGGGTCATCTTCCTGGAGGCTGTCTCTCTGCCCCTCAAATGTCTAGCTTAAACCTCCAAGGAGTACTCCCCCGCTCCTGCAGAAATAAACAGATGGGACAGTCTTGGAGATCTGTCCCCATGCTGAAAATATTTAGGCTCAAGACTTCTGAAGTCTTGTTG
The DNA here is from genome assembly GCF_048164855.1 of Canis lupus baileyi. Lineage (NCBI taxonomy): Eukaryota > Metazoa > Chordata > Mammalia > Carnivora > Canidae > Canis > Canis lupus. The sequence goes on along the minus strand of NC_132843.1, from coordinate 40,293,294 downwards.
CATTTTTACAACCACAGGCACAAATGCAGACTGGCTGTGTTCCCGGTGGAACTGAGGTCAATGCTAGATACAGCCTGTGAGCTGAGGGGCTTTCCACGCTGCCGTGGGGCCCCCTTACCATCTCCAACCCTGCTCCTCACCCAGGGAACCCAAGGGGTCCGAATCTCTGTGCCCCTCCCCCCACACACCCTGCACCAGTACCAGCTGATTGTCTCCCAGATGACCTGGCCACCTCCACCCACCATCCCTCCTGCACCAAATCCCTGAGGCTTCCTTTCCCTGCAGACTCCCGAGCCCGTCGGACTTTCCCTGAGCACTGAAATGCCGGACTCTGGAAACAAAAGCCAGGACTCACACCCTCAGTATGGCTTGATCCTCAAAAAGTTGCAGAACGTAACCCCCACGCAGAAGGAGGGGGCCGGGGAGCCCAAGGAGGTATTGGGCTCGGAGGGGCTGAGGGAGGGCAGAGGGCGGGCCCAGCGCGGGGCGGGGCCTCCAGGACCCGGGGGCGGGGCCTCCAGGACACCGGCTGCAGCCTCAGCCCCGCCCGGGTCGCTCTGACGCCCCCTCCCCTCCGGCCTGGCCTTCTCTCCCAGGCTCCCCAGCAGCCCAGGCCCAAGCCTCCCTTGCCTGCGAAGCCCCAGCTGCCCCCCGAAGTCTACACAAGCCCGGCTCCGAAACCCCGCCCGGCCCCCCCCCCCAAGCCCTCCCATCCCATCTACCAGGAGCCCGACGAGCCCATCGCCTTCTACGCCATGGGGCGGGGCAGCCCCGGGGAAGCCCCGTGCAACGTCTATGCGGAGGTGGAGGTGGAGGTCCCGCCTGGGGCCGGGGGGCCCCCCTGCGTCCTCGGGCACCGGGCCCTGCGGAAATGCCGGTCCAGGCCTGTCCCGGGAAGCCAGGTAAAGCAGTGCCCAGAGAAGGAGGACCGCGGGGAGGACGTCCTGAAAGCCAGACTGGGGAGGATAGCGAAGGAGTTCGAGTGGATGCCGGGGCCAGGGTGAAGGTCCGAGATCGCCGGGCAAAGAGAGCCTCCGGGCTGCCAGGAGCCCAGAAGCGGCTCCCTGTCTTCGCCCTGGGGTCACTGGAACAAGCCTCCCCTCTGTCATCCCTCTCCACTTCTCAGAAGAAATAGTGGTCCGCCCCTCTCGCCCAGACACCCCCCCCCCCCCCAATACCAGGAATCTTGGCTCCAGCCATCGTCCTCTCTTCCTCGTTGGAACTTGGGCCTCTCCCACTCTGGCTCCCTCCCCTCCCCCTTCACAGCCTGAGAGCTGGGAGCACTGGGAGTCCCTCCTGTTGTCTCTGATGAGCTCAGGGGAGGAGGCACCTGCTCTCCTGCTCCTCCACACACTCCCTTTGCCAACCCTCACCCCCACCCCGCACCTCTTCAGTCCTCTGATGAGTGCAAGCCAGTGTCCCAGTCCAGGGCAGCGGCGTGACACCTCCTGGCCACTTCCACCCTTTCCCTAGGCCTCTGCCCCCTCTACAGGCCGTTCCCCACCCTCCCTGCGATGCCCCAGACCTGCCTCAGCCCCTAAGCCTGTCTCCCCACCCTCACCCCCAGCTTGGGCACTAGAGATGAACCAGCAGCCCACGTCTCCCACTCAGCCCCCAGTACCCCACAGCCTCCTGAAATTGGCACAGCAGCCCACTCTCACGCTCTCACCTTTCTGCCCAGACTGCCCCTCCTCTGTTTCCCAGCCAGAAGAATGACTCTCCAGCCACCTGACTATCCCAGCCAGAACCCCAGGGCTCCCTAGACATTCCCTCTACCCTGACTCCTCATAGGCCTCAGATTCCTGCTGGGTCCCTCCCCCGCCCCGAAGCTGCAGCCTCAGCATCCATCATCAGGATTTTCCAAGCTTCCTAACTGGTCTAACCACCAATCTTGCCATTTCTGATTTACTCTGCCCCAAGGAAGTCAGAATGGTCTTTCTAAAACAGCTAGCTCAGGGCGCCTGGACGGCTCAGTTGATTAAAACAGCTAGCTGGCCCATGCGGCCATCCATACTGGTGCAGGCAGAGGACCTCCTCGTCAGCCCCCCACCAGCTGCTGCCATCTTCACTAAGCTCTTTACGTCTCTCTAAGCACACCTCCCACTGCCCTAGCCATCCTTCAAGACAGTGTGTCCTTCTGTTCCCTGCAGATTTCCCAAACACAACCACAGTGGCCATCCCCCTGTGCTACATACACACCTGCCACACATACCACTGATCACCTGGGACACCCAACTCCACTCGTTCCCAGGAGAGTGCAAGCCCCCTGAGCAGGGGCTGGGACTTAGTCATCTGTTTCCAGAGCACCCAGCACAGTGCCTGCCACAGAGCTGGTCCTCAGGAAACGGTTGCTGAATGAATGAGAGCAGTTTAGGCCTCCTCTATGCAAGCCGACATGCATTAAGACCAGAGGACAGCCCTTGAGGCTGCAGGTAGGCCTGAGAGGTGAAGGATAGAGGGCGTGACCTAGGATCATCCTTCTCTCCGCAGAATCCAGGAGCCTGGCGACCACAGTCTGAGAACTCTGTGACTGGACAAGGCCCTTCTGTGCCCCACCAGCCTCTGCCCTGCTGGGGGCACACCCTCCCTCACAATCTTTCTAGACAGAGGACAGAAGACAAAGGACAGGTGTGGCTTCCCTTGGGGCCTCCCCAGTAGCACGGTGAGTCTGAGCTGGGGGAGGATAACCTAGAGCCCCAGGTGCCCTTCTCAGGAAATGTGCATGGAACAAACCGTAGGCAATCAGACTAGAAAGGACCTCAGCCATCATCTATTGCAAAGATGCACAGAGGTGTCATCTCACATGCCAACTGCCATCCATTGGTCGCGGCTGCCTAGAGCACTGCGCTGTGAAGGATGTTCAGGTCATCTCCACACTCAGCAGAACAGAGCACTGTTATTGATTAGTGATGTCTGCTGTGGGCAGAGAGGTAGGCAATATAGCAGCATCTCTTTTGCCATCACTGATCCAGGCCAAGTCCCTGGAGGTGCAGATGTGGAGACAAGCCAGAGAGGGATAGTGACTGGGCCAGGGCCAAGGACTAGAACCCAGGCTTCCTAGGTCCCTTGCCTGGCACCCTTTCTTACCCCATGTCCTCCTCTCCACAGGAAATGTCAGAGATTTCCTGACAGGAAATCTGGCTGCTCTCCAGAGTTCCACAGCATGGAGGCCTGGGTGCCGGTGGAACTCCAGATCCCAGTTTAGCCCTGTTCCCTGGACAGATCAGGGCCCCCACAAGGAAGCCTGGAGTTCAGAGGAGCGGATGCAGACTCAGCTCCCTTTCAGGGACCCAGGCACGGGCTCCCTCCCCAAAGTCCCAGAGAACCGGGTGGGTGGTGGTGGTGGTGGCTCGGTGATGCGCAGTCCTCCAAGGAAGAGTGCAAGGGTGCCCCTGCTGCCTCCCACTGCCCTAGCTTCTCCTCCTGGAGTCTGATTTCCTTGGCCCTCTGAGCCTTAGAGTCTGGGCCCTGGTCCAATGCTGCTGTTGTCTGAGGAATGGTTTGGCGAGAACAGATGTTAGAACTTGTTTGTTGATTCTTGCCTGGCTAATAAATCATCGCCAACAACCTCTTCCCACAGGGATCCAAGTACTCCGGGCTCCTTCTGTCTCAGACTCTCTCTCTCTCATTCTCTCTCTCTCATCATGGAGGGTAAGGGCTTGAATCGCCACTGCAGTGGGGGGAGCGGGTCTGGGGGTTCAGAGACACCGGGCAGGGGTCACAGATCTGGGCATTGTGGGGTAAGGGTAATTACACCTGGGCTGCAGGGTAAGGGGCCGCAGATTCTTCCCTGGCAGGGCTAGGCAGGCAGCTGGAGGCAGAGGAGTGGCTGTATCACCTGGGGGTCAGGCAGGAGCGGTTGGGGCCTGCACCTCATTCTCCACAGTCCTGGGGGCCCCCAGCGGTGGTCCAGGGTCCCTCTGTGTCACCCCAGCCTCTTGGGCATTGGCCTTGCCTCTGTCAGGACCTTACTTCCTCCCCTGACTCACCCCTGACCCTCTCGTGAGGCTTCTTCACTCTCTGCTCAGACCCACCTCAGCACCTGCCTGTCGCCCTGTGCAAAGCTCCCCACTCTGGGCTCCCACCCCCTGGAGGAGTCAGCCTGGGGTCTTCTTTTCCCTCAGACCGTGAGCTGCTGGAGGCAAGGCGGCATCTGCACCCCCCCCCCAACCTGAGGCGCAAGGCTCTGGGTGCTCCTAGAGTCCCATGTGTGCAGCCGTCCTTATGCTGTTTCCTAGGAGAGCTTGGGCAGGACAGTCTGTGCCTGTTGGGATCCCCTCCTCCTGCCAAGGAGGCCCCCGCACCTGCCTGAGTCTGTCCGCAGACCCCTCCCTGAAGCGGTGCCGGCCACGGACACACACCCCCCCCACCCCACCCCCTGCGCTGGGGCACCACCACCAGTCGGCCCAGCGCGGGCACCAGCCCCAGTGACTAGTGATTCCCCTCCTTTCCAGCTGTGGAATCAGCCTGAGCACTTGCTGCTGAGTCAACAGTTGGGTTCCATTCCCTTTTGTCTGCAGGTCTCCTAAGCAAGAGGAGAGATGGGGGGAGGGGAGGGGAGCAGATGGCTTTGCTAAGATCAGGGAGGCTGAAAGGACAAGAAACGTCTCATAGTAGACTGGGGCGGGGGTCCTGGCTGATTCTTGGCAGAGGGGGTGCGCAGAACAAGGAGAGGCTTTCTGCAGAGCAAGAGCTAGAAATCAGTCAGAACGGCATTTCCTTACACTTGGGAGTATAACGGGATGGCAGGTGCAGGGAGGGGGCAGAAATGCCTAGTGACCCCCCTGGTGTTTCTGGAGGAGCAAAGCCTGTGAGGGGGGAGGGGGGGCAGGGGTCCTCCTCCCTCTGCAGCTCAGGCTAGAGGTCAACTCACCCAAGGGGGCATTAGCAAGAAGCCTGGGTGGTGGTGTGGAGCTGTGCTAGCTGGTGGCATGGCAGTGGCCCCTGCACCACAGGTCCACGGGTCCCCATAGGATGCCTCTATGTTTGCACACGGGGTGCCATACAGGTCAGAGGGGACATAGTGGCCAAGGGCTCAGGGAGGGAGGGCTGCTGGGGCTCCAGGGGACACTAAATCCTTTGTGGCTGCTCCTCCCCGCCCCTTCAACCAAACAGGAGACTGAAGTCTAGAGAGGGGAGGGGACGGGGAGCTGGAGGCAGGCCCTGCTGCAAGCCCCACCCCAAAGCCCCAGGTGGGGGTTTCTCCTGCTCACCACAACCACCAGCGCCCATGCACTAACTACCCTCCCACTCCACTCCCAAGCTGTGAGCTGCAGGGGGTGCCGCGTCCCCTGGATGAGAAGCTGAGGAACTGGTACAGACAAGGAGGGAGCAGTTTGTGCAGCAGGTGCTCCTCCTAGCCAGAGAGCAGGGCGCCACAGAGGAAGGGCATTTCCCCACCGCCTCCAAGGCCCATGGTCCTTCCAGCCTGCCCCCCCCCCCCCCCACCGCGCTCCACACAGGGCCTTCTGGAGCCAGAACAGCCTCACCCCAGCTGGGGCCTCCCTCCAGCACTGGGCAGCCCTGGCGGCTCTCTGCACTTTCCCCGGGCTCCTCTCCCCCCTGAACTGTCCCTTCATCCTGCATGCTCCCTCAGCCAACGCAGCACATGCTCCATGACATGCCCTGTAAGTCTGGCTCCAGGGCAGGGGGTGAGTGGCAGTTAACACATGACCACATGACCTCATTTGTCCTGGTGCACAGGGCGTAGGCCCCCCACCCCCACCCCTGACCCGCTCCTGGAGGACCAGGAGCCAATCACTGCTGAGGCCCCACCCTCCACCACTCTACCAGCTGGAAGACATCTGTCCCTACCCAAAACACAGCTGGGCGAGAGGAGGCCAACAAGGCTAGGTGCAGGCCCTGTGGCGCACTCCAGCGTCCTCGCAGCTTCCCCAGGTCCCACAGACCTTGAGCCATCCCCCCAAGGGCCTGCGGCTTCTTGCACAGCAAACAGCATACAGCCACAGTGAAGACCTTGAGGAGGCCCCTCTCCAGGGACCAGGGCCTTGAGGGTGGCGGCTTATGAGACTTGCATCTCTGTGCAATTCCGAAGTCTGATTTTTAGGGACCTCAACCTCTGGGCTCTGCTCCTAGACCGTGCCACCCTGCACGCTCGGGCCCAGGCTAGGCCTCTGGGGCCCCCGGGCTATCTGGATCCACTGACCACAGCCTCTGCCGTTCCTCCGTCTGCACCTTGGCTGGTGCTGCCACTCCAGTTTAGCCAAGTATCACTCCTTGTTCCTTTTCTCTCCACCATCCTTTGTCTTCCCTTTGCTGTTTATCAGAACGTGAGGCTACCATCTCCAGGAAGCCTTCCAAAGAACTGTTCATTTCTAATTTGTATTTCTCTTGGTGACCAGGAAATTCCAACCACCAAATAAAATGTCCCTTTTGGTAGAACTAAAAAGTGGCTTTTCAAAAAATGGCAAAGGCTGTTTGCAGAGCACAGATGTGGGGGGCCAGAGCCTCAGACAACTGGCCTGAGTCGTCCATGTCCACAAGACGCTGGGTCCCTCCATGCCCACCATGTCCTGGCTCCCAGCCCAGAGCCCTGCTGGCTCCATCAGGATGCAGGCCCTCAAGTGACACTGGGGGCACAGCATGCCAAGAGGGCAGGGCTGCATCTGCAGCATCTGGGGCAGGAAACAAAGCTTGTGACTCCTCTGGATCTGACCTGGGGCTCTATTGAGCCTACCCCCCCACACACACACCACCCCAGGGGAGGTGACCTCAGCCCCTGCTCCCAGTGCCTCTGTGGACAGGGAAGCAGTGGTGGGTTGCTGCTCCTTCCTGAACACTAGCTGGATGCACGGATTTGGACAGCCCCAGTGTCCCTGTGGGATGCAGAAGCCCTGTCTGGCTCGAACCCGAAGTAGGTCAGATTTCAGATAAGTGGGTGGTTTTCCTGTAAGTGACAAAAGCCTCCCGTGTACTTAATAAGAAACAGACTCCTCAACTTACCTGGCACACAAGACTGGGGGCACAGTGAGACCCTCTCTCCTGCCGCCTCCCCCTCAGCCCCAGGTCCCCACACCACACCTTCCGATGGCCCCAGGGCCAGAACCTCCAGTCTTTCCCCCCAGTGCTACACCCGAGAGAAGCCTGCAGTGACTGGAGGCGAGCTACTGTGTCTAGTCAGGGCTTCTCTCTCAACACCAAGCTTCTCTCTGCAGGGCTCCACCAGCACCCTTGTCCCAGAAGCAGGAAGCCACTGCGGCCGAGCTGTCCAGGAGCCCCAGTGTCCTCGGCAACACACTGCAGTGGTGGTGTGCAGCACAAGCACTGGCTGGTCTAGAACCGCAGGGGTGGCTCTCCCACCCCTACTGGAACCTCGGGCAAAGAGGGAGGGGCCCTGCCACCTGCCGCACTGCTGGTGGGCATCCCAGTGCTAAGCTGAGAACCGAAGCCCATGACTCTGCCACCTGCCTCCCCTGGCCACCTGCTCAACCCTCCCCTCCCTCTCTAGCATAAAGCTGCAGGCCCAGAAGTCTCCGATGAGACTGGTCTAGCCCCCCAAGCCCTACGCAAAAGTTTCCAGACAGTGAAGACCAATGGCAATCAGTGTGAACACGCATCCTCTTCAGGGGCAGATTCGCCACTCCTCCTGCTGGACTGAATTTGCTAAGGACTCTTGTGTCACAGAAAGCACCTCCTTGACTTCCTCTCGTCTTCAAACATACCTGAGATCAGCAATATTCCAGATTTGGGACCCCTGCCCCACACAAAGTTGTACATGGAATTCTTAGGGTCTTCAATGGCTGTGAGCCCAGTTTAGAAGGTAGGCACAGAGGATAAGGCAAAGCTATCACTGAGGCAGCTCATGACGTTTTGGAGGGTGCTCTGCACAAGGTTAACATCAGATCCAGGAACAGGAAAACAAGTGAGAAAGCTCCACAATGGAAAAATGAGACCATGCTAAGACGGAGGAAGGGGTTAGGGCAAGCAGTGTCTGTCAGACTGAATGTTTTATTTCAACAGACATCCCTGGTTTAAAAAAAAAAAAAAAAAAAGGTGGAGGGAAGGGCTCCCCATTTCATCACACCCACCAGGGAGCAACAGTCCTGTTCAGGAACTCAGAGCCCCGTCCGAAGCATCACTCGAGTCTTTGCTAGCTCCCAGACAGAGGAGCTGAATTTTCTAATTTCTGTTAAGAAAAATCTATCAAATGTGTTCATTCTCGCAGAGGCGAGGGCTGGCTCCTCAGGGACGGAGACCCTGGGCCTGGAGCAGCTGGGGTCCCAGAGGCAAAGCCAGGTGCCAGGCCACAGGAGGTGCCGGAGCGGTGGGGCCCAGAGCCCTAGAATCCATATTTGGCTTGGGTCTGCCGACGGCTGAGCCTATTCTCCGACCAGGTGTTCTTCAGTTCCAGCTCTCGCTCCTTAGCCTGTGGCAGGGGGACAGGCAGGGGTGAGCCGACTGGGGTGCCGAGGGGCCCCTCTCTCTGGCCCCTGCGAGCTTCCCAGTCTAACCTCTTTATTCCCCGGAGCAGTTAAGGGGGAATACCAAATCCCTTCAAAGACTTCATTTTCTCTTATTCAAGTAGAAGGGGAAGACCCTGGGAAAGCAGAGAAGAAACATCTCTTTGGGGAACTAACAGCATCTCTCTGAGGCTAACAGGGTTTAAGCAGAAACAAAAACTGAAGAATCCTGGTCCTGAGGCGCCTGGCTGTCTCAGTCAGAGGAACATGCCACTCTTGATCTCAGGCTCCTAAGTTTGAGCCCCATGTGGGGTGCAGAGATTACTTAAAATTAAAAACAAAACAAAACAAAAGGTTCCTGGTCCCTTACCTGTTGGGTTTAAAACTGAATCGCTCAAGTGGAAGAAGGACAAAGAAGAGCTAGAGTGTGTGCATCTGAAAGGAAGGCAAATCAGATGCTTGAACCACAGAATGGGAAAGGACATGAGAAAGGACGGAGGAGGGAGATGACAGGGGAGGATGGAAGAGGATAGAAGGGGATGGGGAGGATGAGGGAGGAAAAGGGGGACTGGAGAGGAAAAGTGGACAGAGGAGATCCCTGGGTGGCTCAGCGGTTTAGCGCCTGCCTTCAGCTCAGGGCGTGATCCTGGAGTTCCAGGATCAAGTCCCACATCGGGCTCCCTGCATGGAGCCTGCTTCTCCCTCTGCATGTGTCTCTGCCTCTCTCTCTCTCTCTCTCTCTCTCTCTCTGTGTGTCTCTCATGAATAAATAAAAAAATCTTAAAAAAAAAAAAGTGGACAGAGCCACACAGGACCCCACCCCACAAAAGCTACACCTAAAGATGCAGTTTTGTGTTGTGCTGAATATGTGGTGGACGTGGTACCTGAGAAATTGACACCACTTTCTGGCACAAATGGAAGCCATGGCAAAAGGACTGGAAGGTACCAGAACTGAGACTCCTCTGCTGACCATGATGTAGCACTCGGGGAGTAGAGGAACACCCCCACGAGAGTTAGAGGATGCCTGCTCATCTCCCCTGGATGAGGGGTTAGGGTGAAGAGTTTGGGTTTAGAAGTCCCTACCCTCAAATCCTTTCCCTACAAAAAACAAGATAGGGTAAGGACACAAGGGGATCCCTGAAAAGGAAGGCAAGACTATGACCAGAACAATGGAAGCAGATTTCCCACTTAAGTCACCACATAGCATATACGCCCCCAGGGAAAGGGCCTAGACAGCGCTCAGTACAGTGGGTCTCAGAAAGATTTCTGTTTTGGGCACCTGGGTGGCTCAGCAGTTGAGCGTCTGCCTTCAGTTCAGGTCATGATTCCAGGGTCCTGGGATCGAGTCCTGCATCGGCTCCCCATGGGGAGCCTATTTCTCCCTCTGCTGGTGTCTCTGCCTCTGTCTCTCTCACGAATAAATAAAATCTTTTAAAAAAAGTCTGTTTTATGATTAAATGAGTATTTAAAAGTTGTCGGGTCCTAGCATATAAATAACATTCTAATTCCAAAAGACATTTTTGTATTATGTGATTTTTAATTATTTGTGTTGATATCTCCTGCCACAGAAGTGGAGAATATAAAACCAACCTCCTGGGGTGCCTGGGTGGCATAATCAGTTGAGTGACTATTGGTTTCAGCTCAGGTCATAATCTCAGGGTGTGGGATCGAGCCCCATGTCAGGCTCTGTGCTCAGCAGGAAGTCTGGGATTCTCTCCCTCTGCCCCTGCCCCCTGCTTCTCCTCACTGAGTGCTCGCTCACACACACTCACTCTCAAGTAAATAAATAAAATATTTTTTTAAGATTATTTATTTATCCATGTGAGAGAGAGGCAGAGAAGAGACATAGGCAGAGGGAGAGGGAGAGAAGCAGGCTCCACGCAGGGAGTGTGATGCAGGACTTGATCCCAGGACCCCAGGATCACATCCTGAGCCAAAGGCAGACACTCAACCACTGAGCCATCCAGGCTTCCTAATAAATAAATCTTAAAGAAGAAAAAAAAACCTTCCTTATCAGGTAGATGTTTTGCTAAAAGCTGGTGGACCATTTTTCTTTAGAATAGTTTCTTAGGGGATCCCTGGGTGGCTCAGCGGTTTAGCGCCTGCCTTCGGCCCACGGCGTGATCCTGGAGTCCTGGGATCAAGCCCCACATCGGGCTCCCTGCATGGAGCCTGCTTCTCCCTCTGCCTGTGTCTCTGCCTCTCTTTCTCTATGTCTCTCATGAATAAATGAATAAAATCTTTAAAAAAAAAAAAGAAAAAGAATAGTTTCTTAAATCCCTAAACAATAAACTTGCTGTTTATCTATTTTTGGTAAATGGGCTCTTTAAAAGAACCATATGAGAAACCACTTCACTGCCCTCTGTGTTTATGTTTCAATGTCTAAATGTCTCTGCAGTGGGTGATTCAGAAGGACACATCCCCCTCTAGTGGCCACGTGGAGGAGCCGCCAGGGGTGAGGCGGGAAGGGCTGGGGAGGCCGGTACCAGGGACTGGAAACTGGGCCTCAGCCAGCACTTGCCCAGGTGTTCAGGGCCCAGCAGGCAGGCGGGGGCCCCAGCTCTCTCACCTGATGGATCAGGTACGTGATCTGGTGCTTCCGCCGCTGCTGGCCTGTGGGCTGCTCACCTTTCTTCTGCAAGGGGAGAAAACACAATAATTAAGCCACTGGAAGAAAAGTACAAGTATCTCACGTGCCCAGATGGTGCAAGGCTGGAGACTGAGAAACCGACCACATAGCCCAGATCCTGGGGGAGAAGAGTCAGCATGGAGCTGTTTCTATGTCTATACACTTACAAACAGTTATTTTTATTAAAGCTATTTTCCAAAAAACCCAGACTCAGAAGATCTGCCTGAAATAGCCTGCTAATATCCCCACTGGCCTTGAAATACTTTGAGGTCAGTACGGTGTCTTCTGTTTCTCTGGTAACCCCACCCCACCCCACCCCCAGCAACAAGCACAAGGCTCTGCCCACAGTGGACGCTAGACACTAACTGTAGTGCCCGCAGGGAGCTTAACACAGCGTCCCTGCAGACTGGCTCACAACCCTGCCCATCTCCCGCGTTGACCCTCTCAATCTCTACCTCCTTCTCCTGTCAGCCCGCCACCCAGCCCACTCCTACCTACTGCTTCCCAAGCTCTCCTATCAATGGCCAGCAGCTGCAAGCCCGCCTCCCCCATTCTAGCCAGTGCCTATGGGACCCTGCAATTCGAAATTCCACCATCACCCCACCTGTCTCCAATCTTTCAGTATCCACCCCTAGCTGGCTGAAGCCCTAACCAAGCTCTGATGCAAATGCCTTACTGTCCAAGCCTATATGGGTCTGGGTTTCATCCTGTGGTGTTCTGTCCTCCACCAGTGCTGTCTCAGACCAGAAGCTTCCTAATCTGCCCCACCCAGCTCCCAGCACTCTTCTCTGGAGTGTCCTCAGCACACCCGTCATTCTGTCAACACTCCAGCGTCCTCTCTCCCAGTTATGCTGTAAATGCCTCAAGGACAGGAACCGTATCTTTTTCTTCTTTTTAAAAACTCTAGCTTTAATACAATGAGATGGTGGCAAGAGAAGCCAGACCTGGGAAAACTGTGAACTTCAATTCCTTGCTGCTGTGTGACATCATTTAATGTGACCCTCAAAGATGGCAAACACTAACCACCCCCAGCCCTCGGTGAGCGCAAACAACAGTAGCTGTTACTATGTGATGATGCTTCTCGACCCATAGTCAGGAAAGCATGCTCTCCTAAGTGGTTTTTCCAGGAAACAGTGATGGATCTACGCCGATCTAACCACAATCCTTTGCTCTGTCCTGTATGACCGCCAGCATTCAGTTAAAACAAACGGCTGGGGCTCAGATGGCCATCTGTGGCCACAGAACAAAGCAGAGAAAGTCAGGGGGAGGAGAAGGGAATAAGATGCCCGACCTTGGCCTTGCTGGTGCTGGGCTCGAATCCAGGGCTCCCCCACATTTTCCCCCCTGTGGCAGGTTCATAAATGTCCACATTTGCTGTACTCAGCTACTAGGTGGAGAGGGGTTCATCACGCTGAAGAAAATGAGCACAGAAAGGCAGGAGCTCGGTGTGGGAAGCGTGAGGAATAAAGCATCTGAAAAGCCCACAGCTGGCTACAATAAATAACAAAAAAGGAGAGAGGAGGGGTTGCACACGCAGAACCTAAGCCCCCAGGACTTTGCTGTTATGCCCACACCTCAAAAGGTGCTGAGCCAGGCCCCAGCGCGACGGGACAGAGGAAGGATCTGACTGCGGGCAGAGGGCAGAGCAGCTGCAGGCTCCATCCAGCCGGGGAAGCAGCCACAACATATCAAAGTTCTTCCCAAGTGCAGGATGGGAAACTGCTCCAACTGCTCAATCTCAGCAACCATACCCCACCATCCAGATGGGAAGCAAAGTGCTGCAAAGTTCTGGAAGGCAGAGGCTGCATCCATGAGGCTGGGGGCATGCCCCAGTACCGTGGGCAGCAGGCATGTGTGAACTGGTGCTGGGGCAGTAATGATTGGGTGTGGGCTCAGGATGGGGACACACAGCAGATCTTCCCACTTACTTTGCTGAATGACTTCATGGTTTTCTCTTCTGTCAGTGACTTGGTCATCCACTGCTGGGCCCCACTGAGCTGGTCATCCCCTTTAATCTCCACAAAGTTGACCTCCTCCCTCCCTCGGTTCCTCTTGCCCTGCAGCCGCTTAAACTGAAAAAGGAAAAAGAAGGCAGGATGGGGGGATCTGGGTGGGGGATCAGGGGAGGTCACTAGGGGTCCAGACCGTATGGAACAGCTTTGTGACTCCCTGGCCCCCCATGCCCTTTCACCCCACCACCTACCAAGCTCCCCTGAGGCCAAAGGAAAGGCTGCTGCTCAGAACTTCTGTACTCAGAGAAAGGATGCCTCGGCAATGCAATACCCCAGTCACTACTTGGAACTGGTCACTGCTTGGAACTTGTACTCGTTATATATACACTGTATCTGCCTCAAAGGAATATACACTGTATCTACCTCAAAGGACTGTACAATTTTCAAATTAAGAATTCAGGGTAAGGGGCAGCCTGGGTGGCTCAGCGGTTTAGCGCCACCTTCAGCCAAGGGCGTGATCCTGGAGACCTGGGATTGAGTCCCACGTTAGGCTCCCTGCATGGAACCTGCTTCTCCCTCTGCCTATGTCTCTGCCTCTCTCATGAATAATTAAATAAAATCTTTTAAAAAAAGAATTCAGGGTAAAAAAAAAAAAAATCTAGGATTTCTCTCTAAAACTTGGTTTTTACACATCTGCTCCTTCCTCTTGGTTTTCTATCACAAAATCAGCAGACCCCACACCAGACTGGACACAGAGAGGGAGCCTCATAAGAAAGGCCTGGCAGATCTTCTAGGAGACTGCTACTCTCTCCTTCCCCTCCTCACCAAAGTCACCCAAGATGTGCCTGGAAGGTAGTGTGGGTGGACTCCAAAAGCACTCAGGGGGAAAAAAAAAAGCACTCAGGGGCACCTGGGGGGCTCAGTCGGTAAGTGTCCAACACATGATCGGCTCAACTCATGATCACAGGGTCCTGGGATTGAGCCCCATGTTGGGCTCCCTGCTCAGTGGGGTGTCTGCTTCTCCTGCTCCCTCTGCCCCTTCCTGTTTGTATGTGCATGCTCTCTCTCTCTCTCAAATAAATAAATAAAAACATTTAGGGAGGAAAAAAAAACACTGAGAGACTTGAGTGGAACCCAGGTCCTGGTCTGAGCATTATTAGCGAGGCTCTGAGGGGCATTCCACCCACAAGAAACTAACTTTTGCCACAGGATGAGCTCAATGCTGCCTCCTGGGCTGAGGACCTAACCCTGAAACTTGCCAAGGAAATACCCACAGGGGAGTGGGTGAACAGTAACTAGGAACAAGTATGCAGGGCAGCTTTGGCGCCGCCTGTGGCCCAGGGTGTGATCCTGGAGACCCAGGATCGAGTCCCATGTCGGGCTCCCTGCATGGAGCCTGCTTCTCCCTCTGCCTGTGTCTCTGCCTCTCTCTGTATATCTCTCATGAATAAATGAATAAAATCTTTTAAAAAAAAAAAAGTATGCAGAAGAATGGACACTCCTCTGTGAAAAGGTGAGCAGATGATTATTTTTCATAAGAACCTGTATATAAAGAGGTAGCACCCTGGATTCCTCCAGCCCCTCCTACCAGGTCATGACCTCCCTACGAAGAGAACAATACTTTCCATCCTGCACACAGGCTGATGGCACAGGACGTGGGGTTTCCATCTCTCCCTGGGCAGAGATGATGGAGCTCAGCGCAGGGACCCATGGGTGTAGAACACGAGTTATTCACCGTGGCTGTTATTCCCTCACCAAATCCATTCTCCCCTTCTTTTATGCAAGTGAGCCCGACATTCTAGCGAGGCATGTGACCACCCAACTAAATAAAGTCTACACCCCTGGGCACCCCTGCAACCACATGTGGCCATATGACCAGACTCTAGGCAATGTGGGAGAAGTGGGAGTGTTTGTAGGAACTTTTAGGAGGTCTCCTAGGAGAGGCTGCAGAGGGGTGGCTGGAACACAGGCCTGAGAGCTGCAGCCTCACCTGCCACTGCTGGGCAGAAGAATAAAGGCCACATGACCCAGGGACAGCAAACTAATGATCAGGAGGGGACTGGACCCCTGGGCCTACCTACCTTTCATCTTCTTTTATGAGAAGTTAGCTTCCCTGATATAAGCCATTATGCTTTAAAGTTTCTCAGTTACATGCTGCTGCAGTAAATCCTGACTGAATATAGTTATAAAAACTTTTTAGTTTCAGATTGAAACCTGGTGTCCGTAGGTCAGTCACCCGTGCTTTAACTTACTGCTTCGTCATCGATGAAGGAGGCATCTGGGGCAATTTCCTGGGGGGGGACCAGAGCCGGGTCCTGTGCAGGATAGTAGCCACCACTGTAATAATCCTGCAGCCAAGAGGGAAAAAAACATACCAACTGAGGGGCACGGTGGGCAGGGGACACGGCCTGCCCAGGAGCAGAGAGAGCCCTTGTCAAACAGCAGCAGTAGTGCCAGTACCACAAACACTTCCATTGGACAGGTAAAAGTGCCAATCCCAAGGACCCAGCAGCGATCCAAGAACAGTCTGCAGCTTTTCTGATGTGCACCATTCAGACAGGTGGGTATTTTTTAGGGAAAGGTGAGAAGAAATAAAGACATTCTCTCCTGCTTCAATTTCCACCCTGATCCCTCAACCCGGCTCCCCCTTAGCCCTGCTCTAGAGGCAAAAGAGACACACTCGCACTGAGCAGGGGGAGAGGTGTGAAGGCATATCACTCCTGTTCTTTGTCATATTTAGGGCCTCTGGACCCAAGGACACTGCCTGAACCAGGAGAGGGTGCACCTGAACTAATTTAACGTTGTGCATCCACTTCCACAAAAACATGAGATAAAATAACTGGCTATAAGGGTGGTATGGAATTAAAGCTGAGACCATGGCAGGTGTGTGTTACCGGACACTTAGCAATCTGAGGACCAGCCTGAGGTGAGCTGTTACATGCTGCCATGGGTCCCAGAGGAAGAGGGTTGCAGGCAGGATGAGCCCCCAGGAGGCCAGTGGCCCTTCAGCTGAGAAACAGGTTTCTTCCCTGTGCACATTTTCTCCCAATTCTTCCACTTTTGCCCCAAGCTCCAATAAATGGCCCTCTAAGAACATCCACTTTTTGGTGAGCTAAATGGAAAATAAGGTTTAATACTGACGAAGGGGCACCTGGGTGGCTCAGTGATTGAGCGTCTGCCTTTGGCTTGGGGTGTGATCCCGGGATCAAGTCCCACATCGGGCTCCTTGCATGGAGCCTTATTCTCCTCCCTCTGTCTGTGTCTCTGCCTCTCTCTGTGTGTCTCTCATGAATAAATAAATAAAATTTAAAAAATATATACTGATAAAATACATGAAAATCCAGAGTGATTGGAGCACGATTTTCTATGAAAGTATTCACGTAAGATACATGCAATTGCAGGGTCCCCGAGTATATGTCAAGTGTTTCATGTGCACAGACCTCGGTGCAGTTTATAAATGGATACAGAGCTCTCGGTCATCTCTGCTCTGGGAGCAGCTCTCCTGCTACAGCCCCTCATCCCCTGAAAATGTACACCTGTGCAAATTTCGTCTCCACCCCCTTCTTGGTCCGGAGAACCTCTCAGCTGTTGAGCCGATCACTGTCTGCAGTGGTGCTAAAACCACGGGAGACACTGACAGATAAGAGCCTCAGCAGCTTGGCAGCCCCACATCCCCTGACCTCACTTATTCCTAGCCGCAGCTTCCAAACCAGCGCCATTTCAAGGGACATTGACACGGCAGCCAAGTTCATTGGGGCTGGGGCTGCCACTGTAGGGGTGGCTGACTCTGGGGCTGGAATTGGGACTGTGTTTGGGAGCCTCATCATTGGTTATGCCAGGAATCCCTCTCTGAAGCAACAGCTCTTCTCCTACGCCATTCTGGGCTTTGCCCTCTTGGAGGCCATGGGGCTCTTTTGCCTGATGATGGCCTTTCTCATCCTCTTCACCATGTGAAGGAGTCGTCTCCTCCCATAGGTCTTTCTCCCATGTCTTGTCTGCCCTGTATGCCTGTATGTTCCTTTTCCTATACCTCCCCAGGCAGCCTGGGGAAAGTGGCTGGCTCAGGGTTTGACAGAGGAAAGACAAATAAATACTGTATTAATAAGAGAAAAAAAAAAAGGATACAGAACGCCGGTTACTCATTTAACTGGCTTTTTTTTCTTTTGAGCTAAAGAGGTCAAAACACTCTTATCTTCCTTCTAACTATGTTGAAAGGAGACATATTGTTCCTGATCTGCCTACAGGGTACATCGAGGCTCAACAGCAAATATTCAGGAAATACAAATACTTAGAGGGATCCCTGGGTGGCGCAGCGGTTTAGCGCCTGCCTTTGGCCCAGGGCGTGATCCTGGAGACCCGGGATTGAATCCCACGTAGGGCTCCCGGTGCATGGAGCCTTCTTCTCCCTCTGCCTATGTCTCTGCCTCTCTCTCTCTCTCACTGTGTGCCTATCATAAATAAATAAAATTAAAAAAAAACAAAAAAAAACAAATACTTAGAAATTGTTCTTAAAGTCTTTGATCAGAACAGGGTCCCCCCAGGGCACCTGGATGGCTCAGTTGGTTAAGGACCTGCTTAACTTGTGCTCTCTCTCTCAAATAAATAAAATCCTAAAAAAAAAATAATAATAAATAATAAAAAAAAAAGAACAGGGTCTCCCAAAGCCCACCCTATGGTTCCCTAGCCATGCCCAGGATGAAGGTTAAAGCTGGCCATTTTAGAGAATCACAGTGGTTGCAGGGGACATAAGTCTTGCCAATGTCCCGAGCTGGCAGGAAAACTGCCGCCAGCTGCCCCTGCTCAACCAGCAGCCTGCTAAGAGTCCCCGGGCCCCCGGAGTCCTCTCCATCTAGGACATGCTGGCTGCTGGGAAAGTCTTTCCTTTTTTTTTTTTTTTTTTTTTTAATTTTATTTATTTATGATAGTCACACAGAGAGAGATGAGAGAGAGGCAGAGACACAGGCAGAGGGAGAAGCAGGCTCCATGCACCGGGAGCCCGATGTGGGATTCGATCCCGGGTCTCCAGGATCACACCCTGGGCCAAAGGCAGGCGCTAAACTGCTGCGCCACCCAGGGATCCCATGGGAAAGTCTTTCCTAAACCCACTCACAACCTGGCATGCTATACTCATTCTCACGCCACCCACAACAAAGCTAAGAAGCTCCTCCAAATGGCACTTGGATAAAAAATCATCACAACCAGGCAGCCCGGTGGCCCAGAGGTTTAGCGCTGCCTTCAGCCCAGGGCATGATCCTTGAGACCCAGGATCGAGTCCCACGTCAGGTTCCCTGCATGAAGCCTGCTTCTCTCTCTGCCTGTGTCTCTGCATCTCTCTCTCATGAATAAATAAATAAAAGCTTAAAAAAAACAATCACAACCATTTACTGGGCACTTGCTCTGTCCCAGGCACCACACACTAAGCTAGCTGATGGGATAGCCTAGCAACACCACGAGGCTGCCCCTGTTAGGCCCCCTTGCACAGCTGAGGAAGCAGCTCAGACTCACACAGCTTGCAATTCAAAGCCCAAACTGCCCTCAGACCTCATTCTGTCCCACTGTACAAACTGCAGTCCCCTGCCTCCCCACGGTAGGCATCTCCACCCTCCCAATTTCCCAGGGCTCGGTCTCCCGTGTTCTCTGTTCTCCCTTTTCCCTCTTCCCTGCTGTGTCAACTCTCCAGATCCCCCCAGCTCTCAGCATCTCCTCTCCTTCCGTCCTGCTCTCGTGCACCCCCCCTCCACCTCACTCATCACCACCATCCACACCCACGAGGCCATCCTGGATCTCCCAGACTAGAGGCCCTTCTTCTTCCACTTTCTCCCTCCACCTCTCACCAGCTCTTCCAACAATGAGGGCTGGTTTTCAGAACAAAGTTACCAGTTATGTGCTTCTACTTGTCAGACTTTGAGACTTAGGCAATTTTAGACCAGTATGGTTTAGAACAAAAGTAGTATGTATCGAGGCTCAATAGGTACAAGAAAATCAAGACACGAGAAGACACGAACTCAGCCAAAGTGATGCCACAGAAGCTGTATCACTGGCTCAAAGCTCTCCCTGGCCATCACACCCCAGCATGCCTTGGTCTACCCTCCATGCCTCCTACCCACCTGATAATAAGCACCAGCGGCATTGGCATCGCCATATGTGGAAAACTGATTGTAGCTGTAGTCATCCCCAGGCTTAGGCATCCAAGGGGCCCCACTGGAGCCTGCTGCCATCTTGAATTCAAGGGGGGCATTGGCTGCATCGTCCTGGAAGGCTGGCTCTGGTTCCGTGCCTGGAGGCAGCTCTTCAGGGACAGTGGGGATAGGGTAAGGGTATGGCTCAACTCCAGGTGGCTCAGCCTTGTCAGGGAGGGAGAAAAAGTTCTCGGGGGCAACTTCCTCATCACTGTCGTCCTCCTCCTGCGTGATCTGCTTTGTCACCTGCAGGGCAGCACTCTTGGCGGCAGCCTTGATGGCAGACGGTGACGGAGTGGTGGTTGTGGTGCCCACGATAGAAGCAAGGGAAGAGGGCTTGGTCTTAGAAGCCTGTCTGGAGGGCTTAGTGTCAGAGGAGCCATCCGAGGGTCTCCGGGAGAAGGCATGGGGCAGGAGCAACCTGTTAGTCTCTTTCACGGTCAGGTTTTTAGGTTGGGGAAGCAGAGCGGACAGACCAGTCCCCTCACCGGATCCCTGGTGAGCACAGGTTTGGGGAAGGAGGGAAGAAAAGGGACAAGTGAGATCTTGTGATACATATTACTAACATCAAGAACACGAATCATGGACAGGTGCTGCAGCCTAAAATCTTACCAGCCCTTGCTTCCTGTTTACCTCTGCCCACTTGGCTCATCCAACGGGGTTGCAGTCCTCCCACCCCAGGCCCTTCTGCTGGCTGCTGCTCCCAAGGTTAAGATGCCATGGCTGTTCTCCTTGGTTCCATACCAAACCAGCTCCACTGTCCTCTGCCACAGACCCTTCCCTGATTCTGGGTTTTTGGCAAATACGATGCTTTTTTAAATATATTTTTATTTAAATTAAATTTAATTAACATATACCATATTACTAGTTTTAAAGGTAGAATTTAGTGATTCATCAGTTGCATACAACACCCAGTGCTCATTACTTCAAGTGCCCTCCTTAATTAAGCCCATCACCCAGCTACCCCATCCCCTACCCATTCCCCTCCAGCAACCCTCAGTTTGTTTCCTAGAGTTCAGCATCTCAGTTACAATGCTCTTAGTCCCACATCATCCTCCTTCCCAAAAAGCCCAGGGCTCTCTCCAGCCAATCACTCTACCTCTCTCCATATCTTGAAAGTTCCTCTTAACATAGGAACCCTCTGCTTCCTTTGGATTGCTACTCAAAGTAAAAAACAAGGCTCTGTCCAAAAGACATCCATTCTTGTTGCCCAAAGTCCTCTCCTCTGCCCAAGGAAAGGCCTACAGATGTAGTATATTCAGCTTATGGCTGAGTCAAGCATTTAACTTCTCAATTTGCAAGCGAGTTGGCTCACCCCATTCAGAGTTCCCAGGACACGTAAAAATCTCTCCGATTCTGTTTTCTGTATGCTTTAGGGCCAGCCTAGCCTAACTGTAGGGTCGAGGGAGGTATCAGTTTGAAAAAGGAGAACAGAATAAGATCATTTCCAGAGGACCAGTATACTTCAGCCCCTTGATCAAGCAATGCCTGGAGCCTGGGCTTGGGAGTCAGGCAGGCAGAAGAGTTCATCTGGCAGGCAGGCTCCTCTCCAGGCTGTGTATCCTGGTAGACTGCAGAGACCCAAGTGTGCAGGGACCCAGCCAAGGGGCCATGTGGAGCACCTGCTCAAGCTACCTTGAGGTGTCCAACTTCTTGGATGACATCTGGGGTCACAGCCACACCCCCTGCAGCACCAAGGCCCCACTCTGCCCTCAGCTGAGCTCCCTCTCCACCTAGCCCCTCCTGCCAGCTGGGGAAACTGTTCTTTCCTCCTGAGGCCTTCTGCACTCCCATGACCAGAGCTGCCCATCCACCTCCTCCAGTCAGTCATTCTGATAACGGGCTTCAGCTGCCAGTGGGTGCCGTGTCTCCTCCTCCATCACCCCCTATAAACAGGGCCACAACATCACTCCCCAGTCATGTCTCTCACTCCCACAGGACTGTGTCGTAAAACCTCCCAGCAGGGGAGGTGACACCTCCACAGAGTCATGCAAGGGGGCAGCTTTGGCAGCATACACCCGAGTCACCAAAGAACAAGTGTACAGAGGAAGGACCACTTTTGCTTTTGTTTTTCTGGAGACATATGATCCATGAGATCAGAGAGCACAGAAGTCCTGAAGTGCAGAGTAAAAGGGAAGACACTCCCAGGGGCCAGAATCAAGGCTCTGGGACAGGGAGAACAGGGCAAAGGGCAGGGAGGTCATCTCCTGGCACTGTCTAGTTGAGGGCTTTAGGCTTCATTCTGAAGCAGGAGCCAAGCGCAGCAGGGATGAGCTTGGACTCCACCGTCAGACACCGAAGTGGACTCCCCACCCTGCCCCACTAGCCACTTGGCCCTGGGCGAGCTCCTTCAGCTCCTGGGTCCCTCAGGTAGGATGCGGGCATGATGCGGACACTAGGCCTTCAGCACCACTTTGAGGATTAAATCAAGAAAATGCTGATAAAGCACTCAGAACAGGGATCCCTGGGTGGTGCAGCGGTTTGGCGCCTGCCTTTGGCCCAGGGCGCGATCCTGGAGACCCGGGATCGAATCCCACATCGGGCTCCCGGTGCATGGAGCCTGCTTCTCCCTCTGCCTGTGTCTCTGCCTCTCTCTCTCTCTGTAACTATCATAAAAAAAAAAAAAAAAAAGCAAAAAAAAAAAAACCACTCAGAACAGCGCCTGTTACACAGCAAGTGCTATTTAAGTGTTAATTTTCCAGGTTAAAAATGAGATGGGGAAAAAATGGAGAATTTTAAAATACAGACGTTCCCCATGAGGTTTTCGCCCATCGCTTCTTCTACTCTACCCTTCCTGCATAATCTCTGGAGCAGAAATGTACCGATTCCAGTGGTTTCCATGCCCCCTGCCCTCTGCCTTCTAGGTGAGGGAATGCCACCTCACCAGCACCTGGGCGCAGTGAGGGGAGGTCAGTGAGCAAAGGGCTGCTGTCACCCAGGGACACAAACCATCTGGTAACAGTGGGTCCCCCAGTACTGGCATCTGCTCTAAGTGTGGTGGAAAGTACTGGGTGTTGTAAATCGCTTTCCGGAAGCTGCATGGAACGAGAAAAGGGGCTTTGCTGCGTCCCGGAGCTTACCTGAAGGACAGTTTTCTTCTTTGACGGCTCATCTTCCTCGGAATCTGACTAAGAGAAAAAGAAACAAAATAAGGCCATCCCATTCAACGGCAGCGGAGGAAGAACCCAGAGCAGATGAGGAGCAGGAGAGACCGCCTGACTGTGGGATCCTATCCCTGCCCCACAGAGGCAACCACAGAAAGCAGAGCTCTCCTCCTGCTGGAGACGTGCGTCAAAAGAAGGGGCCGTGCCCACCTCCCCAGGCCATTCATCCCCCACCCCCCGCCCAGACTTGTTGCACAGCCTTCCAGCCATCAATTTCTATTCCATCAAAGTAGAACTATTTTCTCTC
Organism: Canis lupus baileyi; assembly: GCF_048164855.1. Taxonomy (NCBI): domain Eukaryota; kingdom Metazoa; phylum Chordata; class Mammalia; order Carnivora; family Canidae; genus Canis; species Canis lupus. The sequence goes on along the minus strand of NC_132843.1, from coordinate 40,270,703 downwards.
GCTTAGACTTGGTGGAAAGAAAAGGCTATATGCCCATTCTCCTTATAAATCTGTCCACAAGAAGATGAATGGGATTTGGCCCACAATCGCCCCCCATCTCAGCTTCACTTCTGAAACCACTCATCCAGACTACATAACCACACAGCTGGGGAACTCCAGTGGGAGTAAGTGGTGTGTTAACTACTCTTCTGTACAGCATTAAAGGTCAAAGCCATTGGAGAAATCCATTCTCTCTCCAAGTATGATCTACTGTCTGCCAGAGAGTTGTCTGTGTCCAAGAAGAAGGCGAGCCAATGGGGACAGTGAGCACTTGGGGCACAGGAGACCACTTTGTCACCCCTGACTCACCAGGACTGTTCTTAATACAAGCTCTCACACTGAAAACTATCTGAACTTGCAGCTCAGTACCAGTTCCTGAGCATCTTCAACTATCAGCAAGGTGCGAGGCATATGAACAGCAAGCTTCACCACTACTCGACTTCTAAACATTAATCCCCAAGCCAAGAATCCTGAAAGCTTTCCATTTGTTCTTGGGGCCTTGGTTTGAGCATCTGCACATAAAGGGCCTCCAAGGCCCGTTCATCTCCCAACACTCTGCAAGAACTCAAACCCTCTGCCTTTCACAGCTGACACCCCCCACAAACAAGTTCCTTCTTGGGCTCATGGGTGACAAGGATCTCACAGTAACAGAGGGCCTCCTCCCTGCAAGACACAGTGGGAGGTGCATAGACAGACTTCCAGGTTGCTGCCCCAGAGGCATTACAGGTAAGATGATGTGTATCCCATATGCCCTCGGGCACAAGATAGGGCCCAGTGCAGGTAGAGTCCTAGCCCACTGGTCTCCAGACCATTCACCTCAGGGTGCTTCCAAGAGCTTGTGTGTGTGCTGTGACACAAAAGAAATCTCTGCCCTCAAGGAACTTACAGTCCAGTAAGATGACGAGCACCCCAGTAATGGTAATAAAGGCATTAAACATAAGGAATTGAGGGGCGCCTGCGTGGCTCAGTTGGTTACGCTTCTGACTCTTGATTTTGGTTCAGGTCACGATCTCAGGGTGGTGAGATGGGCCAGCCACAAGTTGGGCCCCGTGCTCAGCATGGAACCTGCTTGAGGTTCTCTCTCTGCCCCTCCCTCCCTTGCTCTGTTGTAATAAACAAACACAAGGACACCAAGCAACCCCTCAAAGAACCTGCTGGTCCTACATTTCTTCCTTTCATGGGTGGCCTGGCTTTAGTACCTCATCCCTGCACCTGTATCTCAGCTGCCGGGCACTCTCCTATGTCTGTACTCTGTACTCCTGACTCCAAACTCCCAGGAACCTTCCTGGTGACTCTCAGCTTGCTCTTTTCCACTGTGTCCTAGCATCATTCGTTTGGGGTGGCGTCATGCTAACCCTGGTCCACATATGCCTGCTTTGCTCATTTTTCTTTTCTTTTTCAAAAAAAATTTTTAAAAGATGTATTTATTTATTCAAAAGAAAGAGAGACAGAATATGTGAGCAGGGGGAGCGGGAGAGAGAATCCCAAGCAGACTCCATACTCAGCGTGGAGCCCAACACAGGGCTTGATCTTTCGACCCAGAACTCATGACCTGAGCTGAAACTGAGTCGGACTCTCAACTGACTGAGCCACCTAGGTGCCCCTGAATATGACATTTTTCTTATTTGTATTCTCACCTTTTCTGCCATATAGTTCAAGACCGCCTCACAGGATTCTGTGTGAAACGATCTCCATTACTAACTGCTGCCAAATACATATGCATGATGAAATCCTTAAGGGCAGTCTGTCTCGGTACTTAAACGTAGAGAATAAATAAGGGGGAGGCGGTAAAGGGAATCATCTAGGTGGCAGTCAACTCACTTGCGATGCTTCACTTAGTCCTTCTGGTAACGCTTCCCAGCAGGTGTTATCACCTCAATTTTGCGGGTAAGGGAGGTGAGGCTCGCCAAGGCTAAACAGCAGCTAGAACACAGCAGAACCAGGCCCCGGCCCTGCTGTGAGCCCACATCTCTGCAGAGACACCATGCCCAGCTGTCCGAGCCTGCCCACAGCCTGCCCAGGCCTGAAAGCCACATGGTCAGGCCCCTCAAGAACCCCCACATGATGCAGACGAGAGCACAAGGCACAAACTCAGAAACACAAGTCTGAGTCTCCGCTTTGTTACTTATCTGCCACTCCCAAGCCTACTGGAAATAACACATATGGCACAACCAAGAATGCACAAGCTACTGGCCATGAAAATATACATAATTTAAAAAATAAAAAGAAAAAAGAAAATATACATAATTAACATTGTGGGCCGACTTCAGAGATTATCACCCTCCCTGGCCTATGAGATGTCAAACTCAACCAAACAGCCTCAGGCCCCACATGCCTCATGTTTTGACCTCTTCTCTCTATTCCCTCTCCCCCCACCCCACTGCCTTCAGAGACTCCTGACCACTCCCTGCCTTCTGGCCAGAAAGCCCCGTCTCCCCCCCTCGGTCTTCCCCCCTCCCTCCCCACCCGACTGCAGGGAACTGCCTCAACTGCCTCAAGGTTGGAAGGCTCTCACAGCGGGAACCACCTCATTGTGGGCCTGGCTACAGAGCATCCTTGAGCGTCCTTGAAGCCTGGAGGTACAACTCCACCTCAGCAACATGTGCAACAAGTCTCACTGCAACAACCTGAAAACAAGCAAATCTTAGCCTAGTTTAAGATGATGACATCTATAAAACTGTACAAGCATCTTCTTATTCTCCAGATCTTATGATGACCAGAACTAGGCTGCAGAATGCCTAACTGTCCCTGCAGCCAACAGAGGTGGACGCCAGGCGTGCCGAAGAAATGCCATTTGTCTCTCAAACAGTACACACTGTCTCCGTTATACCGACATTCCAAGATTAAGGTCTGAAAGCACAAAACCACATCTGTACAGACCCTAGGAGCCACTTACTGTTCCTGGATTCAGGGAGCTGCGCAGGGCCCTCACGATCACCCTCTCTCTGGAATGCCTGGTCCTTACCCCCGAACCATCTTATACACTACTTCGTGAAACACATGAGCTACAGCAGATCCCCCAAAACACGGCAAGAACCTCCCCAAGTCAGAATCTCCCGAGTGCGCTAGGCCCACAATCTCATGAAGTCCTGCCTTTCTACCTCTGGGGAGGGACGGAGCAAAATCTCTCCCTCTGAAGGCTGACAAGAGGGACTCGGGGACATTTGGAACTGCTTTTGGGCCACAGGACAGGTCTAGGGGGCTGTGGGGCTTTGACAGAGTAAAACCATCCCTGCCGCTCACACAAACTCACGCCAATTCTGCCCTAGAAGCTGGTGGCCACATGGAGCTCCCGGGCTCAGAGGAAGCTCAGAGGCCACTCAAAGATCATGTGGCCATGGGGGGTCCCGACTAAACACTCACAGGAAACAGAAGGAGAACTTACAAAGAAAACCTATTTCAGCACAGAGCACCAGAGAGCATGGAGGGGGCCAATGCCCAGGCTGAGAGACAAGCCATCATGCATGCCCCAGTTGCCCAGGACAGGGGAGTTGGCACCCCTTGGAACTCCGCAGAGAAACATCAGTTTGGCTTCCCTGGAGACCCTGCTGGAGGTGACAGGCTCAGCCTCAGCATTTAACCTAGACCCAAGGAGAACTTCCTGGACAGGGACAGAAGCACATTGGGGTTTTCTCCTTTATCACAGCAAAACATATGGGATACAAAATGTGCCATTTTATCAATTTTAAGTTTACAACTCAGTGGCATATGGGATCCTTGGGTGGCTCAGCGGTTTGGCGCTTGCCTTCAGCCCCGGGGTGTGATTCTGGAGTCCCGGGATCGAGTCCCGCATCAGGCTCCCTGCATGGAGCTTGCTTCTCCATCTGCCTGTCTGTCTCTCTCTCTCTCTCTCTCTCATGAATAAATAAATAAAATCTTAAAAAAAAAAAAAAAAAAAAAAAAAAACCTCAGTGGCGTAAGTGCACTCACCGTGCTATACCACATTCATCACCAACCATTTCTAGAACTTTCATCACTCAAACCAAGTCTGTACCTCCTGAATGACAACCACCCAGGAGCTACTCCCTGACACCCAACCCCGGGGCATGGCGCTTTTCCTCTCCAGGTCTGCGATTACGCACACTGTGGGTACCGCACACATCAGGGCCACCCGGCGCACACTAGTTAGTCTGTGGCCGGTTTGCTTCACTTAGCACCCATGCTGTCCACATGCCAGCATTTCCTTCCTTCCCAAGGCTGAAGGATACGCCACCGCACAGCACCCACGCTCTGCTCATACACTCCTGTGCGGACACCTGGGCTACTGCCACCTCCTGGCTAGAGTGAACGGCAACGCTGGGAAGACAGGTGTGCAGGCATGTGAGTCCTGTTCTGGGCTCTTTTCACCTAGGAATCAAACTACTAGATTATAGGGGAGGCCAGCTGCTCAGGAGGAAAAGGATGCAACTCCTATCTCAGGGTCATGAGTTCGACCCCCACGTTGGGTGTGGAGCTTACTTAAAAAAAAATTGGGGGGATCCCTGGGTGGCTCAGCAGTTTAGCACCGCCTTCAGCCCAGGGTGTGATCCTGGAGTCCCAGGATCGAGTCCCACATCAGGCTCCCTGCATTGAGCCTGCTTCTCCGTGTTTCTGCTTCTCTCATATCAATAAACAAACAAACCTTTAAAAAAATAAACAAATAAAAAATAAATTTTTTTAAAGAAAATTTTAAGGGACGCCTGGATGGCTCAGCGGTTACGCTCTGCTTTCAGCTTAGGGTGTGATCCTGCAGTTCAGGAATCGCATCGGGCTCCCTGGGGGGAACCTGCTTCTCCCTCTGCCTATGTCTCTACCTCTCTCTCTGTCTCTCATGAATAAATAAAATCTTAAAAAAAAAAAAAGCAAAATTTTAAATAAGAAACTGCTGGATTACAGAGTAATTCTAAGTAACTTTTTGAGGAACTGCCAAATTTTTCCACAGGAGGCTGTCCCGTGAAGGCCCTGGAATCCACTTCTAGAGAGGCCAGATCCCAGCCAACGGTGTAGGGCAGTGCCATCAGACTCGAGACAGGGGCGAGGCCCGCGACACCAGAGCACCAAGGCCTGGCCAGGATGAGCCCTCCAGGGTTTTGGAGGCACAAACTGGTTGTCTTAAAAAGAACGTAATGAAAAAAAAAAAAAAAAAAACACGTAATGAATTTCTTCTTGACCTCACAAGAGCCCGAGCCTCAGTGGCCACCACTGTCCTCCCTGCTCCAGCTGCCAAGAGTGACAAGACACACACACCGGACACTGCTGAGCAAAACGGAAACAGACATGTTCCATTAAGCCAGCCTGGTGGGATCTGCTAATCTATCAGAGCCTCGCTCCTGGTGGCAGCCTCTTGCTTATCTTCTCAAGACTCTGGTTCTGACAGACTCCCTCTCCAAAAACCAATCGCTAGCTGCCAGGGCCAGGAGCCAAGGAGGAAATAAGGGCCCAGGCACAAGCCCCCAGGGTCCAAACTCGAATCACTACTATACTCCTCACTGCTGTTATCCCAATTAGCCAGATTCATCAACTTGTTTCCCTCTTTGGTCTCCAGGCCCTTCAGTTAGAGCTGGGCCTCCTCTCCAGCTCCTGCGCCTTGCCCCTGCGTCCCCCACCCCCACCTCTACTCCTATGCCCCACACTGTGCTGCCTGCACACCAGCGGCTGCCCCAGGGCACTCTCTCCCACAGGCACAACGAGATAACAAAACACCTCTGCAAGTCAAAGAGAGGCCAAACCTTGATCTTGGATCCATCACCTCTGTTCTCTACACTCCTCTTTCGTCTGTAAACCAGGGACCATGATGAGCTGGCAGAGGCAGGGTCGTGCCTCAGGCATGGTCACAGCCATTGGGCAGATGCCCCACAGATGTCTGCGCTCCTTCCCTCGCAGTTGAGGGCGGAGACTGTGCTCAATCTGCTGCAGTCAACTCTTATTTGGTCAACAGAAATAACCAAAATAAGTGAAACCTCCCATCTCACCACTGCCAGTTTTCCAGTATCTGGGTAAATGATCTGAAAACGTGGGTATTACCAATCCAGATAAACCTGAAACGTGTGGGCTCTGGAATGCACATCCAGAGACCAAAAACTCTTAGAGCAGACTGATTTTCTTTTTTTAAAGATTTTATTTATTTATGAGAGACACAGAGAAAGAGAGAGAGAGGCAGAGACACAGGCAGAGGGAGAAGCAGGTTCCATGTAGGGAGCCTGACATAGGACTCAATCCCAGGTCCCCAGGAACACGCCCTGGGCTAAAGGCGGCACTAAACCGCTGAGCCACCCGGGCTGCCCCAGACTGACTTTCCTACTTCTGACTTTCTGTATCCTGATTTTAGAAGTCTGCATCCCCTGAGCCCACAAAATCAACACTCAACCTGCCCAAGGAGACAGCTGAGACAGTAAGAAAAGGAGGTGGTGATCCAGCATGTTGTGGGTCACTCTCAATTCCTCACAGTGGAAAGATGACCTGGACACGGAACTGGGCCCTGCCCATCCCCTGGCTGCAGCTGCCTGCGGAGCTGACTATAAGCAGCCCCACCATATTCTCGCTCGTGGAAAACCAGAATTGGGACTAATAATGTGGTTCCATTTGGGACTTAAAGGAATAAGGGAACAAGGTGTGGGGGTGAGGGTGGCCATCAGTTCTCTGCAGCAAACGTTGTGGAGCAGAGAAAGCCGCTCTGCAGACAAAGAATGGATCAAACTTGCAGAGCTGTGTGGGTCCCCAACAGACCTCCAATTCCTGACTCCCGGCCCTTTCCAAAGTACCATGCTACGCTTATGATGTATTACCATTCAAGCCAGCTAGAGGTGCTGTCTGATAACTGCAACCAATTAAATCCACCTAACCCCCAACCTGCCCTGTTTCCTGTACTCCCTCATAAATGGCACCACTACCCTGCCCGCTCCCTGCACTAAAAGGCAGGGGTCAACCTCGAACCCTGGCCTTTATTCAAGCCATCCCATCAACCACCTAGACTGGCCAGCCACTTCTGCCTCCTGACAGATCCGCAGCCTGCGGATCTCACTGAGCTGGCGCCCCTGTCCAGGCCAGTGCCCTCTCTCATGCTGCCCCCTGCCCACCCCCATCCCACCCCACTCTACCCCACCCCACCCACTGCCACTCATGCTCCCTGCCAAGTCCTCGCCACTCTGTGATCTGAGAGTCCTTGCTTGGCCTTTAGGGGCACTTACCTAGCACTACCCAAGGGTCACATCAGAGGCCTTCCGGTGGTGCTCCAGGCCCAAACCTCTGGCCTCGGCACCTCCCTCCCCATACTCCTGTGAGTTACTCACTTCAGGTGCCTCTGGAGCACTGTCACTCTCTCACCACTGGGCTTTGTGCCACATCCTTCCTGTCTTCTCCCCGCAGCACCCCTTCCCTGGCTCCCTCCTCCTCGCTTTTATCTCCTTCCTCTGGAAGTCTCCCCAACTTCTAGACTGGATCAGTGCCTACTAGGTGTGCTCCCACAACCCCAGCTCTCTCCTGGTTCTTCTTCTTCTTTTCTTTTTTTAAAGATTCTATTTATTTATTCATGAGAGAGACAGAGAGAAGGCAGAGACATAGGCAGAGGGAGAAGCAGGCTCCTCTCAGGGAGCCTGATGTGGGACTTGATCCCAGAACTCTGGGATCACGCCCTGGGCCAAAGGCAGGCGCTCAACTGCTGAGCCACACAGGCGTCCCTCCTGGTTCTTCTCTGACTTGACCTAAAATCTACCTCCTTGTCAGTCTTCTCCATAGACCGTGGCATCCTCATGGGCAGAGCGATCATGTTCACCCCTGTACTCTCGGCTCCCGGCACAGACAAGCAGCTTTGTTCCAAATGAATGAGTGAACGAATAAATGCACAAGAGTTCAGAGTTGGTTACTTCTACTTCAACACCAAACTCTGAAGGGAAGTCACTTAAGGAAACCTAATACATTTCTCCAAACACATACTGAGAGCCTACTAAGTGCAGGACACAGAGCAGAAGTGCTCTGAACCCTCACCTGGCTACCGCGAAATCTCTCAGGCCACCTTTCCACAGGAATTGTGCTTTCAGAGACCACCACCAGTTCAGGCGGGACGAAAATAGGAAACTGGAGAAGCTAAGGTCTCGGATCTGGTTTCTCTGACGCTTGTGTCACTGTTCACTTCAGAATTTCATGAATTCCACTGATGGAGGAGAGCAGACTGCATATCATCAGAGTGACCCACCACCTGAGCCAGCCTGAATGGATGGTTCTACGACCCCTACCAGCTGCATTTCTAAGGCTGCCTTCGCAGACCTGGAAATAAGCTTCTCCACTGCCACAGGGCAGGGGGCCCGCTGGCCCCAGACATCATGCCTGCTCCCAGACGAACAGGAAGGAGAAAAAAGAGAATGCCGAAGTAATGAACCTAGTTTTCTCTGTCTTATCCAGAGACTTTTCTCTGCGTGAGATTAAATCAAGGCCCGAGTAAGTTTCAGCAGAGTGACAGAGCCTGCCTTGGATCCTAGATGTAGACGCCACGGTCTCAAGTGAGCAAGAAGGGGGTCAGCTAGAGAGATTCTGGAAACTCCTTTCCATGAACAGGCCACCTTCACCTGAGCTCATTCACTTCGAAAACGTTCAGGTGGCACTCAGCAGGGATACAGTAGTGTTTAGAGTAACAGCCAGCCCTGCCTTCATGGGGCTTGTGCATGCCTGCAGGGAGATGGGCAGTAAGACGTGTTGCGTGTTTGACGGTGGCAAGCACACAGAGACAGGAGCGACAGGAGTAACAGGAGACTGTATTGCAAGCCGGCAGGCCAGGATGTCCTCGCTGAGCTCCTGTCTTCTAAAGGAGATGAGAGAGAGGATGGTGGGCTCTCTGGGGAAGCAGCTGAGGGACCAACCAGAGCAAACATGGACACGGCCCCAAGCCAGAGCTGGAAGCCTGCAGAAAAGCAAGAGCAAACACAAGCTTCTCTCCGAGGGTCACCAAAGGGGAGCGATGGGCTGACCAACTAACTTTTCGGAAGAGAGAAAGGAAAGAACTCAGGAAAATCCTGAAACACCACCTGCGCACAGGCCTAGGTCTCCTTGGTTCCCACCGTGCTCACCCCAGAAAAGGACTTGTTTTCTGCTCCAACATACAGAAGACAACGTTGCCGTGGCTGCCTCTTGTAGAACAGGATCCCAGGGTCCTAACTCACCTGGCGAGGCAACACCTAAATGGGAACACCAAGGCACAGGCCTGGAGGCGACCCAGCCAGCTCTTCACAGCCACCACGTCCCATCCAGGTAAGATCCTACGTGCTAGTCGCCTGCTTCTGCTCTGTAAAATCTGCCATGTTATCTCCCAGAGTTCTGTCCATCCGAGGGCAGGGCTGATGCCTCAGCGGCGCTGTCCTCCACCGAGAACTTCTTCCTAACTCCCTGGAACACTGAACCTGGGATCCCTATTCCTTTCCCCAGCCCCTGACGGCTTTAAGTTCAGGTGGAGGGAAGCAGGAGCGCAGGAACCCTGTGTCCCGTCACTTCCCCAGGCACACCTTTCACGGGCCGAGGAGCAGGTGCGACAGGGGAGCGGCGCCCCGACCTGGGATGGCGGGCGGCTGACCGTGTGGCCCTCCCGCAGGGCGGTGCAGCCCCCGGGAGCCCGCATGGGCACGTCCCAAAGCCCACGAACTCGCTCCTCTGACGGCAGGGGCCCAGGTCCGCGACCACCGGCCGCGGGTCCCCGCGCACTACCCGGCGCAGCCCCCCACCCCATACTCACATCCCCCTGATGCAGCTCCGGCGCCGCGATCTTCACGGGCTCCGTCCTCTTCTTTGGCTTGGGAAGGCCCAGGGGGGGCCCGGCACCGCCCATGGAGGGGGGCAGGCCGAGGCCGGGGCCCCGGGGCGAGGGCAGCCCCAGCCCCTCCCCAACTCCCGCCGCCTCCGCCGGGCTGACGCCCGGAGGGGGAGGGAAGCCTCCCAGGCCGAACGGCAAGGGCGGCGGGGGCTGGAGCCGGGGGTCCCCGGCGGGCGGGGGCAGCAACAGTGGCGGGGGGAAGGCGGGGGCCAGCATCTGGGGGGGCGGAGGCAGCAAGGCCGGGCCCTTGGGTGCGGGGAGAGAAGCGAACAAGCCCCCTAAGGTGGGCCCGGATGGCGGGGCCGCCGCCTCCTCCTCCTCCGGCTCCGGCTCGGCCTCATCCGGCTCACTCTCATCGCTGCTGGCGTAAGCAACCAGCGACATGGCGCCTCCCGCCTTTGGGGCGCCCTTGCCGGCAGACCAGGCCTACTTGAGACCGGGGATGCCCGGAGGCCTGGTGGACCCCGCCACGGGGCGGGGCGGGGCACCGAAAAGCCCGCCTTCTCCGTATCCCCGGGCTAGCCCCGGCAGGAGCCCATGGCCACAGTTGATTTCCAAGAGTAAGGCTTCCTTCTTCACTTAAGCTCCCAGTCCCAGGCAACTACACACAGCTAATGGCCGCCGAGTCACTCCGCCTCCTCCTCGCCTCACCAACACGAGAACTACAATCCCCAGAAGGCACTTTGGCCACAGCCCCATGCTCCGCTGCCGGGAACTCAGCGCAAGGCACGGCGGGAGTTAGAGTCCGAGGAAGGATTAAGGGTCGCGCAGAGAGCCAGGAGGGAAACCCGCCTCTGACGCGAGGACGCCTGGGATGAGTAGTTTTTGGGGGCCACTGGCAATTCCGAGGGGACTACAAGCCCCATCGGTCTCGGCGGTCGTCACGGAGACGGGTAGAAGAAGCACTTCGGTACTTGAAGTTCCCTAGGGTAGCCGCTTGAGGGCTAAGGTTGATGGGAAATGTAGTGCTCTTAGAAACTGCAAGCGGTGTCGGGAAGGAGAGGGAGTCCGCGAAGGTGGCGGATGGGGAAAAGCGCTTAAAGGGGAAGTGACCTCTGAATGAACAGACGGAGTTCCCGAGTCGCCCGAAACCGGGAGTTGGAATAAAACACCCCAGTAAGAGCCAGGGCCCGAGAAACGCGTACGAAAGTGGAGGGGGGGGAGGAGGGGAAGGGGGAGTGAGAAATAAGCGAGACTTGAAGTCTGAGAGCCGAGATGAATATGACCCCAGAGTGAGGAGGTGACTCCCTCGCCCTGACCGAGGTGCACGTCCAGGAGGACCCAGCCCTTCCAGACTGGCGCCTGGCCTCTCTCTGCAGCAGCCAGTGAGGAGAAAGATGGGCAGGGCCTGGAAGGCAGCCGGGTGTTTGAGCTTAGTCCGTTTCCGCTGCACCCCCTCGGGCGGAGTGGGGAGAGGAGTCCGAGGCATCACCCGAGCCCGTCCTTGTCCTGCCCGAGCCTCCGTACGTCTGCGGACGTCCTCTGCATCCTCCGCATCTTCTGCATCCTCCGCATCCTCTGCATCCTCCGCATCCTCTGCATCCTCCGCATCCGCCGCGTCTTCTGCATCCTCCGCATCTTCTGCATCCACTCCATCGGTCTCTCTCTCCCCGCGCCCGCTGTTTCCTGCTGTGCCTTTGTGGGTGACCTTCATATCCATCCGTGTGTGTGTCCCTTCCCAGCTCTGGAATGTCTGCCCACAACTGCTACCTGTCTACCTGTGGTTTTCTTCCCTTTCTTCTTTATGCATCTTCACACTTTCTTGCCTGCTTGTGTCTGGATATTCTCTGTTGTCAGTTCTGTGTGTGTCCTTCACATGCTAATCCACCTCGGTGGGCGCCACCTCCGTGCTCCTGGACAGCAGAAGATTCCACGGAGCTCAGCCCCTGAAGACTGTTGACGTTCTGTGAGGAGGCCAAAGAGGAATTCGGAAAGGACGCTGGGGGGGCGGGGGGGGTAGGACGATGATGATGGCAATAAGAGGGTCAGTGAATCTTCCGTTGGACAAGCTTGCATGGCCCCTCCTGCCACCCTGTCCATGTGTCTAAGGTCTCGTCCTGCCTTCATAGACAAACTGATACTCCACCTTCTCCATGAAGCCTCCCAAATCTGTTTGCTTCGTGCTCTGGATGCAGAGAGCAGTTTTCCAGCATTCCAATTCTTAAATTTTAATGTGCCTAAGATCACTGGGAAAGCTTAAAAATGCAGATTTCTGAATTCCAGCCTAAGAGATTCCTATTCTGTAGGTGTGGAGGTGGGGCCCAGAAGTCTGGATTTTGAAGAAACTCCTCACTTGATTGCAAAGCAGTTGTGGCAAGGACTACAGTGAGAAGCTACACCTCCCAGTCAGACCTCAGCTAGTATGCTTTGCACAATGCTGACTTGGACCTAGGACTAGCTGCTTTTTTTTTTTTTTTTTAAGATTTTATTTATTTATTTATTCATTCATTCACGAGAGACACATAGAGAGAGAGGCAGAGACACAGGCAGAGGGAGAAGCAGACTCCATGCAGTGAGCTCAAGGTGGGACTGGATCCCAGGTCTCCAGGGCCCCACCCCGGGCTGAAGGCGGCACTAAACCGCTGAACCACCGGGGCTGCCTGGACTATCTGCTTTTCAAATCTGGGTTACTGAGCCTGCTTTCTGGTGACTTTGGCCAGTCACTTTTCTGAGTCTCAATTTTTTTCTTTGAAAAATGGGTAGAGTACTAAGGACTCCTGTCTTGGGATCCCTGGGTGGCTCAGCGGTTTGGCACCTGCCTTCGGTCCAGGCATGATCCTGGAGTCCTGGGATTGAGTCCCATGTCAGGCTCCCTGCATGGAGCCTGCTTCTGTCTCTGCCACTCTCACTGTGTCTATCATGAATAAATAAATAAAATCTTTAAAAAAAAAAAAAAGGACTCCTGTCTTAGTCCTGTAAGAAACACTTGATATTAACACACAGTGAAATGACTTAGAATGTAAGTCATTCAACAACACATTTTGCTAACCTGCAGAGAAGAGAAGCCCCAAATATGGTCTAAGCTGGATTCTCTCACTGTAAAGATTAACGATTTGTCTCATGAGGTATATACCTGCTCTTAAAAGTTGTTTTCATGTAAGAAATTGATCATAAAACTCCACAACAGGGATGGGAAGAGGATTTATTTCTCACTGTGTACTCTTATACCTTCAGAAATTTATAACCCAAACGTATATTACCTATCCTAAAATAATAATTACAATAATAAAGTCTTCCAGGAAAAGATAGTGAATTGAACTGTCATCTAATCTGGTTCCCCCTGAAATAGCACTAAAACTTCAATGAAGGCATGTTTAGGGAAGAGGCATTAAAGATCATTTTGAAAAGATTTCAACCCACAAAGATGGGAGATGGGCAGACCATGGTAGCAGCACTTGGGCAGGTGAAAACTGACTCAGCATGCCCTAGAGAGCTGAGAGTCACGCTGGCCTTGGGGAGTGGTGAGAATCAATCTCATCTATAGTGGAAGCCTCCAGAGGCTGAGGTGTGATGGCAGCAAGTACTTCTGGAAGTGAATGAGAAGAGAAGGGGACAACGTGAAGACTGGTTAAAAACTGTTTAAGAAAAAAAATAAAAGTAAAAATAAAAAATAAAAACTGTTTAAGAAACAGATGCAGGGGACAGCCAGGGTGGCTCAGCGGTTTAGTGCCACCTTCAGCCCAGGGCATGATCCTGGAGACCCGAGATCGAGTCCCACATTGGGCTCCCTGCATGGAGGCTGCTTCTCCCTCTGCCTGTGTCTCTGCCTCTCTCTTTCTCTATCTCTCATGAATAAATAAATAAAATCTTAAAAGAAAAGAAAGAAAGAAACAGATCCAAGGGCTCCTGGCTGGCTCAGTCCATGGAGCATGAGGCTCTAGACCTTGGGGTTGTGAGCTTGAGCCCCATACTCAGTGTAGAGATTCCTTAAAATGAGATCTTAGAAAAAGGAAATGGATCCCTATATCCCCTCCTTCACTTTATGCTGGTGGGAGACTGCCTCTCTGCAACCCCAGAAAAAAAATCAAAAGTTTTTTGTTTTTGTTTTCTTTCTCTCAGGAGGGACTAAAACAGGGTTTCTGCCACTGGGAAAACCAGCCACAGAGATAGAGACACTGCTTTGAGAACAGGGGAAATAAAGCAATATGCACATTAAATACTAAGACCCCAGCCCTATTTCTTCCAGGACACTGGCCACTGGGCCTTTGTCCTCCTGGCTAGATATTGGGAAAATCTCCACTGAATATCTTCAGCCCAGAGAGGAAAGACCTATGGAGTGTGATATCGGATTCCTGCCACCAACTCTCCGAACAGACAGGCCCGACTATGACGTCCTCAGGTGTCAAGAGGCAAGCACCTGTTCAGAGAGAGAACAGGCCTTTTGTCCCTCACTCTTAAACATGAGCAGCACCACGGGTTATATGCTGAGGAAAGCCTCCAACAGGAGCATGGAAACCAAGCAAACAACCGGAAATAGAGAAAGTGCAGGGAGAAGAAGACTTAAAAAAAAAACTATCAATAATTTTCCCAGATAAACAAGAAAAATACCTGTATCCACGAAACAAAACAGAATGCCATAAAAGGTAATATGCTAGGGTGCCTGGGTGGCTCAGTCGGTGAAGTGTCCGACTTGATTTCAACTCAGGTCATGATCTCAAGGTCATGAGACCTTGTTGGGCTCCATACTGGGGGTGGAACCTGCTTGAGATTCTCTCTTGAGATTTCCTGTGCCCCTTCCTCCCCAAAAAAAGTAATATGCAGAAAATAAAATAGAGCTCCTGAGAAATAAAAATGTAAAAGCATAAATAAAATTCCCACTAGCAGAGTTGGATGACACAAGAAAGTCCAACATTGAGTAATAAAGAGTTCCAGAAAAAGAGAACAGAAAACAGGGGAAAAAAAAAAAAAAACATAAGGGAGGAAATAATTAAAAGAATTTTCTTTTTAAGGACGCTCTCTGCCCAATGTGGTGGGACTTGAACTCATGACTGCGAGTCACACTCTCCAGTGACTGAGCTGGGCAGGCTTCCCACACCTGAAGGACAGGGGTTTTCAGACTGAGAAGCCTTCCAGCTGCTCGGCCTAATGGATAAAAATAGATTCGCACCATCGGGAAATTTCAAAAGGCTGGAGACAGAGATCCTACGAGCTTCTTCCTCCAAAGACAAAACACAGTCAGGAAAGAATGGCTGCAAACTTCATAACGGACACACTGGAAGCTCAATTACGGTGCAGTGAGGCCTTCAAAACTCTGAAGGAAAAATACTTCCAACCTGGAATTTGACACCCCATTTACCAAGTGGGCGAGGAGAATGAAGACCTTTTCGGCCGTGGGGGTTCTCAAGACATTTCTGTTATGAGCACCTTTGCACAGGAAGCTACTAGAGACAGATGCCTGGGTGGCTCAGTGGTTGAGCGTCTGCCTTTGGCTCAGGGCATGATCCCAGAGTCCTGGGGTTGAGTCCCACATCGGGCTCCCTGCATGGGAGCCTGCTTCTCCCACTGCCTGTGTCTCTGCCTCTCTGTGTGTCTCTCGTGAATAAACAAATAAAATCTTAAAAAAAAAAAAAAAAAAAAGGAAGCTACTAGAGAGGGGGTGTTCCATCAAAAAACAGATTAAATGGTGCAAGAGAAACACCTGCAGAACACACAGCCTACAGCAGGAGGGTGGGCCAGGCCCTGGGTGGGGAATTCCAGGTGGGCGGTGGGGCCCTCCCCTCAGCTGCTCCCCCTCCCCAGTTCCCCCCAAGCCCCTCCCCCAGGGTCTGGTTCAGAACTAGAGGCCTTTAGGAGGTACATCAGCAAGAATTTGAAATCCATGGTGTATCTGATGTGTCCAGACTTTTTTTTTTTTTTAAGGATTTTTATTTATGTATTCATTAGAGACACAGAGAGAGAGGCAGAGACACAGGCAGAGGGAGAAGCAGGTTCCATGCAGGGAGCCTGATGTGGGACTTGATCCCAGGACTCCAGGATCACGCCCTGAGCCAAAGGCAGATGCTCAACTGCTGAGCCACCCAGGCGTCCCTATGTGTCCAGACTTTTGAGAAGAGATGGAAATAGTAGGAAATTGCGGCTGATTTAGTGAGAACGTAGAAAACCAATCAAACAAAAAAAACTCAAAAGTAGTTAACAACTCAGGGAAAACAGAATGTTATGCGTAAGAGAAAAAAATACTCGTGGCTCAGATGTAAGCGATATGTGAACACCGAATATGAATACAACAGAAATGATCATGCAACACTACTGGGGTGATGGGAATTTGGGGGACAGTGCAGCTGAGATGGACAGAGGAAGAGCAAAATGTATATATACTCCAGAAGGTTCTGTCAATGGATAATGTCCACAACGAAGAAATCAAGACGCAGCCATAAAAGTATGTTGCTTAGAAATATGGAATTAAATCACTAAAATTTACTTAAAATACTCTGCATGTTGAATGTTGTCTCTGGAGAGGCAAGAGAAGAGGGCCGGGACCATCGTCTTGGATGAAAACTCATAGAACTCTGTTTCTCTGAACCATGTGCATTGGTGACTTGACAGCAGCGACAAAACTTGGTGCACAAAGTGGAGTGTCTGCAACTCCTGGTCGATTCTTCATTGGCTTTGAATGTGGGTCTGTTAAGGACCCTCTTTGATTTACCTGTTGAAAAATGTGTATGTATGTAATCAACGCCCAGAAACTGGCCACCAACCTTTCCCACTGACCCGTTATGCTCCCTGCCTTGCCCAACACTAACTAGGTATCCACGGTCCTGAAAACTGTTCTGTGTATATATGGTTTTTTCACATCTGTATGTACTCCTTTAAAAAAAAAAAAGATTTATTTATTTATTTATGATAAACAGAGAGAGAAAGAGGCAGAGACACAGGAGGAGGGAGAAGCAGGCTCCATGCCGGGAGCCCGACATGGGACTCGATCCCGGGACTCCAGGATTGCGCCTGGGCCAAAGGCAGGCACTAAACCGCTGAGCCACCCAGGGATCCCCCCTGTATGTACTCCTGAAAATATACTGGTCATTCTTAGCTGTTCCTTTTTTTAACGATATTTATTTATTCATTTATTTATTCATGAGAGACACAGAGCACGAGAGAGAGGCAGAGACACAGACAGAGGGAGAAGCAGGCTCCATGCACGGAGCCTGATGTAGGACTCGATCCTGGGTTTCCAGGATCACAACCCAGGCCGAAGGCGGCGCTAAACCACTAAGCCACCTGGGCTGCCCCTCAGCTGTTTCTAACTTTATCAAAGGGTATCGAGCTCAATGCCATTTTTTTTTAAGATTTTATTTATTGATTCATGAGAGACAGAGAGAGAGAGAGAGAGAGGCAGAGACACAGGCAGAGGGAGAAGCAGGCTCCATGCAGGGAGCCTGACATGGCACTTGATCCTGGGTCTCCAGGATCACACCCTGGGCTGCAGGTGGCACTAAACCGCTGAGCCACCTGGGCTGCCCTCAATGCCATTTTTTTTCCCACTCAGTGGTATATTCCTTAGATTTATCCACACTGAACGTTGTCTGTTATTTTTTTCTATTTTGAAATTCCTTTGGACGAATCTACTACAGTTTATCTGTCCATTCTCCTGCAGATGAGCATCTGAACTGCTCGATTTTTGCAGCTATGCACAAGGCTGAGGTGTTCTTTCTCCACGTCTTTAAGCACGCACACACAATGGCTTCTCTTGTGTGCGCATTCGGGAGTGGAAATAATGGGTCACAGAATATGGGGAAGACAGGCCTGACAACATGCTGCCAAACAGATTTCCAAAGTAGCAGAAGTGACCACAACCTTCCAGCATCTGGTGCTGCTGTTGGGCTTCTTAATTTTGCCTGTTGGACGAGTATGCGTAGTCTCTCACTGTGGTCTCAATTTGAGTTTTGCTGATCACTAATGAGATTGAGTATCTTTTCACGTGTGTTGGCCGTGTTTTCTTTTTCTTATGTGAAACTCTTGTTCATGGATTTTGCCCATTTTTCAATTGGGTTGTTTGTCCTTTACTGATTTGTAAGTGTTCTTTGTATATATAGTCTTGATGTATTAGGTTGGTTTTCATGAATAATTTGAAAAAACAAATAAACATACCAAAAAATAAAGGTTAAGTGAATTTGGAGTGAGAAAACTGGAAGCTTCCAAATTGGAACATAAAGTCAGGGTAGGACCAGGGTGTGTTGGGGTGACAAAAGCATGCCAGGCTGGAGCCTAGACTATTCACAGCTGGCTACCTATCTTATGTCTCCAGACTGACCCTTTTCCCTACAAATTCACAGGGGGCCTGGCTCAGCTCCCCACAATGCCCAAGGAAATGTGTGGGGGTGAAGGAATGAATGACTAGGTGAATGAATGAAGCCCCAAGCCATAGGTAATGTGGTGACAGCAATGCCTTTGCATCCCCACAGAAGCCACCATCAGCCTCCTCCTGTAGGGCCATTCTGCTGCCCCACTTGGGGGGATGCTATCTCTCCTGGGAGGGAGTGAACCCACTAGGGCTCTATCTTATCAGACCAGGAAAGAGCCCTGACCCCAGAACAAGATGAAATGTGGACAGTCGCATTCACTACAGCACTGCTGGTGTCATCGAGAATGAGGAGACCTAAGGACCCACCAGGAGTGGACTGGTCCAGGAACTTATGGCCCAGAAGTACGGCAAGCTGGTGTGCTGGCATCACAGAGTGCAACAGATCTTTGTGCCCAATGTAAAAGGGATCCCCAGGTGCTCCATTTTGTAAGGTACAAAATGGCACACAGGGGATGGTGTGATTTGTGTGCCGGGAACAGCTCTGCATTGTGCTTGAAAGTTATACAGAGAGAATACCACTGGAAGAATATGTACACAATTGGTCATATTTTTTGTCTCTAAGAAGAAAATTGGGAGGGACGCCTGGGTAGCTCAGCGGTTGAGCGCCTGCCTTCGACTCAGGAAGTGATCCTTCAGTCCCAGGATTGAGTCCCACATCGGGCTCCCTGCAGGGAGCCTGCTTCTCCTTCTGCCCCTGTCTCTGCCTCTTTCTGTGTCTCTCATGAATAAATAAAATCTTTAAAAAAAAGAAGAAGAAGAAGGAGAAGGAGAAGGAGAAGGAGGAGAAGGAGGAGAAGGAGGAGAAGGAGAAGGAGAAGAAGGAGAAAATTGGGGCAGCTAGGAGAGAGAGGTGCCATGGAGACCAATTTTCTCAAAATCACCTTTATCTCTTAAATCTTGTATCATATGCATATACTAATTACTTATCTGAAAAATTGAACTGAGTTGTTAAATTGGCGATGTGGGCCTACAGGGATCTTGAGGGGCTCTGGCCCTTCCTGGTCTGAAAGGGACAGGGTCTCTCCCCTGAGAGGTGAGGAGCTGTGGCCACACAGAACGTGCAGAGCAGAGAGAAGAATCCCAGGGCCTCCAGGGCTATCCCACATGGGGCACACCCACAGCAGGGGCCACACTGTGCCATCTCCCCTGACCTGGCAATCCCAGGCCTCTCCATTTCCATGTAGCCGCCTGGTGAAGCTTCCAGAAGTTCACCTCTGCTCACATTTCCTTCCTGTCCAAACCCTTTAATTTTTTTTTCATTTATTTATGATAGTCACACAGAGAGAGAGAGAGGCAGAGACATAGGCAGAGGGAGAAGCAGGCTCCATGCACTGGGAGCCTGACGTGGGATTCGATCCCGGGTCTCCAGGATCGCGCCCTGGGCCAAAGGCAGGCGCTAAACCGCTGCGCCACCCAGGGATCCCATCCAAAACCTTTAATGGCTCCCACAGTCAACCAACTAAATATAAATTCTGGGGACTTGGGCTCATGCATTAGCTTTTTTTTTTTTTTTTCCTTAAGTAAGTTCTCCACCCAACATGGGGCTTGAACTCACGACCATAGGATCCAGAGTCACATGCTCTATGGACTGAGCCAGCCATACTAAATACTTCTTATTTTTTTAATTTTTCACTTCTTATTTTTTAAATTTTTCAACTGACTCTAATATAGAGTTCAAGTGGAAAGTCATTGCCTTGGAGCCATGCTGTCCAAGAAACCCTCTGTGATAACAGAAATGTTCCACATCTGTGATGTCTGATACAGGGGCCACTAGCCACGTGAGGCAACCAGGCTCTTGAAGTGTGGCCTGAATGAACGAGGAACTGATTATTTAATTGTGCTTAATATTTAAGTTTCAATACTCAATTTAAGTATTAAGTATTCAATAGTCAATTTAAGTTTCAATACTCACACATATTGGACAGTATAATCTTAGAATATGAATCCACTGATTGTCACTTTTTATAAAACAGAGCCCTCTTTTATTTTTTTTTCAGAGCCCCCTTTTTTATTTTTTTTAAAGATTTATTTATTTATGATAGACATAGAGAGAGAGAGAGAGAGAGAGAGAGAGAGGCAGAGACACAGGAGGAGGGAGAAGCAGGCTCCATGCCGGGAGCCCGACGTGGGACTTGATCCCGGGACTCTAGGATCGCGCCCTGGGCCAAAGGCATGCGCTAAACCACTGAGCCACCCAGGGATCCCCCAGAGCCCTCTTTTTAAAAACTATTTCTGTAGGGGTACCTGGGTTGTTGGCTCAATGATTGAACGTCTGCCTTTGGTTCAGGTTGTGATCCCTCGGTCCTGGGATCAAGTCCGCACATCTGTCTCCCCACAGGAGCCTGCTTCTCCCTCTGCCTATGTCTCTGCCTTTCTCTCTGTGTCTCTCATGAATGAATAAATAAAGTATTTTTTTAAAAAAGAAAAATTCTATCTACATCATTTGCCAAAAGCAAGATTCAAACCAGCTTCCTTGATATGCAAACCCAGGTGGTTTCCACTAGACCACACTGCCCCTTCCCCAGCATCCTGAGCACCAGCCCTCCTGCTGTGCTATTACTCCTCCTTCCCCGTCCTCTTGACCTTGCTCCTCTGGGAGACAAGCTTCAGGACCCTAGAGCCAGGTCTGCCCCCCCAAACTCCCTGACTTCTGTTCTGATCTCCCTCCCACACAGAAGTTGAACCAAACACCAGGATCAATGGAATTCTTTCACGGAGACATTTGTGAATTGGAATCTGGGGGCCTGTGACCTGACCTGTGTGATTTATTTATTTATTTATTTATTTATTTATTTATTTATTTATTTATTTATGAGAGACACACACAGAGAGAGGCAGAGACACAGGCAGAGGGAGAAGCAGGCTCCCTGGGGTCTCCAGGATCACGCCCTGGGCTGAAGGCAGGCGCTAAACCTCTGAGCCACCCGGGCTGCCCTGACCTGTGTGTTTTAGATCTTACTACTCAAATGGTGGTCCAAGGTAGAAGCAGCACCTTGGGGGTTGTTAGAAATGCATCCATCCCATGTCTATTGAGTTTTTTTTTTTTTTAAGATTTTATTTATTCATGAGAGACACAGAGAGGCAGAGACATAGGCAGAGGGAGAAGCAGGCTCCATGCAGGGAGCCTGATGTGGGACTTGATCCTGGGACCCCAGGATCACACCCTGGGCCGAAGGCAGGTACTCAACTGCTGAGCCACCCAGGAGTCCCCTACCGAGTTTTTTTTTAAGAGGATTCCCAGATGATTTGTTTGCACACTCAAATCTGCAGAGCATATAAGTTAGGTCTGACTCCCAGGGGAAGTAGGCTTATGCCTGGCCACCCGTGTAACTGACCCTCTGCACCTGGCTTGGTTGTTAGGGCCAGCTGTGAGGTGGCTGAGGATGTTATTGTAAGGAGAACTTGGATATTAAATTGCAACCAAGGCCCAGGAGATTATTGCAACAAAGGGAACCCTGCTCCTTTTATTGCAACCAGCATCTGCATGATGGACTAAGTGACAGGCCCAAGAGATTTGTTGAAGAATTGTGAAGCCTTTCTGTGGCCTCCCAACAGGCTGTTATGATGCAACAGAGTGGAGAAATGGATAGGGCTCTGGGTTTTAACTGGACCAGGGTGCACTAAATTGGGAAAACACTTTAAAACATGTTTGTCGCATGGGACACCTGGGTGGCTCAGTGGATGAGCATCTGCCTTCTGCTTAGGGAGTGGGATCGAGTCCCAATTGGGCTTCCTGCATGGAGCCTACTTCTCCCTCTGCCTAGGTCTCTGCCTCTCTGTCTTTCATGAATAAATAAAATATTTTTAAAAAAAAGAAAAACGTTTGTTGGATATTTATAACACTGGCCTGGACACTTGAAGGAAACTTATCGTGGCACCAGATTTACTGAAACACATTTAGGAATTTGTGACAAGATCCTTTGCTAACAATAATCATAACTAAGGAAAGTAGTAGCCTGAGAGAAACCAGAGGATCACACTGACAACATTTCAAACTGGAATGCCTCGCAGAGTAAACACCAACTGGAATCTAGCAGCTCTGTTGCAACAAGTTTAGATTCCTATTGAAACCAATTGACAAGTCTGTGGCTGAGGCCATGCACGGTTCTTTTATTGCAACAGGAGTGCCCCTCTGTGCCAGCAGTGCCTGTGCACAGGCCAGAGAGACTCCAATCATAGGGGGAATTACGTGGAGAGGCCACACTGTTATAAAGGCAAAAGTTGTGAAATGCATTGCCATAAGGACATAATGTATAAGGACAGCCAACTGCTATGGAGGGAGGAGGGCCTGGAACAGCTGCAGGCTCAGCTAACAAATAACCATCTCTCGTCTCAGACCTGGCAGGGCGGGCAGGTTATCCCCTTACCACTTAGGAAACTGACTCAGGAAAGCTCAAGGGGTCCGAATTGTCAGAAGGTGGACCTGGGCCTTTGGGCTGCATCCCATCTCTGCTTCCTTGCAGGGGGACTTTGCATACGCTTTGAAATCAGGAAACCAGTGGGAAGAAAAGCATGTGTATTTTACCTATTCAAATCCAGAACACCCAGTGCAAAATATTAAGGATCTGGAAGTGCTGCAAGAGATCCAAGTATCTTATTTCTAAGAGACCGTTGGTCTCTGGATTTGAGCAAATCCAAGATGAGCAGGACGGCAAAACAAAGAAATAATTACGGTAAATGTTTGGCTTCGTGGGAAGAGACCCGAGTTCCAGCTCTGACTCCAAACACTTGCCAACACAGAACAGCAGCTAAAAGGTGGTCCGTGGAACCCAGCGCGAGCGCTCGGTTCTCTCGGGCCCAGCTCTAGGCACCACCTCTGTGAAGCCCTCCCGGATTCCGCCCCAGTTCCATCCAACCCCCGCTCCCAGGAACTGTAGTGCGGGTTCCCAGGCTTCGCGGCTCTGTGCACGGGCGGCCTGGGGTTTACTGGCTTTGTGCGGTGCACCGCTCATCCTTGAGGGCTTAGCGCGTGGCGAGCCCGGGAGCAGCCCCAGGACGCGACCGCTTCGTGCCTCGAGCCCTCGGACACCCGGCGGCTCCCCGACTCGAGCGTCTCCCTCCCGGCCGAGGCCGTCCGCACGTCGGGCCCCGCAGGGCGGGGAGCGCCCGCGTCCACACCAACCCCGGGGCCGCGGCCACCCCGCGTGCGGGCACCCCCCGGGCCAGGGGAGGGGCGCCAGGCCGCTCCGTCCAGCCCGGCGCCGGCTCCTCCCGCCGGCCGTGCGGGCGGGCGCCCCCCGACAGCAGCACACAAAGCCCGCTCGGCGCGCTCGGCGCTCGACTCCTCGCGCCTGTGCCGCCGCGCGCCGCCGGGAGGCCCCGGGTTGGGCGTCGGGCCGCGGCAGGCCCGGGGCGTCGAGCGCCGCGCGCATCGAACCGGCGCGGGAGGGGGAGGGGAGCGGGGGAGGAGGGGGAGGGGGCCGGCGGGGGAGGAGGAAGAGGCCTCGCGCCGAGGAGGGAGCAATTGAATTTCAAACACAAACAACCGCACGAGCTCGCAGCACCGCGCCGCCGCCTCCGCGCCCGCCCCGTCCGAGCGGCGGGGGCGCACACCGTGGCCGCGCCGGAGCTGGGGCCGGGGGCCGCCATCGAGGCGGGGGCTGCGCGAGGGCCGGAGCGCAGCGGCGCCGCCACCGCCGCGCGCGCAAACTTGGGCTCACGCTCGCCGGCGCGGCGCGGAGCCCGGGGCGCCCGGAGCCCCGCCATGTCGCGCTCCAACCGGCAGAAGGAGTACAAGTGCGGGGACCTGGTGTTCGCCAAGATGAAGGGCTACCCGCACTGGCCGGCCCGGGTGAGCAGCGCGGCCCGCCGCCCGGGCCCGGGCTGGGTTGCGTAACACCCGGGAGGGCGCAGAGGGGGCGCGGGCGAGGGGCGGCCGGGTCCCAGTCCCGACCCGCCGCGAGCCCCGGCGCCCCCCGCCTGTTACATAATGGTGGGGGCGGGGGCCCGGCGAGCGCGGCGTCCGCCCCTGCCCCCACCCCGAGCGCGGCGGCCTGGGGCGCGCGCGGGGCCTGGCCGGGGACCCCCTGGAGAGCGCCGCTGTCGCCTCTGGCCGCCGCCCCCGCTCAGACCTTCCGCGGACCGCGCGGTGGCGGGAGGGTCCTGGGCCGGGGAGGGCTGCGTGGAGGCGGAGTTCGCTCCTGTAAAACTTTGGTGTGGGGCGGCCGCAAGAGGTCTGAAGTTGGGAGGGTCGCCGAGCGCTCGGGGCGGCGGGGGAAGGGGGCTGGCTGCCTGGCTCGGGACTTGCCGCCAGGACCTCGGGCTCTGCGGCCCCGCGCAAACATCCCTCCATATGCTGGCGATTCAGATTGGGGGCTGCGGGGTGCGGGACCCCCGGGAGGCCGGGAAGACTGCCCAGGCCGCCTCTTCCTGGTGTGTGGGGGGGTGGGCTCCTTCTCCTCCCTCCACCGTGGCCCAGCCTGCCATGTGGTGGAGTTAGCCCGCCAATATCAGCGCCCCCCCACCCCAGCACCTGGCCAGGTGGGAGGGTGGAGCCCAGGGCCCGGCCTGCTGTGTTCATCAGGTCTCCCTAAGGACTGGGTCGGCTCCTGGAAGGACGGAGGGGGGAGGGAGGCTGCTGGAGGAGGTTGGGGGTGTCACAGGGGGCCGTGTTTTTGGCAACTTACTGCAAAGTTGTTCTGGAGAGGCCTTTGAAATTGGGTGCGGGTATGACTCTGTCCCCTAGAGGTAGGACTCAGGGGAACCAAATAGGGCTGAGAGCGGTTTACCGAGTTGAGGGGCCGTGCAGAACTGCCTCTAGACTGTAGGTCGCTCTCCACGCGAGTCCCAGCGTCTTTATCTGGTCCAGACGTTGTGCTGGGCCTGGTTCAGGCTGCCAGGCCAACTTTTGGGGCTACTTAGGCCACTTCGTCACTCGATACCCTCTCCTGAAGAGTGTGATTAATTCCCTATCTCTTAAGCTCCTTCCCTGAAACTTCTACATGTCCAGCCTCTCTGAGTGGGAACAGGTACAGAGAGAAGTGCGGCTCTCCCAGCATCCAGGGCTTCCTAAGGGCCTGGGCCGCGTGCTGGGGGGAGCAGTGTGAGGACACAGGCACTTTGCCATGTGTGTGCATGCTATATGTGGTCTGTGAACACTCGTGTACTTTACCCTGCACCTTTGATCCATCTGGCTTCTCAGCCCAGATGCCCAGGCCTGCCGGGCAGGGCAAGAACTGAACCCAGGTCTCTACCACTCCTATCTCCTGGGCGTGGGACAAAGTTCGAGGCTGGCCCAGTGGCCCAGGACCCCGGGAGGGGGTGTAGCTGGAATGTAGGTTGCAGGGAAGAGAGAAGAGGGAGGGGGCGCAGACCTTCAGGGAGAGGCAGCACATGGGACTGGGGATGCCCAAATGTCTTCACTGTCACCCTCAGCCTCCAGGACAGAAGGGTGGGACAGGGAGGCAGTGTCTTCCTTTCAAGGCCTGGACCTTTTAGATAGAAGTAGGCTTGGCAGGGGAGTCCGACTGGATCTCAAGGAGGATCTCACCCTTTGCTTGTGCTCCAGCTTTTGTGACATCTGGGGAATGGGACCCCAAGGCTCCTATCTCCCAGGTAGAATCCCCCCTGAATGCTGAAAGTACCGACAAATGCGAGCCTCCTCACCATGCCTGGGTGCTGTCTCAACCCCTAGAGTGGCAGAATCTGAAGGGGCCCGGCCCCTCCTGAGACAGCTCCTTGACTGCCCCTCTGATCAAATAGAATCCTCAGCTATGGTGAGGGCCACTGTGTGGACTTTGCCTCCCCAGCCCCACTTCTGGGGAGGATGGCTGACTGAGAGACTGGAGAGCTCAGTGCCTGGAGAGCCCAGCCAGAGAGGCCACGTGGTAGGCAAGACCTGCCTGGGGAGAGCATGACTCCATCTTAACCTCCTCCTTCCCCTCTTCCTCCTGCTTGACTTCTTGGGGGATCTCCAAGCACTTAACAGTTCACCTTCAAGACTCAGGGCTGTTTTCCTCCCAGGTTCCTTCCTCCTCTCTGCTTCCTGTTTCACAATCCCAGAAAACCTGAGCAGTCAGAGGGCCTCACCCAGCTTTACTCCCTCTGCCCCCCCACCCCCCATGTCCCGGCACCACCTTCTCCTTTCTGCCACTTAGGCTTGCCACACTTTCCCGGCCCCAACTGTCTCCTGCCCCAGATTTTCCGGTTCCTGGGTCAGGTTGGGCCTGGCTCTGGGTGTGGTGGTCAGAACCCTGGCTGGCAGTCTGAGCAGGCTTAGCCTTCCCTGCTGCCTTCCTATTGTGTGGGCAGGCGGCCCTGGGCTCCGCTTTGGTTTGAGGCTGGGGAAAGGTGTTCAGTCCTCCCCTGTTCTTCACCTGGGAGCTTCAGTTCCCTCATCAGACCTCTGGCGGGGGGTGGTGGCTGTGGGCTCAGGGATTTTAGTTTCGTTAGCTGGGGTCGGAATGATGGAGCCAGGCAGATGCAGAGGGTTTGGCGAGGAGTATGGACTGGCCCTGTCCTGGGAGAGTTGGCCTTCCTAGATTCCTGGAGTGGCTGAGAAGTAGAGCCCCCTCCCCCGTTGGCCATTAGGGGGGGTGGTGTACAGTGGGGTCCCTAGCACTCCTCTGGCCCCACCCTGACCCACTTAGCTTTGACTCACTTGTTCTGAGTCACAGCCTGGATATAAAGGCACCGCCTGGGAGACATATGTCTGTATTGGGGGTACAGGCCTCCCCTGAGACCTCATGTCCTCTATGTGGAAGAAGAACCGCCCTTCACTTCAAAATGCAAGAAATGACATTTCCTTTGTAGCTTGAAGGATGGAAGGGATTTCTCCCATTTTGAGATGAGAGGCTGGGACTTGAATTAAGTGAAGAGTGTACTCTCCTGGCACTTCCCCCACAGGTACCTGCAGTCCAGGTGAGGCAGGAGCAGGACTGACTCTCTCCCGGTAGATGCCCATCTACCCAGGCCCCTGGCTTCCCTCTTCCTCCAGACCCACCCTTTATTTGGCGAGAAGTCAGCAGGGCGGGTATATCTGGCGTGTGGTTCTATTTTTAATTCTCATCCATTCTTTTGTTTCTCTTCCACCCCTGAGGCTGGGCAGCTGGTGGCCTCCTGGGTCCCTGTCACACCATTCAGCTGCCTCTGACCGCCTTCCACAGTTCCCCATGGCCTTGTGGTTGGAGCAGCCCTGGCCATGGCAGTGCTCCTGGAGAGACCTTCTCACCCTTCCTTTTGACCCTCACCTGCCCCACCCCCCTTCTCCTGAGCCTCAGTTTTCTGACTTTCACCCCTTGAGCATGTTAATGTCCTGTCGGGGGTTTGGGCTCAGGTGCGCGCCAAGAATGCAGAGCTCAAGGTTCCCTGCTGTGCTCCCAGCAAGACCCTTGGCTCCCCACCCCTGTGGCTGGTTCGTGGGGCCGAAATCCACAGAGAAGAGGCCTCAGGAAGGGCATCTGCTATTGTTGTACCGAGCCTGTCTTCTGGGACCTCTAAACCCTGGAGGCTCTCATTTTGTTTTTTGCTTGCCCCCCCCCGAGAGGTCTCACAAGACCCAGGTGTCCTGGCCGAGGCCTGACTCCTCCAGCTGCACCCTAGGTTTGGCTTCCCAGAGAAAGGCCTGGGCCCTCCAGCCCTAGCTGTGGTTTCAAGCACAGCCTGGGTCCCAGGTGCCAGACTCCGGGCTCAGGGGTGGGGTGTGTTAGTGTCCCCTCCTCCCCAATCTGGAGAGAGGGCCTGGGGGGAGGGGTGGTCACATTCCTGATTGCTGAGTGGCCCCGGGGGCGGGGTGGGTTGTCATGGCGATGGGGATCCTGTTTGTGGGGGGAACTGCGTGCCTTTCCACCCCCTGCTAACACACCCCAACCTCCTGGTCATGGGGAGGGCCCAGTTGGTGCTGGGCCTTCCTGGGGGGAGGGGCCGAACTTCTGTCCCCAGAGGCCACAGGGCAAGGGGGGAGGTGCCCAGGAACCTGCAGATTCCATGCCTGGAGCAAGATGCCCCTCAGATTCCTGCCCAGGGCCCCGCCCCGCCTCCTGGGCGTGCCTCAGCTCTGGCCCATCCACCCAGGCTCTCAGGTCAGGCTCCGTGTTCCAGTCCCTGCTCCTCACGGCCATGGTCTGCTGTGTCCTATCTGCGCCTGGGGCCCCAGTCAACATGGCCACCTGGCCCGTGTCCGGCGAGAAGCCAGGCTGCTAGGCTGCTGGGCTGCTGCAAGTGTTGCTGGGACTTGTAGTCCTTTCCACTCCCCCAGCTCTGCTGGGCCTCTCCAGGGCTCTGGGGAGGCTGTGGGGGCCCCTGCCTGTCCATGAGCACACACCTCTGCACCTTCCCCACCATGGCTCTCCTTGTGCCCCCAGGACGTGGCAGGCAGGGAGTCAAGTCAGGATACCAGCTCAGAGACCCTTGCTGACTTCCCCTGTCATTTGGGGGATGTTTCCTTATCTGTGAAACGAGAGCATCTGACTATATCAAGAGGCTTTCAAAGCTTTCCCCAGAGACGTTTGGCGTTGCTTTGGAGGGGGGTGTTGGATAGGCAGCACCTTGGCCGTACCTGCCAGAGAGTCCACCTAGGCAGTGCTCGGTGCTGATGTGGGTGACTGTAAAACACACTCTGCTGGAGAGGTGCGGAGACTTCTGAGGGGGTGGGGTGGGGGAGGTCACGGGAGTGAATGAGCGTGGGAGACCGGAGACCAGTGTGGTCGAGGTGGACAACTGGCACTGTGGGTGGTACAGCAGGCCAGGTGATGGCCATTTACTCTCTACCCTGTGGTTTCAGTACCATGACACTCTCCATCTTACAAATGAGGTCACTGAGGTAGAGGATGGTTGAGTAAGTAGCCCAAGGTCATCCAGATATTGGTGGCGGCGTGGGCATTCAGGCCTTGATGCTTGAGAGGAGACGTGAGTGGGTGGGCCCTCTAGTCATGAGCCGAAGCCGCAAGGTTTCAAGCAGGGAGCACGGAAGGCAGCGCTGAGGGCACAGTGGCTTGTAGGCGGGCTGTAGTCCAGCGGGAGTGGAGGGAAAAGGTGACTGGTTGGGCTAGGGTGAGGGCTAGGACCTGGGTGTGTGGGCAGGCAGAATGGGTGCTGTCTAGCACCTAGAGGAGAGATGCTGACGCTGGTTTCCAGTGGGCTTCATGTCTGACTTCCAACAAAGTTTTCCTGCTTAGAAGGGTTTAAAAACTATCATGGTGATCTGGGACTCTCCCAGTCTGGTTTTACAAGTATCTTGGAGGGCAGCCTTGGCCCCAGTTTGGTGACTTCAGGACTCCACTCACTCCTGTCCCTACTCTTGCTCCCAGATTGATGAGATGCCGGAGGCCGCCGTGAAGTCCACAGCCAACAAGTACCAAGTCTTTTTTTTCGGGACCCATGAGACGTGAGTGAGGGGCTGGAGGTGGGGAGGGCCAGAGGTGGTGCCGGCACGCCTTCCCCTCGGCACCCCTTCCCCTCGGGTCACGCAGCTCAGGCAGTGAGGGCTCCAGAGCACAGTCTCCCATCTCTCACCAGGGCATTCCTGGGCCCCAAAGACCTCTTCCCTTACGAGGAGTCCAAGGAGAAGTTTGGCAAGCCCAACAAGAGGAAAGGGTTCAGCGAGGGGCTGTGGGAGATCGAGAACAACCCTACCGTCAAGGCCTCGGGCTATCAGGTGAGCAGCCACGACCCCAGAGAGCCCCTGGAGAGCAGGTGTGGCCACTGGCTCCGGAGCAGGCGTGCACCCACTGGGGATGCTGAGCCGGCAGGAGCTCCTGGGGTGGGGGTGGAGGGGCCTGCAGGAAGGGCTGGGAGGGTGGGGGGTGGAGGGGGGCAAGGACAGGAGGACGGAGGCGGTAAGTGGAGACAGCCCTTTCCCCTTTTCTGAGGCCCCGGGTGAGCGTAGGACTTGGCCTTAACTCTTTCCACAAAGGCTTCCAGGAGGAGGTGCTCGTGAGCCGGGCAGGATGAGGCGGGAGGGTGGGGGGCGGGGGTTGGCGGGGAAGGGTCCCAGCTCCCTCTGGGAGAAGTTGACCCGAGGTTTTGCCTCCTGCTCCAGCCCTCCCCCCTCCTGCACAGAGCCCTGCCTGCCCGGCCAGTGGGTTTAGCCCGGGGCTAATCCGACAGAGGTGGGTCTCAATCACTCGTGAGACTGGGCACCTGGGTGGGGGCGGGGGCGAGGTGGGAGAAGGAAGGAGTGAGTGGCCGTGGGCGGGTCAGGGAGGGGCCCCACGGGCCACGCTGGTGCCACTCAGCCTCCACCGTCTCTGCACGCAGTCCACCCCGAAGAAGAGCTCTGGAGATGAGCCCGAGCCGGAGCCTGAAGCTGCGGAGGGCGATGGTGACAAGAAGGGGAACGCCGAGGGTAGCAGTGACGAAGAAGGGAAACTGGTCATTGACGAGCCAGCCAAGGAGAAGAATGAGAAGGGGGCACTGAAGAGGAGAGCAGGGGAGCTGCTAGAGGTAAGTGACTACCGCCTGGGCCCTGGGTGGGGGTGGGGGGCAGTAGTGGCTCCTGTTGCTGCTGTGCTGCTGCTGCTGCTGCAGGGACATTCTAATCTGGGGGAGACCACCTCCCAGTGTGGGGTCCCCTGCTGAGAAGATGGGGCACAGACCCTTCAGCTGGCAGAGAGCTGGGGACAAGGACTGTGGGCATGGTCTGGAAGGAACCTCTGGGTGTGGGGGGGACTAGTTGGTGGCTGATGGCCTCCCTCCCCAGCCTCAGTGGCCTTGTCTTTGCCAATACCACCTAGGACTCTCCTAAACGTCCCAAGGAGGCAGAAGACCCCGAAGAGGAGGAGAAGGAAGTAGCCTCCTTGGAGGGTGAGAGGCCCCTCCCCGTGGAGGTGGAGAAGAACAGCACCCCTTCTGAGCCCAGCTCTGGCCGGGGGCCTCCTCAGGAGGAGGAAGAGGAGGAGGAGGAAGAGGAGGAAGAGGCTGCCAAGGAAGATGCTGAGGCCCCAGGCATCAGAGATCATGAGAGGTGAGGGAGCCCCCTGCCCTGAGGCAGCTGGACTGGGGCAGGGGGGGTAGGGGGGTGGGGGGTGGGCAGCCACCTGCGGAGAGGTGGCAGCAGAGGAGGAGGAGGAGGGCCTGCAGTGAGGCAGGGTGGGCTCTCCCAGGACACTGGTGCTGGCTGGGGTGTGGCCAGCCCTGGGGCCACACGGATAACCCTTCTCCCCTCCGCCCCTCCCCTGCAGCCTGTAGCCACCAATGTCTCAAGAGGAGCCCCTGCCCCGTTCCTGCTGCTGTCTGGGTGCTACTGGGGAAACTGGCCATGGCCTGCAAACTGGGAACCCCTCCCCCACTCCATCCTGTTCTCCTCTTCCACCTACTCTCCCCACTCCAAGCCCAGCTCCTGGAGATTGACCTGGATGGGGCAGGCTACCTGGTCCTCACCTCCATGTCGCCAGCACCCCTGTGATCTGAGTCAGGGCCATGTCTTCTGCTTCATGGGCTGAGATAAGGCCACTGGTGTCCTTCCCTGCCTGGAGTTAATTTCAGGGTATCCGAAGGGGCCTTGGACTGGCTGTTTCCATCTCCTAACGCCTCCTCCCTGCTCCCCAGCATTCTGGACCTCTGGGTTAGCTGGGATCAGACGTAGGAGTGGAAAGGATGGAGAATTCAACAGTGGGGTAGGCTTCTGGGCCTGAGAGAGGCCATCTCCAAATTGTAGAGGGGGGGTCTCAGGCAGGAGGACGTGTCTTCCTGCACTTCTGTCCCTTCCTCCCTTGCCTGTTATCCCAGCTGCCTAGATTCAGGGAAAGTGGGACAGCTTGTGGGGGAGGGCTCCCTCTGTACATCCTCGATGATGATTGACAGCACCCTTTCTTCCTTTTGCTGACCCCAAGCGTTCTGGGAGCTGTAATTGGTCATCAGAAGATCCAGGGCTCTGCAGGTGTTGGGGTGGAGGACCTGGGATGGGAGGGTTGGCTTCCCCCAGCGAGGCTGGGAGTGCCGAGGAGTAACCGTCCCCTCTGATCTCTGGCCAGAGATTGGATGCCCTGTGCCTCCTCCCCACCTGCTCAAGGCCAGCCTGCACTCACACGTCACCCAGACATAAAGGAAAAGACACATTTTTTAGGAAATGTTTTTAATAAAAGAAAATTACAAAAAAAAATTTTAAAGAACCCCATCCCTTTGTGTCCCCCCCCCCCCTCATTCCCCACTGCTGCCTCCATTTCTGAGGTGCCCTAGGAGGCTTCCCTCCATTTGGGGTCTGAGGACTTTTCTTTTTGTAGCTGGGGCTTTGGTGTTCCTTGTTGTGTCATTTCCCACTCACCTCCCCACCTGGTCTCCTGGGTGTTGTCACCAGACCTGAACCCGCGAGAGGACAGGGAACCAAGTGCCCTTCCCGCCGGCCTCTCGTGGCCTCTCTGCCTCCCTGTCTCCTGTCTCCCCTCTCCCTTGGGCTCTGATGAAAAATTGCTGACTGTAGGTTTGGGAGTTTAGTTCTTAGAACCGTAGACGATTTCAGTTCTAGGAAAATAAAACCCGTTGATTACTAGATGGAATCTTGACTGCTTCTTGGGGGTGGTGGTGGTGGTGGTGTCTGGGGGGTGTGAGGGGGCAGGAGATGCGGGGGTCTCCAGTCCCTTGTCGGCCTGAGGTGGGCCAGTGGGCAAAGTGCATGAAGCGTCTCCTTGTACTCATGCCAGCCGCTGGGGAGCAGTGCATACCCCCCAGTCACCTGGGGGCTTGCCCCCAGCAGTGGGGGTGAGCGGTGCCGGAGCCTGACCCCCACCCCCGACCCCAGGACACAATGGGACGGGAGGTGCAGGGGCTGGTTTGGGGGAGCCTTGCTGCTGCCTCGAGTCAAAGCTACAAAGCTACGGATGCCTGCCAGTAAGTGGCAGGAAGGGCCGGGGAGCTGGCGACACCCCGAAGTGCGCGGAGTGGCCAGAGCAGGTCAGCATCTTCCACGCCTCCCAGAGCTGACATTTTGTGACAAGCTTATGGACTGGCCTTTGAAGGGCCCACGTTTCATCCCTTCCTGCAGAAGCCCTAGGGCAGTTTCTTAACCTGCCCTGCCCCCTGCAGCAGACTGGGGGGCGCGGGGAGAGGACCGTCCGCAGCCCAGCCTGGAAAGGGAAGCCCTGTGTTTCCAATAGGAAGCCACAATCCTCTAGAAAATGGAGACTTCCTCTCTGGAAACTACAATTTCCAGCGGCCCTCGGCAGAGCGCGTGCTGGGACTTGCCCCGCGCCGCAGCCTAGCCTTCCCGGCCTTCAACTCCCGACGTGCCTCTCGGTGTTCTTACGCTGCCTGATTTCCTACCCGACCAAATTTCCTGTTTCCAGCTCGCCTAATAGTGACGGACGGACTACAACTCCCAGCTTGCAGAGCGAGGTTGATTTGCACGTCTGCTCCTCATTTGGACTCCCATTTCCCATAAAGCCGAGGGACAGGGGCGGCGGGCTCAGGGCGCATGCGCGGGCGGCGCGGCGGCGCGGCGGGAAGCGGAGGTGAGCGTCCGGGGCCCGCGGTCCTGACCTCGTCGGGCTCGCCCGGGAACTGGGGGCCGGAAAGATCTTGGTTTGCCCGGGCCGTGGCTCGGTCAGCTGCTTGGAGCGGGTGGGTGCTGAGGACTGCTGGGGCCGGGGGCGGGCGGGACGGGCTTCCCGAGGACAGCCCCTCCGGGGTGTGTGGGCGCGGAGGGCCGGATCCTGGGGGTCCCCCCGCCCCCCCCGGGGCTGCACCGCGCGCTGCCGAGCAGCGACCCCGCGGGCGTCCTGGCCGGGACGCCGGTGAACTAGCTCCCGGGGCTCCGTCGTCCACGGGCTGGCCTGGTGCTCGCACCTGCCGCTTCCCCCCTGCGTCGGGGTCGGCCGATCTGCGCTCCGAAGCGGGTACCCGGTGCGCATGGGAACCCCGAGGCCGCCGTTGGTCGGCAGGACGTTGGCAACTTTTTTTCCACGTGAAGAAATAGAAAAATGGGGATCCCTGGGTGGCGCAGCGGTTTGGCGCCTGCCTTTGGCCCAG
The DNA here is from genome assembly GCF_048164855.1 of Canis lupus baileyi. Taxonomy (NCBI): domain Eukaryota; kingdom Metazoa; phylum Chordata; class Mammalia; order Carnivora; family Canidae; genus Canis; species Canis lupus. The sequence continues at coordinate 40,236,690 of NC_132843.1, read as the reverse complement.
GGCGCGATCTTGGAGACCCGGGATCGAATCCCACGTCGGGCTCCCTGCATGGAGCCTGCTTCTCCCTCTGCCTGTGTCTCTGCCTCTCTCTCTCTCTCTCTGTGACTATCATAAAAAAAAAAAATTAAAAAAAAATTAAAAAATTAAAAAAAAAAGAAAAATGATCCGACGGTTCAGATAAACCACTTGGTTTCTTTTCTTTTTATCCCAGTGTGCATAGTTGGAACCTGTAAACAAATGTGAAAGGAACCGCGCCCCCAAACAGTTCCTTTGCTCCGAACAAGTCCTGGGGCTCTTTCCTTAGCATAAATGTTTAAAGCCTGTGCCAGAATATGTATGTTTTTTTTTTTAATTTGCCTAAATGGCACAATACTATTCGCATTATTCTGTACTTTGTTAAAATATTAGAAGTAGTTTGAAGGACACCAACAACCCCGTAAAGTTTCAAGGATGACAAAACTAGCCCAGGCGTTAAGTTGCCCTGGATCCCAGAGGAAGATGCTGAGCAGGTGGGCACCCAGGTCTCCATGGCTCCGTGTGCTCCTTGTGCCACAGGAGTGCACTTTATTTGCACTTTTAAGTGAGACTCTGTGCTTAGCTGTAAAATAACATTAACGATCCCTGCTCTATCCCCCCCCCATTTTTTCCTTTTTTTCTTTTTTAAGATTTTATTCATTCATGAGAGACACAGAGAGAGGCAGAGACACAGGCAGAGGGAGAAGCAGGCTCCATGCAGGGAGCTCGATGTGGGACTGGATCCCGGGTCTCCAGGATCACACCCCGGGCCGAAGGCAGTGCTAAACTGCTGGGCCACCGGGGCTGCCCCATTTTTTCCCTTTTTAAAAAAAGATTTATGTATTTCTTAGAGTGCCCGGGGGAAGGGTGTGGGCAGGAATCTCTCTCCGCTAAACTTGAAGTCCAAAGCAGGGCTGATCTCACAACCCTAAGATCAGGACCTGAATGGAAATCCAGATTCAGCGGCACCTGGGTGGCTCAGCGGTTGAGCGTCTGCCTTTGGTTCAGGGCAGGTCTCAGTTCAGGGCTGGAACTAGATGGCATGGCATGGTCTCTGGCCTCAGGGAACATTTTGGACCTTGAAGTCAGATATGTGTGGGTTTGAACGTCAGTTCTCATATAGTAGCTTTATGAGCACAGACAAGTCACTGAACTTCTGTTAAGTCTTTCCTTGCATCTTTGCCCACACATGTCTCTATCCGTCTATTCTGGGGGTTTGTTTTTTAATCTTATTATTTTTTTCAGCAGGCTTCACACTCAATGTGTGGGGCTTGAACTCAGGACCCTGAGATTAAGACTCACATGCTCTCCCGACTGAGCTGGCCAGGTGCCCCTCTGTCCGTCTTCTTGAAAGCTGACTAGGAAGGTTTCTGGATCTCCCCTGGCCAGGGGATTCCTCACGGCCTCCAGCCATGCGTCTCTCTGCCCTGCTGGCCTTGGCATCCAAGGTCACTCTGCCCCGAGACTACCGCTATGGGATGAGCCGCCCAGGCTCTCTCGCAGACAGGAGGAAGAATCCTCCAGGGACCAGGCGGCGCCGGGTGGCTGTGGAACCCATCTCTGATGAAGACTGGCATCTGTTCTGTGGGGACACAGTGAGAACCTTGGATTGGGCAGAGTGGTGGGGGTCTCCCGGGGCAGAGGTCCCCTCCCTGACCCACGTCTTCCCGCAGGTGGAGATCCTAGAAGGCAAAGATGCTGGGAAGCAAGGCAAAGTGGTGCAGGTCATCCGGCAGCGCAACTGGGTGGTCCTGGAGGGCCTGAATACAGTGAGTGGAGAGAGGTTGGGGTGCTCAGGAAGCCCGTTCCATGTCACTCTGCGTGAAGAGCAGCCAGGGAAGGAGGGAGGGAGACTAGCTGCAGGGGTGGTGGACAGCCCACTGTGCTGCTGTTCACTGGGGCCGAGTGCTAGCTGTGGGAGGCAGGCCCTGTCACAGTCCTTGGTTTTCATGTCCCCTCTCTTTCGGACAGCACTACCGCTATGTTGGCAAGACCGCCGAGTCCCGGGGAACCATGATCCCTAGTGAAGCTCCCTTGCTTCACCACCAGGTCAAATTGGTGGATCCCGTGGACAGGTAAACACAGGGGCTCTGGCCAGAGGGCTCCCCTCTGCGAGTCTGCGTAGGTGTTGGTCACGCATACCAACGCATTCCAAAAGGAATGGTGGATGTTCCTGAAGTTGAGAGGGGCCATCTGTCTCATGGATGTGATCCCTACAGGTCACCCGGGTTAGAGATGGAACAGCAACAAGATGGTGACCTTCATGTTTTCAGCCATTGACTTTTTGGGGTGAAATGCAGTAGGAAGACCGGGTTCTCAGGCTGGATTTCTCTTTTACATCCACCAGGAAGCCCACTGAGGTGGAATGGAGGTTCACGGAGGCGGGCGAGCGGGTACGTGTCTCCTCAAGATCGGGAAGAATTATCCCCAAACCTGATTTTCCCAGAGCTGACGGCATCGTCCCTGAAACGTGGACTGGTAAGGCTGGGGGAGGGGCAGGAAGGTGGGCTGGGGGGAGGAGTGGGAGGGAGGGTGAACAAGCCCTCCCACCCATCTCCTTTCCTCTGGCTCGACAGATGGCCCCAAAGACACATCAGTGGAAGATGCTCTCGAAAGAACCTATGTGCCCCGTTTAAAGACACTGGAGGAAGAGGTGATGGAGGCCATGGGGATCCAGGAGACGCGAAGACACAAGAAAGTCTACTGGTATTGAGCCTGGGAGAGCACTCCTCCCTCTGCTTCTAGCCCTGAAGGACAGGCCACTCCTGCTGCAGACACCAGCAAAGAGCCAGGAGTCCTCCCCTGGGTGCAGCCTCCCCATCCTCTGGTAGCCTGGCACCCCTAACCACAGTGCACTGGCTTCTGGGACTGACGCAAGAGGTGTTGGTCCTCACACAATGATAGAGCCTGGATGGAAGTTAGCCAGCTTCCAGGGGGGCCAGGCCTGCAGGTTGTGGGAGAGAGACTGTCCGTGTCTATGTCTATGTCCGTCCGTGGATGTGGGCGGTCCAGCTGTGGCAACTCTACGACTCGGTAGGGGTTGGTGCACGTCTGTGTTTTCTTACACTGACTAGAAATGGCAGGGAAATAAAGATTTCACTTGTTTAATAAATTAAAAATAAATTTTTACATAGCATGATGTTATCACAGAGAAACCAGAGTTCCAGGAACATAGAATGCTGGTTCTTTGGGCAAGTGTGGTGGCTGGGTGGTTTCAGAGAGGGTTTGTCAGCTGTCTTCCATCTCCAGAAGAGAGAAGGCTTCACCCAGGGGCCTCTTGGTAGCCACCAGAACCAGGTTTCTGGGTGAGAGTGCAGGACTGAAGATCGGCAGGAGCTCAGCATAGAAGCCTAGGAGAAAGGCAGGGCCGCTCTCAGACTCCACTCAGATGCTCCTTGCCTAGCTTATGCATAGTCCTTCCCCTTGCCTCCCAGGGGAGGCCTCAGGCTATCTAGGGAGACCTAGTTCTCTACCAGGAATGTGGGGGTTCTGGCTTAACATGCAGCTCACGGATGTGGGCCTGATGAATGGGAATGTGCACTGACCAGCCCTCTTCGCCACCAGCCCCCGACCAGGGAGGAACCCAGGCTACCCAGCAGGTGTGGGAGCTGGTAGCCACCCTTACCCTGCTCCTGAACATAGAGCAGCCGGTCCAGCAGAATCAGTGTCTCTACCAGTGGGGCCAGAAGCAAGGCCAGGCTGAAGAAGGCCACCACTCGGTTCTCCTGGGCCTGGTGGGCCTGAAGGGCAGCCAGATTCAGTGGCAGCTGAGGATCCAGCCCCACCCGCCGGAGTCCCCGCCGCACGTATCTGTGGGGTCAGCCACAGACAGCAATCAGTTTGCTTTTAGGAACCTCCGCCTCCCACTCAAAACTGCTTCCCTAACCCAGCTGGAACTTTGCTCCGTGTGCTACCTACTGCGCATTTTCAGATGTTTCCCTGGCTGTGAGCTGTCTATCCGATAGCAAATTAATCACAAAATTTACTTTCAGCTAGATCTGTCCGACTATTCAGCCATTTTTTAGCATTTAAGAAATTTGATAGAGTTGTCTGATAAAAAACTGCCTTCCTAAAGAAATGTTGAGGAGCTGCCCCCCGAGACTTCAAAATCAACCCCCTGGGCACATCTGGATAGTCCTTCAGGATAAACTGACAAGTGAAGATGGGAGGGGCATCAGACCTGCAGTTGGTGATGTCCCCTCATCACCCCCCCCTCAGCCTCACTCTTCAATCTTCAGCTCGTGGACCCTGGGGATCCCCTGCACGCCTGGCCGACGCAGCTCGGGCTGGGCACCCCGGATGACGGTCTCCAGTGCTGCCCGGTAGCAGTGGGTTCGGAGGCCAGGGCCTGATTTCTGCAGCCGCTCTGCATACTCCTCCAGGGCGTGGCAGGCTCCTTCCCGCAGCCTGTAAGGCAGCTCGTGGCCGGGCAGCCCAGCCACCCATTGACTCAGTGGGTAGCCACCAGGGTCACTCAACTTCATGTAGCAGCAGCCCACTGAAGCCAGGGCCACCACTTGAGGACAGGAGAAGTGCCTCAGCAAGGTAACGCTCAGATCCCCGCAGGCATGCAGGCCTGTCAGCAGCAAACGGGCCCTGCTCTGAGGTGAGGTGTCCAAGGGAAGCAGAAGCTCTTCACACAGAGCCGTAGGCTCTACCCACCTAACCACATGGTGTGGGGAGTATCGAGGGCTGGCTCGGACCACCTGTGAGGCAGGAAAGAACACAGGCAGGTGGGAAGTCTGTCTGCTGTCCCTGGGCCATGTCAGGTCATAGGAAGGGACATGTCCCCTGCATTCCTTCGCCAGGAGAGAAGCTGGAGAATGGGAGAGCTGAGCCTTGAATCAGGAGACAGGCTGAACTCTGGGCTTATCACAAACCCCAAACCTCTCTGTGTTCTGGCTCCCTCCTCTGTCAGAAGCCTGGTACCTTACCGGCTACCTCGCACGTGGCTGGAAGGACACACCAGTGTGCAAAGTACTTGGTAACTAGAAAGTGCCTTCAAGATGTGAGGAGGCGGGGAAACCTGGGTGGCTCAGCAGTTTAGCGCTGCCTTCAGCCCAGGGCCTGATCCTGGAGACCTGGGATCGAGTCCCACATCAGGCTCCACGCAGGGAGCCTGTGCCTGTGTCCCTCTGCCTGTGTCTCTGCCTCTCTCTCTCTGTGTTTCTCATGAATAAATAAATAAAATCTTAAAAAAAAAAAAAATGTGAGGAGGCTCTGGTGAAAGGGAGCCCATGGGCAAGGGGCAGCAGAGTTAGGTTAGAGACCACCACCTCAACCTCAGAAACTGAAGAGTGAGTCCAGCCTTGGTGCCTGATTCCAGCCAATCAGACCCTCCCCTACAGCCCCGGCTGCAGAAGCTGGCCTACCTGTGGGTGCCTCTTCTCTTCCTTCTCCAGAGCCTGCAGGAGCTCCTGGTCCAGGCGCTGGGCTCTCTGCACCAGCCTCTGGTCCCCCTCAATGCTCTTCACCAGCAGCCCCAGCCCCAGGGACATGAACCGGGAGAGATGGCCCTGCAGTCACAAGAGGGAGGGTGAAGACAGCCCCACTCAGTGTTCCCTCCACTGGCAGCCTCCCTAGCCTCCCTGGACACCTGAGGCTCTGGCCCCCAAAAGGCTCATCTACCCTGACTTCCACAACTCCTCAGCATCTTCCTCCAGCTTTCTATCCCCACAACTCAAACTATCGGGGGTCTGACTCACCTGGCCTGAACCTATATCCACAACCTGGGTGCAGCCCGTGAGGTCACTCAGCTTCTTCACCAGCTACAAGAGGAGGGAACAAAGTTCTCCTGGCCACTGGTTGCTGGCTCCCAGAGCAAACACCCATAATGAGGGTGGAGGAGCTGCAGAGGGTAGAGGAAGATGGACAGAGGGCCACAGAAGAGACAGTAGATATGGAAACCAAGAGGAAGGGTGCTGCCCCCAGGCTCAGGTGGTTCTTACTACTCAGCATCAAGAAGAGCTACGTGTTGAAGCCCTGAGCACGCTATGGAGAGGCAAGACAGGAAGATACAGCCACCAACCAACCCATCAAAGGATGAACAAACATATAAAACAAACACAGAAAAAAATAAATAAATAAATAAGTAAATAAAACAAACACAGCATTGAGGGGGTGGCCCCTCAGTGCCAGTCGTCTCACCTCCCCCAGCCTCCGGATCTCATGCTGCTTCTTGGCCCTGACGTGTTTCCGGAAGGGAGCTGTCAGCCGGGAGCTCTGGCTGGGGTTCTCCAGGAACTCCGAAGGAGTCTGAAACCCAGGTGTCCGGGTAAAGGCCAGGGCACAGGCTGTAGACTTCAGGGCCAGCAGGGAAAGTGGCCACACCGACCTGTACCTGAGATAGGCCAGCCCCAGTGAATAGCTCTATTACATCCTAACTGTGCCAGTTTACAATTCAGGAAGCCCCAGGGGGACCCTGAGTCTGAGTCCCCCAGCACGGGGCCCCTCTTGCCCATACCTGACCACTTCCCCTTCCCCAGGCATCCCCAGCAGCTGCGTGGCCAGCTGTGGTGGGTTCAGTCCATCCAGCGCTTCCTGCCATGAGCAAGGGAGTGTGCCCCACAAGTTGTCTGTAAAGAATTCCTGCAGGAGAAGGGGAGAAGCAGTCAATTTCTTTAAAAAAAAGGATTTATTTATTTATTTATTTATTCATTCATGATAGACATAGAGAGAGGCAGAGACACAGGCAGAGGAAAAAGCAGGCTCCATGCAGGGAGCCTGACGTGGGACTCGATCCCACAGCTCCAGGATCACGCCCTGGGCTAAAGGCCGCGCTAAACCGCTGAGCCACTGGGGCTGCCCAATAAATAAAATCTTAAAAAAAAAAGAAAGTTCAGCTAAATAACAAATACTTAGAAAATATTTTAATATGCTGTGCACTGTCCAAAACATTTTCCATGTGTCAATGCATTTAATTCTCCAACAACCCTATTAGATAAGTACTATCTTCTCTCCCATTTTACAAATAAGGAGACCGACACACAGCAACTAACTCTTTCAACTCAAAAAGCTAGTAAGCAGCAAAGCTGGGATCTGAAACCAACTGGACTCTAGTTCTTGCTCCTAACCACTCTGCTCTACTGCCTTCCTGTGGAAGAAAACCCTCCAGGCACACAAGTAACTGCAAAGACCCAGGTACCCGCCATGTTTGTAGCACAAAAATCAGGCCAGTGTAGGAGCAGCAGAATGAACATGGGAGAAGCTCGTGTCAGACTTCACGAGGCAGCAGGGGGGACACCTGCCTGGCTCAGTGGTTGAGCATCTGCCTTCAGCTTAGGTCATGATCCTGGGGTCCTGGGATCGAGTCCCTCCGTCTATGTCTCTTATAAATACATAAAATCTTAGGAAAAAAAAAAAAGAGGCAGCAGGGGATGGGGATGGGTCATGCAGCGCTTTCTAGGTAACGGTAAGGAATTAAGATTTGATCAAAGCACCTAGAAAGCAAGGCACTATCTTGATCAGATTTACTTTTTTTTAAGTAAACTTTACACCCAACATGAGGCTCAAACTTACTACTCTGCCACTGACCGACCCAGCCAGGCGCCTCTGATCAGATTTACATTTTTATTTATTCATTTACTTTTAACTTAAATTCAGTTTGCCAACATATAATACAGCACCCAGTGCTTATTCCACCACAGTGCCCTCAGTGCCCCTCACCCAGTTACCCCATTCCCCCCCACCTCCCCTTCTGCCACCCTTGGTTTGTTTCTCAGAGTCAGGAGTCTCTCATGGTTTGTCTTCCTCTCTAATTTCTCCCCACACAGTTCCCCCGCTTCCCTTATAGTCCCTTTCACTATTTCTTATGTTCCACATGAGTGAGACTATATGATAACTATTTTTCTCCGACTGACTTATTTCACTCCAGATTTACATTTGAAAGAGCTCAATCAGGCTGCTTTGTGAAGAAATGTCATGGAGAAGAAGTGGACACAGGGGTTAGTTAGGAAATGGTCCAGGAGCAGAGGATGGTGGCTTAGTCCCTGGTGGCATCAATGGAGATGGAAACACAGGAGTGAATCTGGTATCTATTCTGGAGACAGAGCCCCAGGAAGGGCCGGCACGTACATCAATGAAGGAGAGAGCTGGACCAAGGATGCTTCTGGGTCTGGGGGCTGACAGTCAGTGGACTCTGGTGCCACTCATACATCAGTGCATTTACTCTTCAGGTGAGCCCTCCGACGGGGATTACTGCGGCAGCTGAGAAACCCGGGCTAGGCGGAGTTTCTTCAGACGCCTAAGGCTGGCCCAGTAAAGGAGGCAGCTGGTCTGTCGGCCTCCAGAGCTCTCACTGTCCCTACACTGATGAGCCAAGGATTGACTCAAAGCTCGGGTGAAGAAGCACCTCGCACGTTCCCGGCAGGGCTCTGTGGTCCACACTTTGACCGTGGACTTGGGACGGTAAGAAAAACTACCTGTGTACTAGGAATGTTAACAGGTACGGGGCGGGGGGAGACGGGAGACGGTTCTAACCCTCTCTCGCACAGACACTAGGCTGAGACGCATAGAAAGCCGGAAGCCGGGGATCCCTGGGTGGCGCAGCGGTTTGGCGCCTGCCTTTGGCCCAGGGAGCGATTCTGGAGACCCGGGATCGAATCCCACATTGGGCTCCCGGTGCATGGAGCCTGCTTCTCCCTCTGCCTAGGTCTCTGCCTCTCTCTCTCTCTGTGACTATCATAAAAAAAAAAAAAAAAAAGAAAGTCGGAAACCTGCGCCCCAGATTCTCCGCCCGCCGGGCGCACCCGCCCACACCCCCCGGGCCTCACGATGATGTAGGCGTCCACGATGGAGCGGTAGCGCGCCAGCACGCGGGTGAGGTTCACAGCCAGCTGCCTCCTCTGCTCCAGAGAGAGGCCGCGCGCCGAGACGCCGGGCATCCCGGGGGCAGGCGGCGGCGTCGGGAGCGGGGCGCGCTGAGCGGAGAGAGCGCCGGAGCCAGTCCCCACGCGGGTACCCTTCCCTGGCCGTCGGCAGGCGCGGAAGACGGGACGCGCCCCTGACGTCACAGGTCGCGACGCCGCGCGGAGGGGGCGCCCCCGGGGGGCGGAGCACCGCGCAGCACGTCACAGAGGCGAGACGCGGCGTCCCGGCTCGCCCCTCCCCGCGCATTTCCCTCCTACCCCGGAAGTGAGGCTGGCCCCGCGTGCGGCGTTTCCCGCGGGGCGCGGCCGTCCCACCTTCGAGTTGTACCTCCACGGGGCTAGAGGGGCCGGGGAGCGCATCCCGCCCCCGCCGCCCCCCACGCCGCCCCCGCCGCCGCCGCCCCTGCCGCTGCTCACGCACTCAGACTCCCTGGCCTCCCTCCCGGAGGCGGGGGCGCTGCGGGCGCGCGCACGCCGGCCCCCGACGCGGTCCAATCCGCGCGCCTGCCGGCCCGGGCCTCGCCGCCGCGCGCCCACTTCCGCATCCGGCGCCGGGCGCTTCCGCTCGTAGCGGCGTCTGCCGGGAGGTAGGTGTGAGCGTCGGGGGCGCTCTCCTGGGCGGGGACCCCCGCGGCCTGGGTTCCCTGGGCGGCTACATGTGGTCAGGGGGCCTGTCTCGGGAGCAGGGCTGGGGCGCGGCGCCGGCGGAGGGTGACCGGCGGCCCCGGGGGCCGGCCCCGATTGCCGGCATGCGCGCTCAGCCGCTCTCCCCGGGCGGGCGATGCAGCCCCCGCTCCGGCTTTCCAGCTCCGCTTCCGAATGGGACTAGCTCTGGAGAGTGCCAGTGACCCTTCCCAGGCCCTACAGCTGGTGCATTATGGGGCCGCGCCACAACCGAGGCCCTCCTGGCTCACACGGTGCCCCTGACATCTCTCCACGTTACAGATTCGTTCCCACTCTGGGCAGTCGCTCGGATGCCTTTCCAACCTGCAGCCCACGCAGACGGGTCTTGTTTCCCAGGCCTGAAGGCTCTGTGATCAGGCTCCCTTTCTTTCCCAGGGTGTGCTACAGACCTCCAGATGTGGGCCCGTGGGATTCAGCAGAGGATGAGTCCTCTGTCGTGCTGTCATCAGTAAGCCACTCTTCCCAACTGCTTTCCCGCCATCCACTGTCCTCATGTCTACCCTGCTTCTCAATCTGGATTTTGGGGAACCTCCCCCTAAAAAAGCCTTAGAGGGGAATGCCAAGCACCGAAAATTCGTCAAGAAGCGGCGGCTCTTGGAACGGAGGGGCTTTCTGAATAAGAAGAACCAGCCCCCGAGCAAGACACCAAAGCAACATTCAGAACCTATGAAGAAAGGGGAGACTCCTAAGGTGGATGGCACTTGGAAGGTTTCTCCCCTTCCAAAAAAGAAGGCCGTTGCCTCCAGCAGTGGACCAGAGCAGTCCCTGGACAAGAAGACTGCAGTGCCGTGGCTGACACCTGCCCCTTCACAGAAGGCTGGCTCTGCTTTGGCTAAAGTAGATTTGCTGGGGGAGTTCCAGAGTGCCCTTCCAAAGATTAGGAGCCACCCAACTCGCCCCCACAAGAAGGGCCCCCAGAAGAATCCTACTCAGAAGAATGCCCCACAGAATTCCATCCAGTCTCATTCAGACAATAAGTGCTCCGGAACAACCCAGAAAACACCGAAGAAGATGGTGGCCATTGACTGTGAAATGGTGGGCACGGGACCCAAGGGGCATGTCAGTTCCCTGGCTCGATGTAGCATTGTCAACTACCATGGAGATGTGCTCTATGACGAATACATCCTTCCGCCCTGCCACATCGTGGACTACCGGACTAGGTGGAGTGGCATCCGGAAGCAGCACATGGTGAATGCTACACCCTTCAAGGTTGCACGGGGCCAGGTGAGAGGCATGGGGTACGACAGGAGCAGCAAGGTGGCTGCGCTGAGGTGCAGATCCCTTTTCAGCAGAGGATATCGCCCTAGAAGGCGCCAAAGAAGTTTGGAGGAGGGAAGTGGGAGTGGACTGCCAGATGAAGGGTGCAGGCATGGTGAAGGCCCAGAAAGTTACACAGCTAACGGCTGTGCTGAAGCGAGTTAGCAGAGACCGACCTGAACTCCCCAAAGGAATCATCACCTGGGAAACTAGGAACCTAGAGGACTAGGAGCACCACAGGGCAGAGTAGCAGGTGTGAATGGCGAGGGAATGGGCTCGATTTGGGAGTGCCTTGTAGAGATGTAGTTTGGGGTTGAGAACAGAGAGGTGGAGAGGGTAGTTTGGGGTTGAGAACAGAGAGGTGGAGAGGGTTCCCAAGCAAGTGTGGGAAGTGTTGGTGGCAGGAGCTAGGTGGTTTGTATTCTTGGGACAGGTAGCCTGAAGCGGAGGGGTTGCGTGTCGGGCTCTCACCTCAGTCATGAGCAAACTTCTTTGTGGTAGCCCCATGCTGGACCCTGGGAGCATCACAGGACAGGAAAAGGAAGGCGAACCTGGGAGGCAAAGGGAGGAGGTGGAGGGGAAACCAGCTGGTCTTCGGAGGCCTCCAGAGGGCGCCCATGGTCCGTATTTTTGTCTTTTCAACTTCACATTCTTAGTCTTTTTGGGACATGCTTTGTTCCACTAATTCTTTTCACTCCCTGTTAGTTGGAGGCGCTTCATCAGAGGCAAAGGTGCTGAGTTTTAGATAAAAGTACTTGAGAGGTGTGCCACAGGCCACCAGTGAGCAGGGCTGGGAGAGGCAGAAGGTGGGATGGGTCTGAGATCTCGAATCTGCGCAGCTTGAATGAGGGCTGGATGTGAATTAATGTACAGTAGAGGTGTTGGTGGACAGTAAACTGAAGGTGCGGTTAGGAGCAAGCAGGAACCTCATCAGTTGGGCTCCCATTGAGTTTTCGTCATAAATGGATTCCACAGTGCCCATGCCAGGGTGTGAGATGGGTACGTTCAGATGGTCTGGCCCCTTCCAGGGGGTTCCTGCTGGCTCTGCATGGATTGTAGGATTGTGGCTTTTGTTCACAACCTGTTTGGAGCCCTCTTGGGGAATGGCCTTGAGAGCTTGTGCCTTATTCTTGGTTGTCTTTTTGGTTGCATGCCCTCATGCTTTGAGATCCTGAAATGGTGAGGTGACCTGGTCCTGAGACTAGTGTGAATGAGGTTCCTGAGCAGCTGCTGAGTGAGTGGGAGGAGCTGTAGAGCTGATTTTCTGGGTTGCTTGACCGATTCCCTCTGCAGCCTGAGTCTACAGGTGATTCTTAAGCTTTTATAACTTATAGGTCCTTCCAGAGTCTGATGAAAATCAGAGACACTCCTCCCCAAGCACCATATATGTAAATATTGGCATATGATTTGGGGTTTCTTTTATCTCCCTGGAGCCCATCTTTGACTCCATTGGTTCAACACTTATGTCTAAGGCCAGAATATGGTAATGGTTAGAGAACTTCTCATAGCAAGCCAGAACTGAACTGGTTAGCAAACATCTGACACATGAGTGTGATTTGGGACTGGAGCAAATTAATGAGAAGATAAGGAGCCATTGGTGATAGGAGTCCAAACCAGGTTCCACCACAGGTTACCTGATGAGCAGGTAACAGCTGCTCATCACCTGGAAGTGAATCTCAGATGGAAGAAACGTTGTGGGAGAGGTCAAGGTAGGTGAGCACATGGTGCAAAGAGCTTGACAGGATCTATGACCACATTGGGCTTTCAGGATAGAGGGGCTCTTCTACCTTTGCTGCCTCCTCACCACCGCCTTTTCCGCTCCTATTTCAGATCTTGAAGATACTCACAGGGAAGATAGTGGTGGGCCATGCCATCCACAACGACTTCAAAGCCCTTCAGTACTTCCACCCCAAGTCCCTCACCCGTGACACCTCCCACATTCCCCCCCTCAACCGGAAGGCTGACTGCCCAGAGAATGCCACTATGTCTCTGAAGAGTCTCACCAAGAAGCTTCTAAACCGGGACATCCAGGTAGTGTCTCCCCAGATGCTGTCAGGCCCCCGGCTTGGATGCTGGGGGGCCCTTCTTGCTGCAGGCCCTGGCCCCGAAATTGCTCTGGTTGTAGATGCAGGTGGGCTGCTCTGATGGGAAGAGCTTTAGCAAAAGGGCCCAGTGTGTAGGGTAACAGTTCCTGCTTTCTACCTCACAGAATGTCCCAGAGGGTACTTGGAAGAGGGGGAAGTCTTCAAGTGCTGGCAAAACCCTAACTGAGGGATCCCTGGGTGGCGTAGCGGTTTAGCGTCTGCCTTTGGCCCAGGGCGCGATCCTGGAGACCCAGGATCGAATCCCACGTCAGGCTCCCGGTGCCGGGAGCCTGCTTCTCCCTCTGCCTATGTCTCTGCCTCTCTCTCTCTCTGTGTGTGACTATCATAAATAAATAAAACATTAAAAAAAAAAAAAAAAAAAACCCTAACTGAGAAAAGAAAGCTTCTTTTAACAAAAAAAAAAAAAAAAAAAAAGAATGTATGTATGTATTTATTTATTTATGAGAGACAGAGAGAGAGAGGCAGAGACACGGGAAGAGGGAGAAGCAGGCTCCATGCAGGGAGCCTGATGTCCACTCAATCCCTGGACTCCAGGATCACACCCTGAGCCAAAGGCAGATGCTCAACCGCTGAGCCATCCAGGCATCCCACACATAGTGCTTCTGAAAGTCTGCAAAGTGGATGACAGGATCTCTTGTGTGGGCGACAGGTTTGCACTCAGAGAAAGGTGTCCTGCCTGGCAGGAGGGTGGGCACACGTGTGTAGAGAGTGGTTGAGGTTGTGGGGAAGGTGCGAGACTCACAAGGCCTGTCTGTGATCTGGTTGTTGTGTTTGCAGGGTGCAGAACAGCGTGGTGTGTATGGTCCACAGAAAGGTCTGAGGCAGACAGTGTCATAGGAGTTGAACCCTCAGAGGTCTCCAGAGTGGCCCACTAACTCTGCAGCAGCAACAGCATTTGGGGGGGCTGGGGAGAGCCAGTTGGGAAGGAAAGAAATAGTCTCTTGTGGCTTCATGCTACTCTCTTTCTGCTGTATTCAGGTTGGGAAAAGTGGACATTCCTCCGTGGAAGATGCTCAGGCCACCATGGAGCTGTACAAGTTGGTTGAAGTCGAGTGGGAACAGCACCTGGCCCAGAATCCCCCAAAGGACTAATGGCAGTGGGGGCGCTGTAATGTGGGCATACAGAGGCGGCACCACACCCAGGAGAAACCGGGCCATGGACCAGTGGACAGCTCTACCAGCTCCACCTCTTCGCAAGCTCAAGCTGTGAGGGAGAGAGAGGCTCCACCCCAGGCTTAATATTCATTGAAATTTCCCCTCAGGTGTTGTGTTGTGTGTCTGGCTAAGTGTTCCGCGGAAGGAGGAAGCCTCCATGTCAGAAGCAGCCGTATACTGTTTACCTCTTCAATGGTGCTAACCATGGGTCCCAGGGTGCTGGCTCCAGCAGGCCTTCTGACCTTCAAGGGGCAGGGCATACTGGGAAGTGTAGTTTCCCAAACTGCCTTATCGCCAGGGTGTCCCATTTTATGCCTTTTGTTCTCAAGTAATTAGCAGCACCTTGTTTCACTCTGAGAAGGACCCTGGTTGGATGATCGTGCTGCGAATCACAGACTCAGCTTTTGTCTCAGTCTCTACCTAGTTTGTGGGGGCATACTGCTTGTCCTTGCCACTCTGACCTCCCGAGGAGCCATTCCTGGTGAGAGGTTCAGTTCTCCTCTGGGTTACACAGTAGAGGTAAGAGAGCGTGACTTGGAAATCAACTTTTCTGATTTAGGAAAGTGGTGTCTTTCCTAAAGTCATAGAGGATTAATTTAATTTAGATCTCACTTGGTAGGTTTAAAAGAACTTAAAGTGTTTTCATGGGTTTTAGTATTTTACTTTATTAAGCCAAATCTCTAAAGACTCAAATTATTGAGTATTATCAAACATTGATAAATTTTTATAATGGAAAAACAATTGTGTGCTGTTTGTTGTTGTTTAACAGTACGCTAAAAAGTGTTTACGAGGAGGAGCGCCTGGCTGGCTCAAGTAGAGCACACAGTTCTTGATCTCTGGAGTTGTGAGTTCAAGCCCCACATTGGGCATAGAGCTTACTTGGGGAAAAACAAAATCTTGGGCAGCGCTGGTGGTGCAGCGGTTTAGCGCTGCCTGCGTCCCGGGGTGTGATCCTGGAGGTCTGGGATCGGGTCCCGCGTCGGGCTTCCTCCATGGCGCCTGCTTGTTCCTCTGCCTGTGTCTCTGCCCCTCTCTCTCTCTGAATAAATAAATAAATCTTAAAAAAAAAAAAAATCTTGTCATAAGGCCTAATGGGGCTATGATGCTGTGAGGGGTTCCCGGATCTCTGTGGATAGCACTAACTGGGCTCTCTTGCTGGAAGTCCTCAAGAAGCACTGACCAAGCCTTTGCATGTAGCCCAAGTACTCTGCTGCCTTGTCCTCATCCCTACCACAAGCTGAGCAAACCAAAAATGATGGCCCAAACCACACAAACATATTCACACAGTGGGTGTGTGACCAGCAGAATGATTCAGAGTGGGCATGTGGGAGGGATGGGTCGAGGGAAGGAAGGGTGCTCGGTGACACCAGCCTGGTTCAACCTGCCAGCTCTTCCTTGGTGGCACACGCCCTTGTCTTGGGAAGGTGAGTCACAGGTCTGACCTTGTGTCTGGGATCACCATGTGCACTGTGGCTTGGGAAAATGCAGCTTCCACATATGCACCAGGACTATGCCGTCTTGAGGGGCTGGTTTGGCTCCAGGGGCAGAGTTACAGTCATGGCAGGTGGGAGAAGGGAGTTTCCTACAGCCAAACCGACCTCGGTCTTGCTGTCCTGTCCTGCGCTGCAGGATCTGCTTGCACAGGCAGCTGCTGAGCTGTGAGCAAGTTGGTTCCTGCTGAGCATGACATAAGGAATGTCCATGACACTTCAGAGGTGCCAAGTGCCCTCACACACCTCTAGGTGGGAATAATGGAAGAAGGCCACACCCAAAACTGGGAATACTTGCGAAAGAAAGCAAGTCTGAGTTACATCATAATTAGTAAACTGGGAGATACCCAGGAAAATCTTCGAGGTCAGCTTTGAGGGTACGTGTCAGCTGCAAGAGATGGCTTTGTGTGCATCTTGGTAGATAGCAGGCGGCTCTGGTGCCCCACTCGCTGCCTATGTCCTGAAGGGCACCTGGTCTCGATGCGGGGCCTGAAGGAGAGGTCTTCTACTCTGGGAAGAACCTGGCCAGAGGACCTTGCAACCATTTCCTTACTGTTTATTCTCATCACTCTTCCTGGTCAGAGCCCAGCTCACCCCACAAGGCTGCCTGGGGCCCCCTCTACTCCAGTTCCCTTCCTTCTCTGCCCCTCTGCCCCTCTGTCCTGGCTTCCTCCAAGGGTGGCCGCCTGAATCCCAAACAAGTCTTTTGCCTGAATGCGGGCCCTTCGGATGGAGCAGGCGCACAACGAAACGCATGCTTCTCTTCACAGTAGAAGGATGTGTTGTGATTCAGAGACCCCTCTGCAGGTGAACTCAGGAAGGAGCAAGGCGCATGAAAAATGTATACTGCCAGATGTCATCTAGACAGTGTGAAATGTCATTTAACCAAGTGATTCTCAACGGGAAGGGGAGTGGCTGTAGGAGTTCCAAGGGATGGCGCTGCTCGCCCTCTACTGGTGGCCATAGCATGGCTGCAAGGAGGAGTCATTTGATTCCTAGGTTAACAAATGATTGTAGCAGACAAAGGAAAGCTCAACAGTGCTGTAATGAGGAACTTGTCCCGAGGCACAGGAGCGAGAGTCCAAGTACAGAGACAAATACCTAGGTACGAAGTATGCCAGGTGCGTCCACGAGCATCCACCATCTGCAGTGGGAGCGTTGCTCACAAAGCGCTTCTGTTTGCCCTGTGGTGCCATGAGAGCAGGTCACCTTGTCCTGATAACCATGCTTCAAGTTTAATTCTGCCATATACTAAATCTCTAGCACTTTCCTTCTTGTGGCAGCAAGGATTCCAGCATTAAAACATTGGGATTGGGGGATCCCTGGGTGGCGCAGAGGTTTAGCGCCTGCCTTTGGCCCAGGGCGCGATCCTGGAGACCCGGGATCGAATCCCACGTCAGGCTCCCGGTGCATGGAGCCTGCTTCTCCCTCTGCCTGTGTTTCTGCCTCTCTCTCTCTCTCTCTGTGACTATCATAAATAAAATAAAAAAAAAATTAAAAAAAAAAAAAAAACATTGGGATTGGGACACCTGGGTGGCTCAGGGCCTGATCCCAGATTCCCGGGATTGAGTCCTGCATTGGGCTTCTTGCATGGAGCCTGCTTCTCCTCACTCTGCCTGTGTCTCTGCCTCTTTGTCTCTCATGGATAAATAAATCTTAAAAAAAAATAATAAAACATTGGGATTTCTTTCCACTCTTGATGTTAATGGTGGCTGTCAATAATGACCATCACAACCGTTTACTGATTGCTTCTGTGTCAGACACTGTGCAGGGTCCCCTGGTGTGTGTGGTGTCATTCTCACTGAGGTAGGTGGTGGTGGTCTCACATAACAGTTGGAACAGGTGAGGTTGACAAGAACTCTCACCCGGGCCCAACAGCTGCCAGTGGGCCATGCGAACCTGCCAATCTGCCAGGCTGTGGCCTCCACTCTGTACTGCTGCTATACTCTGCTGCTGACAGAGCCACGCCATGTCTGATGACCCTTGGAATCATCAGACACTGATTAAGCACCTGCTGTGTGCCTGGCGCTGTGCGATGCTGGAGGTGGCTTGCCCTTCGTCCACTAGTTGTTACAGTCTGGAAAAGGGAAGCCAGCTCACTAATTTCAGTTTGCTGTGGCAAGGGCCGGCCAGGACCACTGTGCAATTTCAAGCAGGGGAGTGACATGATCACCTTTGTGTTTTAGGACCATAATGTTGGCAGCCAGATGGAAGCTGGATTGGAGAAGAGCCAGGAGACGAGTTCTGTCTGAGTAACCCGGGTAAGTAATGATGGAGGGAGGCCTGGATCACGGAGGTGAGAGGATGCACATGAACACCCCGAGGAGGTAGGAGCTACTGAAGACCTAGAGGTCAGAGCAGGATGATTAAAGACAGTCTTGATACTTCTGACCTGCGGAGGATAAGCAGCAGTGATGTCGTTCACCAGGACAGAGAGCGATGGGCAGAAGAGTGGTTTCCCAGGAAGCTGACTCTGGGGTGCCTTGGAGCTGCCTGAAGATACTGAGTGAGAGACCTGGGACTGACGGCTCAGAGACCGCCAGGCAGCAGCGGGGAACCTTGGACGGGGAGGAGGCCTTTCCATATGAAGGTGCATGCAGGAGAGCGCAAGGCCAAGATGAGAGGCTTGGGATCCACCCTGGAGGGCAGCCTGAGGGAGGCTACTAGGTGGGCCAGAGGGCAACCCGAGAGGCTCTCCAGGGGGGAGGGACAGTATCAGACACCACGGAGAGGGCCAGCAGCATGAGAGCCAAGGAAAGGCTCTGTTTTTGTATGAATTTGGTGCCTTTCATCTGAGCAGTGTCTGCGGTGGGGGCAGAGGGCAGCAGAAGCTCACCCGAGGTGGGTTGCAGAATATATTGGAGGTGAGGAGGGAGAGAGGTGGTGTGCACCGGTCTCCAGGGGCTCCGAAGAGGGGCCCATGAGGACCACATGGGAATGAGGGGTCTGAGGAGGCTGCTGGCAAAGCCCTCAACCACGTGGCAGAGGAGGTGGCCGCTATAGTGGGTCCCAAGAGATTGGGGGAATGAGCTTGACCTTGGCCAGCAATGGGGACCCTTGTCTTCTAGGTCCAAGGAGAAGGAGGAAGGGATGGGGCAGACGGGTATGTTTCTGGGCAGCACCCGGATTGTTCATTAAATCTAAGTAGAGGGATGCCTGGGTGGCTCAGTGGTTGAGAGTCTGCCTTTGGCTCAGGTCTTGATCCCAGGTCCTGGGTCCTTGCATGGAGCCTGCTTCTCCCTCTGCCTGGGTCTCTGCCTCTCCCTGTCTCTCATGAATAAGTAAATAGAATCTTTATTTTTTTTTAAGATTATTTACTTATTTATTCATAGAGACAGAGACACAGGCAGAGGGAGAAGCAGGCTCCATGCAGAGAGCCTGACGTGGGACTTGATCCAGGGTCTCCAGGATCACGCCCTAGGCTGCAGGCGGAGCTAAACCGCTGCGCCACCGGAGCTGCCCTAAATAGAATCTTTAAAAAAAAAAATCTGAGCAGAGTAAGAGCCAGAAGTCAGGGGGACAGAAGTTAGGAGCAGCCACGGAGAAGGGAGAATGAGCTGATGGAGTACGCCAGGGGTCCTGAGTGAGATCGGACTTGAGTTTGTGGTGGTGCTGCAAGCTGGCTGTCGGGTCTTTCACCTGGCAGCGCAAATCTAGAAGGGGAGAGCTTCCACGGTTGGGAGGATGAGGTGTGCTGGAGTCCTTGGACTTGCAGCCTTGAGAGGCTGAGCTGTTGAGTGAGGGTCAGAGGACCCTCCTCCCGGTGGCCAGCCTGACCTTGGAGACCTGGAAGGGGGAGCCTGGGCCAGATCTGCAGTGCCCTGGGCAGGCGCAGCAATGAACACATTGCCTTTCTGAGGAGGAGGCTGAGTGCTACTGAGAAGCATGAAGAGTCCTGGCCTCTCCCAGCTGGGGCAGGGCCGCCCTTGTTTGCAGACTTGATTTTTGTCAGAGCGCCTCTTTTATGAGCCTATCAAGGACAATAAATAGACGATTAAATCAAGAACAGAAGTACTGGGGTGCCTGGGTGGCTCAGTCGGTTGGGCATTTGCCTTCAGCTCAGGGCATGATCTCAAGAGTCCTGGGATCAAGTTCCACATGGGGCTCCCTGCTCAGCAGGCAGTCTGCTTCTCCCTCGGCACCCCCTCCTCCACCAGAGTGTGTGCACATGCACTTTCACCCTCCTTCAAATAAATAAGTAATCTTAAAAAAAAAAAAAAAAAAAAACCAGGTCCGTCCAAGTGGCTCAGTGGTTTAGCACTGCCTTCGCCCAGGGCGTGATCCTGGAGACCCAGAATCGAGTCCCACGTCAGGCTCCCTGCATGGAGCCTGCTTCTCCCTCTGCCTGTGTCTCTGCCTCTTTCTCTCTGTGTCTCTCATGAATAAATAAATAAAATCTTTAAGAATATGGGCAGCCCGGGGGGCTAAGCGGTTTAACGCCGCCTTCAGCCCAGGGCGTGATCCTGGAGGCCTGAGATCGAGTCCCACATCAGGCTCCCTGCATGGAGCCTCCTTCTCCCTCTGCCTGTGCCTCAGCCTCTCTGTGTGTGTGTCTTTCATGAATGAATAGGTAAAATCTTAAAAAAAAAAAAAAACCAACTTTAAAAATAAATAAATAATAAATAAAAAGAATCAGTACTAATGAAAAGCACAACCAATTATTTCTTTCAGCCTCATAGTCACTGATTTGAGCTGATATCATTTGCTTACCTACCTTTCATTCATCTGTTCCAGAAACGGTTATCAAGTACCAACCATTGCCAGACACTGTTGTAAGCCTGCAAAACCTACTTGGGCTTCCCTTGCCATGGGGGCTGATGAGTGCTATGAAGGACAATGAGGAGGTAGGCAGGTAGATGTGGACATGAGACTAGACGGTCTATTTAAAGAAGACCTCTCTGAGGACAGGACATGTGAGCAGAGGCCTGAAAACAGTGAGGAAATCTGTCATGTAAGTATCTGGGGAAGAACATTCCAGAGAAAGCGTGAAGTGCAAAGGCACTGAGGCCAGAGTACACTTGGTATATTCAGGAGCAGCAAGGCCAGTGTCTCAAGTGGAGTGAGCCAAGGAAAAGTGGTAGGAATGGGATCAGTGAGCAGGGGAGGTGTAAGCAGGAAATACGGAGCCTTTAGAGCAGTAAAGGCTTGGCTTCTATCTGCACAAAATGCCAGGCATTGCAGGGTTTTGAGCAAAGGAGTGGTTTGAACTGACTTAAGGTGTAAAGGATCCCCCCTCCCCCAACCCTTGGGCTGCTGAGAAAGGAGAGAAGGAGGACAGAGAGAACCATGGAGCTCTGGCTCTGTCTATGCAAGAGGTGACAGGAGCCCTGGCAGCGGAGGTGGTAAGTGGCCTAATTTGGGACAGATTACCTTCCCACACAAGCATGATCTTTAGTGTGGTTGATCCCAAGCAAATGTTTATTTTATTTCATTTCATTTATTTTCTTTAGTAGCTCTACATCCAACATGGGGCTCAAACTCACGACCCCAAGATCAGGAGTCTCACACTCTTCCAATTGAGATGGCCAGGCATCCCAGAGCAAACGTTTAAAGCAAGGTTGATGTTTCGACCTTTGAATTCTCATCTGAGCTTTGTACACATGGCCCACCCATAAGAGAACGCTCAGGGAGCGCTTGCACCCTCGAAGATCAGGACCTAGTGTGGTCAGGGGTGGGGATTGGCTGTAGCGTCTGGGCAGTCACATGGAGAGATCTCTTTCTGGCAGTGATAAAATGGGTAAGGGACATTTGGTGGCTTGGTGAGCCAGGCTTCCCCCCAAGGCCCCGGGCTGCCCCTGGCTGCCCCACCTGGCTGCCCCTGCCTTCAGAGCCCCTGCTCGGGTCTCATCCCTCCTCTTTGTCCCCACCACTTGGCTGGGCTGACCTGCAGGCTTGCTTGCTTTCTTTAGTATGTGTGCTTCCTACCCTCACTCAGGGACACCACCAACTCTGTGCTTTCTTTGAAAGGGTATATATGGGGCAGCCTGGGTGGCTCGGCAGTTTAGCACTGCCTTCAGCCCAGGGTGTGATCCTAGAGTCCCAAGATCAAGTACCACATCAGGCTCCCTGCATGGAGCCTGCTTCTCTCTCTGCCTGTGTCTGTGCCCCTCTCTCTCTGTGTCTCTCATGAATAAATAAATAAAATCTTAAAAAAAAAAGGGGAGGGTATATATGTGAGGAATCGGATTTTGAGAGAGGTGGGGGTAAGGGGAGAGGAAGAGAGAAAGGAGGTATTTTTAAAAATTTGGCATGGAAAGATAAACACTTTAGTCATCTTCCAGGCTCAACCAAATTCGATTCTGAAGTGCTTAAGAACAAAGCTTTGCAATCAGCTGTATTCAAGGCAGCACAGGGGCCACTGTCACAAAGCACTGGGCTGAGTCCTGCAACTCCTTTCGGGGCGGGGCCTGCCACCCTGGCCCCTCTGTCATGGCTCGGCTCTGAGCAGCACCCAGAGGCAGCTTCCCCAAAGGAAGGGTCAGTCTCATCATTCCCTTCAACCCTATGGAATCCTGTTTGGTCGCTTCTTTGGAAAGATTCCATGAGAGGGATCCAACCATAACCACAGGAAGAAGGGGGACTGCCCCTGCCCTGGGACCCAGAGAGGGAGCAGAGGCAGATAATCCAGCCTGGCAGCTTGCTCAGGCTGGGGCTGGGGCTCTGGGCTGGGCCAGGAGAGTGAGTAGATCTGGGAAACTTTCCTGGAGGGCGAGCGGGTGGAGCTTCAGGAGGAGCCTTTGGAGAAAGGGCTGAGTGTTCTGGCGGCCTCCTCCCAGGCTAGGACCCACTCCATGCACACCCTCTCACCAAGGCAGGGAGCACCTCCTCTCAGCTTTGGCACCAGTTCCCTGGGCAAACTCAGAGCTCAAAAGAGGGGATTTGGTTCACAGAGGCCACAATACTCAAAAGCAGCAGAGAAAGGCCTGCGAGTGTCCTGGACCCAGGCCGACTCCCTCTCTGGGCCAGTTGCTGCAAGCTCGGAGGGAAGACAGGCCCAGCAAAAGTCCAGATCATTTGGATACCTGAAATCCTGAGGCTGACCACCCCAGAGCTCTGGGGTTTAGGAGGCGGGAGACTACAAAATCCAGGAGACACAGGCTGGCTCCTTTGATCTCCCAGGGACGTGTCCCTGCGGATCCCCAAGTGCCAAACTCCCCCTTGGATGTCTTCCCAGGGTCGGTGGAGGAGACACAGGCAAGGGAGGTGGGGTTTTGTCAAGGCAGCCTGATGGAAACTCACTGGCAGTAGCCCAGTGCCCTCTGTAATCCTGGCAGGCTGGGGGGCCCTCGTGGGACTGGGGGTAGTGGGCAGAGGGAGGCCGGAGACTGTTGAGTCTCTCTTTCTTTGACAGCTAACATTTTCCAGAGCTAGCGCCCGCAGGAGAAAGGAAATCAGAGCTTCCCACCTCACACATCTTTTTCCCATTTTGTTCGTGCTGCCCAGGGAAAGCCATTAGGGCTAGGTCAGTCTGGGGCCTCCCCCACCGCCCATCTCTCCAGCTGGCTACAAGGAGGGGCAGGGATGGGGGGGTCATTGGGAGGACAAGGCCCTAGCCTGCTAAGGGGCCAGACTCTGAACTCTTGCACCCCCTCTTCATTCCCTGCCCTCTCAGGATGGGAGTTGGGGGCGGGGGCCCGGCATCTGGTTGCTGGGGCCCTCCCTCACTTTGCCCCTGCACCTCTGCTTCTGTCTCCGGGGAGTCTGGCCTGCTGGCCCTAAGAAAGGCTGGCTTGCTTGGCCTGAGTCTGCAGCAAGAAGCGCCTTGGGGTTGGGGACTCTGACCTCCTCCCTGGAGCCAGGCAGGGGGTGGCACATGGCTGGGTACTCTGGTCTGGAAGTGTGATGCACTGGGAGCATCGAGGAGCCTAGAAGGGGAGTCCTCCCCAAGCTGACTGACCTCCTCCTTGAGGCCAAGCCATCAGCCTGTCATCCTGCCCCTGCTCCCAGGGACAGTGAGTCCACTGCCCTCTTTCGAGCTCTATCCATTACCGCACCCCCCCCACCCCCCCACCCCCCCCCCCCACCCCCGTCTTGTCTCTGGGACCTTGCCTGGCTCCCTCCCTCTCACTCCTTCTTCAATCCTGGAGTTGGCTTCTCTGGCCCAGGGCCACTCTCTGCAGTTCAGGTCAGAGAAGGAGCATATCCCCCAGCCAGTCTGCAGCCCTGCTGATTTCTTTCTTCTGCCAGAAAGTCCAGGTCATCTCAATGGGGAGAGGGATTCCCTGGAACCCCAAAGCTCCTCCAATTTCCCACCCTCAGAGAGCAGGAGAGGAGGCATCTGGGAGATGGCCTGAACTCCCCAGAACAAGTCTGGGGCCAGGCTGCAAGCTGCTCATCTTTTCCAGGCCAGGCCACTGTCCCCAGGTACCTGGCAAACCCAGGTGTTCAGCCCACCAAACTTGTCATGGCCCAGGCCTTCCCCGCCCTGCCCTGGGCTGCCAGGGGTTAAGGGACTGGTACAGGGCAAGGGGTGGGAGTGGCAGAGGGGTCTGGCCCTAGTCTCTGACTCATAAAAGCCAAGAGGAGTTTAACTGCAGGTCACAGGGCTGCCTGACTTCTCCATCCAGCAGTGCAGCCAGGAGGGGGTGGGGGTCGTTCAGGAGGGGAAATGGGGGCCACAGCTGGCCAGGCTCAGGCCCAGGCCCATCCAGCTTCAGATGCTGGCAGCTACCATCAACAGTGCCGGCGATATTGGTTCCCCACTTCACCCTTGGAGGTTCCCTCAAAAGCAGGAAGACTCCAGAGTAAGGGGAGTGGGACGTTGGTGCCTGTCAGTGCAGCAGGCTAGAAACATGGGCAGTGGCCTGGATGGGGAAAGAGGTGATGCCCTCTGCCAGACCAGCAGGAAGCACTAGTCTGGGTGCTGCCACAAAAGCACAGTGACCGAGAAGCAAGCATCCCAGGGTCAGAGAGCAAGAAGAGTGTGACGGCTGCCCTCACCTCCGCGCTGCCCCCTGCAGAGGCCAGCAGAGGCCAGCAGAGCCAGGGGCCTCTCTCAGGGGACAGGACTCGGTCTGGACACGTCCTCAGCCAGTGCATCCTCACCTCCTCCCGCTCGCCTTCCCAGCTCAGTGCGCCCAGCCCAGCCCTGAGAACAGCGTTGGCAGCTGGGAACCAGGTAGCAGAGCCAAAAACAACAGAGGAGCTGCTTGGCCGCCTGGGTGCCACTCAGACCCTCGCCTGCTCTGTGATTTCCCCTGGAGAGGGCAGCCCTCCTCCCACCTGAGGCTCTGACCCTGCTCAGTTCAGCAGGGCTAGGGGCTGGCCCTGGAGGTCACCTCCAGGCCCTCCTTTCCAGGACAGCCCCCAGCCCTTTCTTTACATCACTAGGGCTTCTCTGTCCGCACCTTCCCTGGCTTGAACGGACAGGAGTTGCCTGCTTTCCAGATGTCTGACCCAGTCTACCAGCTGGCTGGAAGCCCTGTTCCCTGCTGTAACAGCAATCTGTGGGGAGAATCCGAGCCAGGCCTTACCAGATCTGAAAAGGGCTAGATCCCTGAACCCAGGCAGACAGACAAAACCGGAACATTCCCCTCTGTACTGAGGGTCAGACCAGGAGGCAGGATGCTTGAGTTCACGCTGCGCCACACTGAATGCTGAGGGCTTGGGGGCCAGGGGACACCACTGTCTGGGCCCAGCCACTCCTAGCTCCTTTATTCTACACTCGCCCCCCCACCCCAAAAGTTCTGCCCACGCTGCTGCCCCTCCGCTGAGTGGCAGAGACCCCGTGTCCAGCCTCGCCTGGGTTTAATTTCTACAAGACTCCCAGCCAACACACTCTGTGACACAGCGGATACAATAACACTGCTCGGGGTGAGGCTCTTCTCCAAGTGCTGACCTTGGCCAGAGAATCTTCTTGGTCCCAGGTTGGGGAGCGGGGAGGGGTTCGCGATTCTCCCACCCTTTCCTTTTTTTTTTTTTTTAAGATTTTATTTATTTATTCATGAGACACACAGAGAGAGAGAGAGAGACAGACAGACAGACACAGGCAGAGGGAGAAGCAGGCTCCATGCAGGAAGCCTGACATGGGACTCGATCCTGGGTCTCCAGGATCATACCCTGGGCTGAAGGTGCACTAAACCACTGAGCTACTGGGACTGCCTGTCTCCCACCCTTTCCATCCCCAGCTGGGCTGGTGGTCCCTCCTGCCCCATCCTCAAGAGAGAGTGGAGAGGGCTAGAGACAGCTTCTCCTCCCAAGCCCCTGACTCCTCCGTCACACACACACATCTATACCCACTCACGCTCAGGCTTCTCCACTCAGCCAGAAGTGTGCCCACCCCCCATTCCTTCCACGGCAAAACCAGCCACCTTCCTCTTAGCCACAAGGCCATGGGAACAAAGCCCTAGAATGTTCCTTGCTGAGCTCTCAGGCCTGTTTCCTCCCCACCCCACTCCACCCCCATTCTGCTGATACTCCCCCAGCTTTTCTTACCAACTTTACACCGCTCCCCAGTATCCAAATTCCTGGGGGAGCCCCCAGTAGGGGTCTGACCAACATTCCTAGAAAGGGAGAATGGGTGCTCTCCGCCTCCCCCCGCCCCCCCAGCAGATCTGCAACAGGTTTGGTCCTAATGAAAAGGCCGGCGACACTCAGGAAATTAAAGCCAGTTGTTTGTGACTGAGTGACAGACAGGGGCTAAGCCCCTCCCTGCTGCCTGGCTCTGGGCCTGGTCCCTGCCCCTGGGCTCCCCCACCTCCTCAGTTAGCCCCCTTTCCCATCCCCCAATCCTCTGTTCCACCCATAGTATCCCCCAGCCCTCTGCATGTTCCCTAAGCCACCCCCACTTGCCGACCAGATGCTCCTGTGGGCTGAGACCCCAGCCCAGCTTCCTGGCACCCTGCTCCAGACCCTTTCCCCACCTCCTCCAGCCAGGGTTGGGGTGCAGAGGCTGGAGCTCAGGCCCAGAGCTGCCAAACCACAAACACTCACATCTGGAAAAAATTCCCCTCCCAGTCTGACTTCCCTTTGTCTTACTTGTGTCTTTCTGGAACTTTTGGCTGCCAGGCCAGTGGGGGGGAGTGAGGAAGTGAAGGGGGGGAGTGGGCGCAGGCCTCCCTGCCCCCACTCCAGGGAGCCCCCCTTCCAGCTGCCCCAGGATCCTGAGCCAGACCACATCCCCCCCTCTGCTCCCGTAGGGCTGGCCTCCTGATGAGTTCTCTTGGTGAGGTTCTGACATCCTGAGTTGCCAGGCTCATGGGGGACAGGGCCTGCACCAGCCTTCTCTTCTGCAGCAGGAAAGATGCCTCCTGAGCCTGGTACTGGACTCTTCCAGCTAGGGGCTCAAGAGGGCTGGAGTGGAGAGGAGGTCGAGAGAGTGACTAGAATGGAAAGGGGGGCAGGAGGGGTGTCAGGTGTCGGGTTCCTGCCAGCTTCCCTCCCCCAAGCCTCTCCTCATCCCTTTGGCTGGGAGCCTGATTCACAGTCAGAACCTAATTCCTCTCTCTTTACCTACAGCAGCAAGAGCCAGCTGGTGGGGGGAGGATGACAGGCGGCTGGCTGCAAGGCTGGGTCTGAAGCACTGCCCCCCCAGGGGCTGCCCCTTCCCTCCACCACCTCTACTTCTGTCTGTCCTTCCTCAAAGAGCTCCCCGACCCCTTGCTTCCAGAAGCCCAGGCCTCCCCCACTGGCTAAGTCCTCCCACACAAACCCTGGACCCTAAAGCCAGGCTGAAGGGTCTCTTCTTCAAACCCGACCCTTGATCGCTCCCCCTGCGGGACCCATGAAGTCCCTTCTATCATAGAACCCCCACACCTCCTGCTCCAAGGCACCCTCGCTGCTTTACTGTTTCTATACATCCATTATTCAGAGATTTCCCTCCTTGCAGCACAGTGGCTCCAGCCCTCTCCGGTCTTTGGAGAAGCCTCAAGCCCCTCTGCTTTGGCTCTGTTTCCTCTGACTCCTCCCCAGCCAAGGCCCCCAACTCTCAGACCGGTCCAGGGCTCTAACGGAAAGGGTTCAGGATCTCAGCAAGCCTGTCCTCTGCTCCACCCACGGCCACGCTGGCAGGGAGGGGCCGGCGCAGGGACCAGATGTGGGGTGTTTCCTGCTTGCCTCCCCTCGCAAGGAGCTGGGAGCACAGTCCCGGAGGGTGGCGGCGGGGGGTGTGCAGCGCCGGCAGCGGGGCCACGTGCGCGCCTTCACCGAGGGCAGCTGGGCCGCAGCATCCCCAGCAGCCTCCCGGAGCGCCGCGGGCCCGTCCGCCCCCACCCATCTGCGCTCTGCGGCTTCGGACCTCCCGGCCGCTCTCTGGGGCTCCCCGCTTGCTTCCGTCAGTTTCTGGCAACCAGCCCTCCCAAAACGGGGCTCGGGGTGGGGAGCTGGGCCCTGCACCCTCCTTTGAGCTCCTGAGCAGCCGCAGGCGGGAGGTGACACCTGAGACCCCGCTCCACCCCTCCCCGGAGCACCCGGTCTCCCTCCAACTGGGGTGGCCACGCGGCGCGCGGGGGCTCCAAGCCTCCATCCCCACCCCCGCCGCCTGCTGCGATCCCCTGGGGGTTGGGGAGCCCGGAGACAGAGAAAGAGCCTTAATTAAGAGCTCGTGTCAAGTGATTGGCTGTGACCTCTGCCCTCCCCAGCCTCGAGCCCGGGGCTCCTGCTTAACCCTTCGATGCCCGTCCAACTCAATAAGATGAAGGAGTCTCCTGAGCCAGTCTCAGAGTCCCCGACCCTGCCGCAGCCCTGAGCCCCTTGGAGGTCCGCGGGAGCTGGTGCGGCACCCCCTCCCACCCCAGGCCGCTCCAGCAGGAGGCGCCATTAGACTATTCGAGTGTCTGGCGCAACCGCTCCTGGCCTCGCCCGCGGCTCTCTCAGCTCCCTGCGGTCACCCTAGACCCAGGTCAGGCTCGGTGGAGCCCAGCACCGCTCGGCTCGGAGTGGGGATCGCCCGCCGGTGGTGTCACTAGGTGTCTGGCGCCAAGGACTCGATTGCCGCGAGTCAGGAGTCAGGTCCGGGAGGCCCGGGGACCTGGTGAGCCGTGACCCTGGCGACGAGAGACCCGTGGATCTGCACCCCGACCCGGCGCCCCTTCCTCTTGGTGGAGAGCCCAATCCGAGCGCTCGCCCCGAGCCAGCTGCCTTGGCCCCTGGCCAGCCCCCGGACCCGCCGAAGGCGACCAGATCCGGAGCCCGGGCTCAGGGCCCCCCAGGTGGGGTGGGGGGCGGGGCGGGAGGCGGGGCCACCTCTCTCTCTCCCTCTTTCCCTCCCTCTCTCCCTCTCTCCGGCAGGGGCGGGCCGTACGGGGTATAAAAGCTGCCGGCGCGGAGCCCAAGCCAGCTCTGGGGTTGCCCTGGGTGGGACGAGTCCTGTCCTGAGTCTCACCACCAAGCAAAGGCCACCGCAGCAGCCCTTTTGACTAGAAGACTCAGCCTCCGGTGATCCAACCAAAGCATCTAAAGGGACCGCCACCGCACCTCTACCATGCCCAACTTCTCTGGCAACTGGAAGATTATCCGATCAGAAAACTTCGAGGATTTGCTCAAAGTGCTGGGTAAGGAGATGGTGGAGCTTGCAGGAGCGGAGGTGGGTGTGAGAAAGAAAGGACAGTGGGGGTCAAGGCACGGGAGGTTGGGTATCTGCATCCCCAACAAAAGGGGCCATTCTCCTGGGTCAGGGGGGCCTTAGGGCCAGGAGGTTTAGATCCTTTCTCTGGCGGGGTGCCCCAGAGGCCAGCTCCTGTAGTGACCAGCCTGTGAATCAAATGGAAACCAGAACACGAGGTCAGTATTCCTCCGGGGTGGGGCCAGGGAGCTCTCCACAGGTCAGAGGCTGCAAACTCTGCACCCAGGCTGGGAGCTTGGGTCCCTACTCAGCCGAGCCCCTCGGACCTGGTCCAGCCCCTCTGCCCCCACTCTGCTACTAGTAGCCCAGTCCCCGGGGCAGGTTCCTTCTCCCTCTGTGCCGGGCTCCACCTGCCAGGTGACTGGCCACCCCAGCTCCCACGGTTGCCCCTTCCCTCCCACTTCAGCACTTTCCACTCTGTGCCCCCACTCTCCATCTGTGACACAAATATTTTCCTACAGCGGGCAGTTCCAGCGTCCTAAATCATTCTGGATAATTATCACTTTCTTAGATTTCAACAAATGGCTTCGTGTGAAACCCCAACCCCCCATTTCCGAAAATGCCAGTTCTCTTCTCCCTCCCTCCCTGAAGCTGCAGCCCTGCTGGGTGTATTGGTTAAAAGTGGGGGAAGCTAAGTCTACTCTGCCTTTCCCAACTCCTGTGTGCCCGCTGGTGTGTGGGGAGAGGCTCTGGGAAGAGAGGGAGGTTGCTTAAGGACCTCAGCAATTGGGAAGCCCCCCGGGAGCTGAGCAGCCAGAGGGTAAGCATGCCCTGGATCTCTGGGGCTGAACACGGTGACCCCCTCCTTAGGTAGGGGGAGATGGAGGTCACAGCCCATGCAGGGCAGGGTGTAGGAGTAAGTCCAGACCCGGGAAGGGTCTGGAATGCTGTGTTTCCATCATTCCTTGCCATTAATTCTTGCGTCTAAACCACCATACGTCTTCAAACCCTGTCTGTCTTTCCCGCTCTGCCTTTGCTGCAATTAAAAAACAAAAACAAAACAAAACAAAGCAAAAAACCCAAAAAACCAAACGTGTTCCTTTCCCCATCCCTGGATTCTGGCCCCTCTCCAGTGGATGAAGCAGGAGGTGGCTGGGCACACCCGAAGGCCCAGCTGCAGAATAAGAGCCAAAGCCTGGCCCTGTTGTCTGTCTGTCTTTGGCCTGTTTGTCCTCCCTGCGGGGTCTCTCAGAGCCACGTGCCCTCCTCAGGCCCTGCTGGGGCAGATTGAAAACAGATCCATTAGACAAACAGCCCTGGCTGGAGAGGCCTCTCCGCTGGGCCCAAGCCCCTCCAGCCCAGGCTGGCCCCTGCAGGAAGCTTGGCCCCTCCTTGCCCCCTCTGCCCTTGGTCAAGTATCCCTTTTCTGGAGAGGAATGCTCAGGTGTTGGGTGATAACTGTCTCACCCACTGTGCTAGGCAGAGTGTGTGAGCAGGTTCTGCTCCTGTAGCAGGAAGGGTGAATGTTAGATGGTGAGGTGACTTCCAGGTGAGGATGGGATGAGATGTGTCTCCTCTGCCAAGGCCACTGGATCTGGGAATCCTGGTCACTTCTCCCTGGACCCATGAGATCAACAGCCAAGAAGGGGGCTCCCGGGGCTCCAGGGGGAGACCTCTGCTCTCCCGCTCTCTACTTTCTGGAACAAAGTGGGTCTGCTTTAGTGCTAAGGGAAAAGAGGATTTGTTTCTCTAGGAACCAGGTCTGGAGGAGGGCCAGGAAGCCCAGGTTGCCTGATCTACCCCTGCTTGGCCCTCTTGTTCCCACCCATTGCCTCTCTGAAGCTCTCTGCTGGTTCAGTGTGGGGGCACAGGCAGGTGAAGTGGGGTGGTGATGCTCAGACCTGGCCCCGGCCAGCAAGGCCTACCTGGTGGCTTGTTGTCTCACTCTCCTGGCTTCCCCACCCTTCTTAATGACAGGGGAGCCAAAGAGAAGGGGTCCAGTTTGGGGAAGGACACGGTGGATAGGCTCGGGAGACTCTGAGTCCACAGAGAAGGCCTGACCGCCCCCAGGTCAAGGTGATCCTAGAGTAGGGAACACATAGGGGCAGGGGGAGGGCAGGGTCCCCGTCTGTCCCTTGAGGGGAGATGGGCACAGGATCCCACCTAGAGGCCGGGCCAGCAAGGGTCTGATGCAGGCAACTTGGTCTGAGCCTCAGCGCTGGCTTTTTCTTCGGTTTCCTTTTCTCAGTAAAAAATAAGGACAGCAATAAGGACAGGTGTGCCAAGAAAAAAAAAAAAAAAAGGACAGGTGTGCCTAGCGCTGTGTGTGCTGGGTCCCACACATGCCTCCCATTTGCCCAGGGTCACCTGGCCTAAAAGGGAGACTCAGCCAGGTGGATATTGGGGTCCAGTGGATCTACTGTGGAGCCTCTGGCTTCCTTGGGCTAGGCTGCTCTATAAAGGGGGAGAGCTGCCCCAGCTGGTCACTGCTGAGGGTCTCTGCTCCCCACTGCGGAGAGGGACAGGGATTGGGCAAAAGAATACCAGCCTAGCACTAGGAAGGGGAAGTGCCCAAGGCAGAGAGGAAGTGGCCTCTACTTCCAGGACTAGAGTGGTAATGCCTGGCTGGGGAGGGTCTGGCCTGTACTTGGGCAGGGGTGAATCATCACGGAGGGTCGCAAGCAAGGTGGACAGAGGGCCCCAAGGGAGGTGAACAGGGCCAAGGTGAGGATGCCTGCTGGGTGAGGGGAATAGGGAGAGTCTGCCCCTGAGAATGCCGAGAGTGAAGAGCTAGACCTTGGGGTCAGGGCTGCTAGTCAGCGGGGTAGGCCTACAGGGTGCTGCCGCCCTGCCCTGGACTGAACCGTGGGGACGAGTGAGGCATGGGCCCGGGGCATCTCTGAAAGCCAGCCTCCCCCCTCTCTGTGCAGGGGTGAACGTGATGCTGAGGAAAATCGCTGTGGCCGCGGCTTCCAAGCCAGCAGTGGAGATCAAACAAGAGGGAGACACATTTTACATCAAGACCTCCACCACGGTGCGGACCACGGAGGTCAACTTCAAGGTCGGGGAAGAGTTTGAGGAGCAGACTGTGGACGGCAGACCCTGTAAGGTGAGTGCTGGGGCGTTGTGGTGTCCATTACCCAGCCTCCCAATCTCCCAAAGGCCATTTTCCAGTCTTCTCCAGGATTCGTGGCTCCGCTCCCAGGGGATGAAGTCCCTCTGGCTGCATCGTCCTCGCTGCGAGCCCCACTCACTTGGCCTCTGTCTTGCAGAGCCTGGTGAAGTGGGAGAGCGAGAACAAAATGGTCTGCGAGCAGAGGCTTTTGAAGGGAGACGGCCCCAAGACCTCCTGGACCAGGGAGCTGACCAACGACGGGGAGCTGGTCCTGGTAAGACCTGCCTCCTGCCAGCCCAGCACCAGCCTCGGTGGGGGGCGGTTCTGAGACACTCTAGGGCATAGGAGGTGCAAGACAAGCTGTACTGGGCACCCCCCAGCTCCTGGGGGGTGGGGGGCTGCTGGGGCAAGACTGTCCCTGTCCCTCACGGTGCTACTCTGTGACTGTGATGTGGTCCTCTGTGTGGAAAAAAGCATGCGCCCCGAGAGGCCCAGAAGTTCCCTGGGTGACCCTCCCGGCTCGGGGAGGAGGCTGGAGCACAAACCGTCGGGGCTCCATTGCCATCCTCCCTCCCAGGACACCAGGGCATCTGGGGACCAGCTCCCACCTGTTGGTCCTGATTCTAGAAGTAGGTTTGGTCTCCCAAGCCGCAGGAGCATGGGCCTTCCAGGTTCACAATGACTTCTGGCTTCTGTCCCTCTAGACCATGACAGCTGATGATATCGTGTGCACCAGGGTCTACGTCCGAGAGTGAGCAGCTGGCTGTGGGTCCAGGAGCTGCCAGAGCCGGCCCCCAGCCCCCCCAGCCGCCCCCCTCAACTTGCCCTGTCTCACTGCTCCCCCTCCCCCCTCCCCCACCCCCCGCTGCCCCTCCCCTTTCCTCCTAGGCTAGCTCTCCCCTCCCCCTGCTCACTTCTGGGGATGCTGGGATGCCTCCAGCAGGGTTCTGCTTTTTAGGGCCCCTACTCACACCCTCCCCCAACAAAGAGGGATGGATGGCAAGAGCCCACATCACCCGTTCCAGAATCACTCCCCCTCCCTAGCCAGCAGTCCCAAACCTGCCCAAAGCACAGCCTCTCTTTCTGCACAGTGACCTGAGGGCCCCAGTGGGAAAGATGATCCTCTGGCTTCCACCCCTTGTCCCTGTAGCCTACACAGTGTAGAATATTTATTGGTTAATTTTATTAAAATGTTTTAAAAAAATACAACCTGTCTCTGGTTCATTGGGAAGGGGACAGATAAAGTCACGAGTGCCACTTTGCTTCTGAAGTGTGGTGTGAGAAACAAGTGTGTCAGCAGCAGGGGGAGTGGGGCCACAATGAGGGGGGGCCTTCCCTCATCCCCCGGCTCCTCCTGCAGCCTCCTGCACCGCCCTGGCTTCCAGGCTTGCCCTGGACCTCTCAGCAGGGACACTGGGTACTGAGGAGCCGACTCCCACCTTCTCCCACACTCTCCACTGATTGTTCCTTCAGTCCTCCACCTCCCATCTGTGGGAGACCCCAGGTCTGGCCTTGGCCTCCCACGCGGTTCCAGATGAGCTCACCAACGCCCACAGGCTGGCCTCGCTCCCACCCAGGTCTCCTGATGAGACCGTCGTCCTGCCTGCCCTCTGGTTCTGAGCTATCAGCCTTGAGACCTACACAGCCCTCCTGCCGGCTCCCACCCACCTTCCCATGCCTCCTCATTTGGGTCAAGGCTCCACTGCACGGTGCCTTCCAAGTTCTATCACCATCTCCCCATCAAGTGCCTGCCCTCCTTCCGCAGGCCGAGGCCCTCGACTGGACCATCTCATGGCTCACCTAGTTTCACGCAGCAAGCAGTACCTTCTAGCTGGCCTGCCTGGCCTGCTTTTCCATCATCATGGCTTCATGGGGTGAAGTGAGCACAAGTGTTAGAAAAAGGGAGGTTCTGGGATGCCTGGGTGGCTCAGCGGTTGAGCACCTTTGGCCCAGGGTGTGATCCTGGGGTCCCAGGATCAATTCTTGCATAGGGCTCCCTGCATGGAGCCTGCTTCTCTCTCTGCCTATGTCTCTGCCTCTCTCTCTCTGTTTCTCATGAATAAATAAATATGTTTTAAAAACAAAAAAAGAAGAGAGGTTCTGTCCTACTTCTACCACTTGCTCCATCCATGATCTCTGAGCCTTCGTTCTGTAACCTAAAGGCTTGTGCTGGGAAGCTTCAGTTGGGGGCCAGCCAAATCCAGGCAGTTGCCAAGTGCTTCTCCTGCCCCTATCCTGCTCATTCAACTCTGTCAAATAGAATGTTTCCCTACATCATGGAAAGTTGACTTCAGATGCTGCAAGCTTGGGACCTCTGAGTGGCTTAGTGGTTGGGTGTCTGCCTTCAGCTCAGGACATGATCCTGGAGTCCTGGGATTGAATCCCGCATGGAGGTCCCTGCATGGAGCCTGCTTCTCCCTCGCCTGTGTCCCTGCCTCTCTCTCATGAATAAGTAAATAAAGTTGAAAAAAAAAAAGGACATAGCACTTAGCAATAGTAAGCCCCCACAAAGTGAAGGTCCCACCTCTCTGACCCACCCCTCCAAAATGCGAGGACTGAGGTTGTCCTTCAAAACACAAACTGGGGCAGCCCGGGTGGCTCAGCGGTTTAGCGCCACCTTCAGCCCAGGGCCTGATCCTGGAGTCCCACGTCGGGCTCCCTGCATGGAGCCTCCTTCTCCCTCTGCCTGTGTCTCTGCCTCTCTCTCTCTCTATGTCTCTCATGAATAAATAAATAAAATCTTAAAAAAATATAAGAAAGTCCAGGAGGGCAGGGACTGGGCTTTACCCATCAGACTGGGGGCTCCTGGAGGGTAAGGACTGGGTCTCCCCCATCAGACTGGAGGCTCCCAGCAGGTGGGGACTGGGCCTCCTTGAAGGCAATGGCAGTGTGTCTCCCCTGAGCTTGGGACTCCCCGAGGGTCAGGCCCTTCCCCTGGCTCTGCTTCCCCTGTGCTCCCCCACCCTCCAGACTGAGATGACAGGGAAGTTAAGTCCCAGACTCGGGAGATGGGATCAGGGAGGGGCCACCTCACCCATCTAGTCCAGCCTGGCCCAACCCGTGAGAAAGTCCCTCCAGCCTCCCCTCCCATCCCCAAGGCCCTCTTCCTCCTCTTCCGTTACCTGGGCCTTCATTACTCAGCAGTGCTTTTAGGAGAAAGTGCACAGGGGCCCCCAACGCCCCCCTACTTGCATCCCCAAAATTCTGTGGGCAGAACCTTCTCTACAAGTCAGGCTTCTCAGAGTTCAACCACGGAGGGGGCAGTGGAGGGACCTGGGCCACCCAGCCTCCCTTGCTCCTGCGACCAGGGCAGGAGGGCCGGAGAAGGAAGGAGGGCAGGGGCCAGGGAGGGGGCATGTGTGACTCTCCCCGGGTTGGGTGGCTGCCACGCCACAGCAAGGGCACAGAGCCTGCACCAACATCTCAGGGAAACTGAGGTGCACACACTTGGCAAGGGACAGGAACATGGGGCTGAGAAGGCCTAGCAACGTCAAAACCAAGAGATTCAGGGCATGGCCAGACCAATGAGGACAAAGTCTGAAGGGACCCCAAGGCCCGGGTGCCACAGAGGCCCCCAGAACCCAATGGCAGCTCCATGGCTGTGTGTGACAAGAAGAGCCAAGCCTCCCGAACCCACAGGGGAGCTAGGCAGAGTGGGGCCAGACACGGAACCCTGAACCCCAGAGGGTGCCTAGGAGAGGGAGAGGCTGGGAGGAGCCCATTGGAGGAGACATAGGGGTCAGGGAGGAGGGGGAATCCGGCGGCGGGGAGGGGAGCCAACTGAGGGCCAGTGGTGGAGGGGGCCCAGGGGAGTCCGGGGGAGGGGGTGCTGGTCAGGCCCTCTGACCCCGTCCTGACAAAGGGCCGCCTGGGGACTGCCACAGGAGCAAGATGGATGGGGCTGGGGCGGCCAGGCCCTTTGTGGCGGGGAGATGAAAGGGAACAGCCTTTGAGGAGATTCTCCAGCCCACCCCCTCCACCCCGGCTGCCCCCCACTCCTGCCCGTTGGCTCCCTGCCCCTCCCCCCACCTCAGGAGCCTCGAGTATTGTGGGAGAGAGGGGGTGGGGGGAGTCGGAAACAGGGCGGGAGGAGCTGCGTCCAACCAGGTATTTCCCCTGGCTGGGCCCGCATACCTGAGAGATGGGGGGCAGGCCGCTGGATGGGGTGGCGGGGGCGCTGGGTCCATACACAACTCGAATGGGCGAATGAGCATAAGAAGCAGGGTCTGTGCCCGTGCCAGTGAGGCCCCGGAGGAGCTGGGGGAGACTGTGGATCCAGCGGGGACCAGGGGTGTCTGGGCGGGCCCTCCCGCCACTACCACAGGCCTGCTGCCCTCCTGACCTCTCGGCTTCTTCCTGTCCCTGTCCCCCTTGGCGCTGCCAGTCGAGAAACCAGTTCTGTGCCTGTCCTGGATAAGGATCTCTAGCTGGGCGCTTCCCAGGCAGCGGCAGGAACCTGGCAGGCTGACTGGCACCGCCGCCCCAGCCAGGGCGCAGGGGTCTCTCCGCTTCTCGTCTCTGCCACGGGCCAGGGCCAGGGCCGCCCTCCCTCCCTCGCCCTCGCCCTCGAGGAAGAGATCTCCTCCAGTAGCCTTGTAGGGGGCAGGGGGCCTCTGTTGCCTTCCCCCCTGAGTGTCCCAGAGGCTGGGTCCCTCTCCTGCCCCTTCTGCCCCCTCTGCCCCCTCCCCCCAGGCTCCCCACAGGGTCCTGACACCGGCTCCCTACACTAGGGTCAGCCCCCACCCAGCCACTGGCATGGAGGGGGGCAGGGGAGACAGGGTTGACCATACTTAACCCTAGTCCATGCTCTTCTCCTGAACCATCACTCAACTCCCCTGACATTCTGGTCCCTTTCTCATCCCCCTACTGGAACTGGAAGGGACTTTCAAAGGTCATCTCCATTCTTCTGCCTCTCATCACATGTCTGCCTAACCTCTGTCCCTGCCCAGCACCCCAGAAACCACAGACCACTCCTAGAGCCGCTGCCCGCCCCCTGCCCGCCCTCCGCAAGTTTGGCCAGCCTCTCCCAACTGCCAGATGAGCAACTCTGGCAGCCTTCAGGGAGACCTGGGGGCGTCTGGAGGCGAGGGGCACTCAGGTCTCAGCTCCTACCCCCACCCCTGGAGGTGAACAGGTGTGTCAAGCCAGGCTGGGATTCAAGCTGGTGACTCAAGCGCGCAACTGAGCCGCCGACAGCTGTGCTTGTCCTCAGCAATGAGCCCTCCCTTCCACCGCCACCCAAGATGGAATCTTAGAAGCTGGGAATTCTAGAAGCCAGGAATAGAGTCCCAGAAGGAAGGGCCCTCAGGGATCATGCCTCTCCTTTGTCTGAGAGGAAACTGAGGATCAGAAAGGGGTGTGGCTTGCTTAGGGGGTCACTCAGGCAGCAGGGAAATGGTCGCTTGAAAGGCTGTGGCTTAGGCCCAGTAAAACCCTCGTGGTCCCAGCACCTATCAGCTGGGCCCCTCACACCTCTTGCTCTCCAGCAAGGGGAGTGGGTTCACTGGTGTGGAGAGGACTCTTCCCTGTCTCCTGCCCTGGAGCCCTGGAGCGAGGCAGGCAGGTGCCCCTCGCTGGGCCTCTTTCCTCTTCTGGGCCGCAGATTATGAGGCCGGGACAGGTGCCGGGGGCCCTTCAGTCTCAGGTGGGGGATTAGAAGCTAAGGTTTCAGCAGGAGACTGAAGGCAAGGGTATCCCTGGCTCAGCCCAGAGCTGCAGGGGGTGGGAGAGCCCTGCTCCCCTGGCTCAGCAGGGGCAGGCAGGACTCCCAAGCCCCTTCTACCTCTGCCCAGCCAGGGATGTGTGGGAGCATCGGGAGGCCAGGGTGCCGCATCATCCCCCAGCCGGGTGACACACAGGGAAAGGTGGTATCACTGTTTTCAGGGGAGCCTACAAAGGGAGGAGCCAGGCCAGGCCTTTCGCAGCAGCAGCAGCTTGTGTCCCCCTGACAAACATTTTCAAAGCCCGGACTCCGTGCAGACATGGAGCAAATATTCTCTGACCCCTGAGAGGTGCCAAGCGTGTCATTTCAACTCCCCCCTCCGCAGTTCCAGAGTCAGGTGGGCCCTGGGAGGTCGCTGTGCAAGATGGGGTCCTCTCCTGCCACCCTGCCCAGACTGCCTGGGGCTCAGCTCCCACCTCTCCTCTAGGCCCTGCAGAGGCTAAACTTTGCAGACAAGCTTTCCTGTAATTGTCCTTCTGTCATCACAGCTCTTGACACAGAAACCAGACAAGGGGCTGTGGAAAGGCATAGGCAGAAAGGTGAGGTCGCCTTTCCAGGACCCTGTCTGTGGGCGAGACCATGGGGACACAACCCAGTTAAGTCCAGAGACTCGCCAGAAAGAGATTTGCCCTCCCCCAGCCTGCTCTGACTCACTCCTGCCCTTTGTCCCCAGCCTTCCAGGGAAGTCCCTCCTAAAGCTAACCTAAGTGCCTCCTGCTGTAGCATCAACTCCTCTGGGGATGGAACCCAGGGGACAGGCTCTGGTCTCAGGGGGCCTCAGGAACCAGGCTGCGGAGTGGGTAGGCACACTTGGGTGGAGATGCTGCTGCTGCCTCCCTCACCTTCCCTCCCTCGTTCTCCACCCAACACCCGGCCTTCCCCTCTCCTCAGCCCCCCACTCAAGCTCTTGGCTGGGAGCCAGCATTGTTCCCTCCCGGCTCCCACTCCCCTCCTCCTTCCCTCCCTGCCATCCAGAGGCAGCAGGCCCTGGGCATCCCCACCCCCCCCCACACACACACACCAGGTCCCTGCTTGCCCAGAGGGAGAGATGTGGGAGCAGAACTTCGGTTCCAGGTTCTGCTTCCTCATCAAGCTCCACCAACAGAGAAGGCTGGGAGCTTGGGTTACTTGGGGCCCCTGATTATTTTTAATGCCACCAGCTCACAAGATAAATATACCTCCCCTCCCCCAGCTGCGCCAAGGACTCCCTCCTTCCTCACCATTCCCCCAGGCTCCTCAGACCCTAGGGGCCTTTCCTTCTTGTCACATGCTGTCCTGCTGGGTCCCTTCTTGTCTCTCTGGATTCCCAGCAGGGAGACAACTTGGCCCCCAAATCCCATGGATGAGTTGGGGAGATGTGCTGGCGCTACCCTGTACCTTCTTGAGAACTGGCACTCTGCAAAGGACTTCCAGGGGAGCCTGCCCCTGGGAGGAGAGGCTGGGGCAGGCCTCCCAGAGCCCTGGGAGGAGGCGCTGGACAGAAGGCACTCCTGCAGGTTGGTCTGTCTCCTTGGCACCAGGTGGAGCCTTGGGGCCCCACTCCTCCTTGGCCAGGGGCAGGGCTTGGTGGAGGGGTGGGGAGAGGGCTGGTGGAGCCCACCTCTGCCTCCTCTCTTATCCCACTCCACTCCCGCTGGTTGGTCCCACAAGACAAGCAAGTTCTGCCTGCAATTCACTTCTAGGCCTCTTGCTTTGATCCAAAGAACATTCTGGCAATAGTTCAGTGCAGGGACTGCAGCTCTGAGAGAGGGCAGAAGAGGGAGACTGGGATTGGGATGGATTGTTGTTGGTTCCTTGATTGTTGGAGTCCCCGGGCTGAGAAAGCCACCCAGGTCCTGAGGACAGATCCTGTGAGCCAGCCTGCAGCAGGTAGCTGGTCTGTGCAGCAGATACCTGCCACCACACAGGAGCAAATCTTGTGATGGTCGCCTCTGTTGGGCTGGTCCCACAGCTTCTGCCTCACAGGCCTGATCGTTCCCTGGATCCACAGAAGAAAAGTCTGGGCCATTTTCCCAAGAGCCCCCAGATGCCCAAGATGACCTCGTCTTCTGTAATTATTTTCAAATACTTCAGGCAGTCTATCAATTAAGAATTATACTGGGGGGCAGCCTGGGTGGCTCAGCGGTTTAGTGCTGCCTTCGGCCCGGGGCGTGATCCTGGAGTCCCGGGATCGAGTCCCACATTGGGCTCCCTGCATGGAGCCTGCTTCTCCCTCTGCCTGTGTCTCTGCCTCTCTTTGTCTCTGTGTCTCTCATGAATAAATAAATAAAATCTTTTAAAAAATTATATTGGGGCACCTGGGGGGGTTCAGTGGGGGAAGCGTCTGCCTTCATTTGGCTCAGGTCATGATCCCAGGGTCCTGGGATCCAGTCCCACATTGGGCTCCCTGCTCAGTG
Source organism: Canis lupus baileyi (assembly GCF_048164855.1). Classification (NCBI taxonomy): domain Eukaryota; kingdom Metazoa; phylum Chordata; class Mammalia; order Carnivora; family Canidae; genus Canis; species Canis lupus. The sequence continues at coordinate 40,196,383 of NC_132843.1, read as the reverse complement.
TGGAGCCTGCTCCTCCCTCTCCCTCTGCTGCTCCCCCTGCTTGGGCTCTTTCTCTGTGTGTCAAATAAATAATTATTTTTCAAAGATTTTATTTATTTATTCATGAGAGACACAGAGAGAGCGAGAGAGGCAGAGACACAGGCAGAGGGAGAAACAGGCTCTGCAGGAAGCCTGATGTGGAACTTGATCCATCTCCGGGATCAGGCCCTGGGCTGAAGGCAGCACTAAAACGCTGACCACCCAGGCTGCCCAAATAAATAAAATAAAAAAAAAAAAAGACATACATGGCACAACTTGACCCCTGCTTCTCCCTCCTTCCCCCCAGAGGGAGCCATTGTCCTCTCCTTCAGTTTTGTTTTGGTTTTTAAAAGATTTTATTCATTTATTTATGAGACACACACATACACAGACACACAGAGAGAGAGACAGAGAGAGAGAGAGGCAGAGACACAGGCAGAAGGAGAAGCAGGCTCTACGCTGGGAGCCCAATGTGGGACTCGATCCAGGGACTCCAGGGCCCTGGAGCCGAAAGCAGGTGCCAAACTGCTGAGCCACCCCGGGATTCCCCTCTCCTTCAGTTTTACCATCCACTTGCTTTCCAGAAATACTTCTACATACACACATCTGTCCAGATGACACATGGTTTTGCAGTGTTTTGAAGCCCCTTGCTTTTCCAGAATGAGAACAGCATGATGCTCCTGAGGTTCATGCACATGGATGTGATTCCACAGTTCTATCAAATGAACACACCTCACAACCAGAAAACATTTAAAACGTGACAGCACCCCAACTACTTGGAGCCCTGGGACCTCTTCAGCCCTGCTGAAGTTTAGCCTCTGTAGGGCCTAGACAAGAGGCTGGAGCTGAGCCCCAGGCAGTCCAGGGAGGGTGGCAGGAAAGGACCCCTCCTGCAGGGCTCTGTGGGTCCTCAGGGTGGCATTGTTCCTGCAGTGGAGGTCGAAGATGTGCAGTCCCTCCTCCCAGATGGTGCCTATGAGCTGGGAGGCCTGGGTGAGGGTGGCTGGGAGGCAGTGGGGGCAAGGACCCAAGTGCCCACCTCCCTCCCTCACTGCTCCACTTCACAGACATACCCTGATCTGTGGAGGACCGGGTGCTGGGAACTTGCAAGGGGCAGGCAGAGGTGAGCAATCTGGTTCAGGGTAGGTACGTATTACTGTCCCACCTTAATGAGAAGCTGAGACTCAGAATTTGGGTGTCTCTCCAGGACTCAAACCCGGGTCTGCCTCTAGAGCCAGTGCTCTGGACAGCCTTGTCCCCTCGCCTGCAGTGGCCTGGGCCCCCAACAGGCCCACTCTGTCAGTGGGGTGCTCGGGCGCAAACTCAGCCCTCAGTCAGGAGGGCATCCAGGCACTGGCACCGAGTCCTGCGCCCAGGCCTGCGCCCTACCCCAGCTCCTGTCCACCCCCAGCAGCTCTCCTGGTTTTCTCTGCCGGCTTTTCCCAGAGCTGGGCGGGCCAGTGGTAGCAGGAGACAGAGACTCCACTTTAAGCAGGGTAGAGGGGCTTGAGTTCCATGTCAGTCACCTCCTGGTTCCATGTGGTCTACAGTAGCCCCCAAGTGAGATGACAGGAGAACATAAGGGATGGCAGAGACTAGAGGTCCTTGTTCGTCTCCTCTGACTCATCCTGTGAGCACCACCATCCGCTTCATTGCTGGAGAGAGGGACAGGGATGCGCAGGCTGAGTCCGGACCCTGAGTCCAAATTCTGATTGTGTGTTCTTGGGTAGGTTACTTAATCTCCTTGAGTTGTTTTCTCCAGTGGAAATCATGGATGATCACAACATTACCTGCCTCACTGCACAATCTCTAGTTTTTAGAAATCCTGTTTCAGGCACCTAGGTGACTCAGTGGTTGAGTGTCTGCCTTTGGCTCGGGTTGTGGTCCCTGGGTCCTGGGATCAAGTCCCACATTGGGCTCCCTGCAGGGAGCCTGCTTCTCCCTCTGCCTGTGTGTCTGTGTCTCTCATGAATAAGAAAATCCAGTTTCCTGGGGAGGGGATGTGGCACTTCTTGAGGCAACAGCGGCCCCTGGAGGCTGCACTCTGCTACGGGGTGCAGCCACACCCTGAGCCCAGAGCAGGAAGGTGGCCTCTCTGTGGGGGTGCTTGCCAAACCCTAGACCCAGAGGGCCAGAGACAGGAGGGGACAGCGTGTCTCTGTACCTTCTCTCCTGGGGCGGCCTCATCCACCCTCACGGTGCCCCCCATCTGCCCCACTCGGGCATCATCCTATACTGGAGCCCTGCCCTACACACCTCCCCAAGCCCCGGACCTGGGGCCAAGCCACAAGTGCGAGGTCTTCCTGGTCCACCCCGCCCCCCCATCTCACTCTTCCTGGAACTGACATTCTGGGTATTCCCACGTCTCTTTCCTCCTCTCCACCCGGAGCTCAGGTCTCATCATGTTGAGCCTTGATGGTGGCAAGGGCCTCCTGACACGCTGTGCTGCTGTCTCTCCCACCACACCCCACCCCACTTTAATCCTCCCCCAGCACACCCCACCCCACCCCACCTCACCCCACCCCACCTCAGTTCTCCACAGTGATCTTCCTAAGATGCGCATCTGACCAAGTCACCCTTCCACCCATCTGACCAGACCCCTGCCAGGCTCCTTGCTGCCTTGAGGGCCAAGGCCTCAATTTAACCATACTGCCTCCTCCTCTGCCCGCCCGATCACACTCTGGCCCCCCCGTATGCGGCACCCCCATGTGGCCAATATGCCCAGGGGCTCCCAGGGATGGGGCTCCATATTGGTCCTCTGTGATTGCAATATTTACTGGGTGCATACCTGGCAGTCAGTATGGGCTTCTTGAGGGCTATTTGAATAAATTAATGAGAAAACAGACCCAGAGAAGTACACTGACTACTCAAAGTGGCCTAAAGGGACAGGGCTCTTTGCTCAGTGCTCTTTCCACCCTACTCGCTGTCCCTTGGCCGCCTGGCCAGGAAGGAGGCTGGGAAGGCCTCCTGCCCTGTTGCAGAGGATGCAGCCAAGGTTGAGAAGGAGCAGGTCAGGGAGCCAAAGGCTAGGGGCTAAGTTAGGGATGGATGCCCTAGCCTCTGCGTTATGAGGCAAAGAAGGTGGGAGAGGGGATGGAAGGGAAATGAGACCTTCTGAGATGTCCCTGATCATCAACTGCGATAACCTGCTGCTGTAGCTCCCTCTCCCACCCCTGAAGGGCAGCTGGCAGAAAACCCCTGAGGTGTTTTTTTTTTTAAGATTTTATTTATTCATGAGAGACACACAGAGAGAGAGGCAGAGACACAGGCAGAAGGAGAAGCAGGCTCCCCACTGAGCAGGGAGCCTGATGGAGGACTCGATCCCAGGACCCCAGGATCATGCCCTGAGCTGAAGGCAGATGCTCAAACACTGAGCTACCCAGGACCCCCCCCCCCAACTCTGAGCTTTTCTGTCCCCTGTTGTCTGTCTGAGGGGGGCAACAGGGGTGAGTGTCCCTTACCCAGCCTCCCTCAGTTGTGGACCTTCCTCCCCGGGGCCCACGGGGGCTCCTTTCACAGAGTCTTCTTGGCACACCAAGCCTCACCTGTCCCTCCCTGTGGCCCCGTCTATTCCCCACCATCCCTCTGCGGGGAATGGGACACCGGTGTGCCCCTCAGGCGGACCCCCACCCCTGAGGACTCGTCCCCTCGGGAGCCCGCTCTCACTCGCCCTTGTGGGCATCACAGGTCCCCTCTGCGCAGAAGAGGGAGAAGCTGCATCTGCCTTCCAGGGATGGCTGGCACCCCCCAGTGCAGCTGCACTGGGCTCTTCCAACTCCGCCTGCCTTCCCCACGTAGACAGGGCGCAGAGGCCTTCCTGCGGCTCGGGAACCGCTCTTCAGGGGGTGTGCGGTGCTCAGAGGCTGCCGCTTTTAGCTTTGGAGCTTAGCGGGGACATGAGTAGATTGAGAAAGTCTTCATCAAACATTATTCCAAGTTCTCTTGTCACCCTGTCTTCTTCCTCTGGGATCAATTCCCACCTCTCAAGGTCCCTCTTAAAATACAGCATCCAAAACTATACTCCATGCACGGAGGGCCACAAAGCTGTCGCCCCTTGGTCTGGACACCCTGCACCCGCTCAAGGCAGGTGGAGTCATTTTGCCACGTTGGTTACATGAGGACCTTGAGCTCCGCAGAAACCCCCAGGCTGTCTTCAGTGGACACACTCTCTCTTCACTGTTCCTTTCTTAGGCTGCTGACTTTGAAACCAAAAGCAGAATTTTACATTTATTCCTATCAAATGTCATTTGGTTCATTTTTTGGTACTCAGTCAAAACGTAATTCTCCGGCAGCCTGGGTGGCTCAGCAATTTAACACCACCTTCAGCCCAGGGTGTGATCCTGGAGACCCGGGATCGAGTCCCACATCGGACTCCCTGCATGGAGCCTGCTTCTCCCTCTGCCTGTGTCTCTGCCTCTCTCTCTCTCTCTCTCTGTGTGTCTCTCTCATGAATAAATAAGTAAAATCTTAAAAAAAAGAAAACCTAATTCTCAATTCTTGCATAGTCTGTAGATCGGACAAATGCGGCTTCTAGGCTTTCAACCCAGTCTTTGACAAACATTTGCGATAGTAAAGTCGGAGGGCAGAACTCTGTGAGGTGGCCCACAGGGCCTTACTCTGCCTCTGGGTGTGGCCACTGAGCTGTGTATCTACCCACCACAGCATCACATGGCCCAGGTGTCCTGGGCCCAGGGACAGAAAAGTGCCGCCAAAGTCCTCACAAAAATCCTAGGAATCCATGGGGTGCCTGGGTGGCTCAGTGGTTGAGCGGCTGCCTTCTGCTCAGGTAGTGATCCCGGGATCCTGGGATGGAGCTCCGCATCGGGCTCCCCACTGGGAGCCTGCTTCTCCCTCTACCTGTGTCTCTGCCTCTCTCTCTGTGCCAGGCTGTGGTTGCTGGAACCTACTTCCCCTGCCTTAGGAAAATCAATACCACATTTTTTCTCCAGCATCCCAGAGCATCTCTGCTCCCCATGAGCCCCCAAGTTCACCAACAGTGTCCATAGGAGAGTTTGCTCCAGTGCAATGGCTTTCATGGTGATGGTCTTCAAAGACTTCCCCACACGTGGTCTTGTTTGATCTTCAAAGAAAATGTATGGGAACGGAGAAGTATTAACCTCCTTTACGGACAGGTACACTGAGGCTACTTAGAGAAGTTACACAATTTGCCCAAGGTGGTTAGCTAGAGAATGCAAATGTCAGACACGGTGCTCTCTCCTGGACACAGCTCTTGGAAGCCCCCAGCCCAAGCCAGACAGCAGTTTTGTGAGGTAACGTGAGGATGAAGAAGCCTCAGCCTCAGGTGTGCACTGATCCTCGGTCACCCCCTCCATTCTACACCCACCAGCCCCTCCCGGCCTTCATTCCATGTGCTGGTAGTAAATTCCAAAGCCTAGCTGGCCTGGGGATGGGTGGTGGCATCGGTGGGATGGCCTTCTGGTCCCTGACCCCGTTCTATCCCCCACCCCATTCTCTGTGCTTCCCTAGCTCTCTGTAGACACCCTGGGAGCTGAGTATTGTAATAATCTCACTACTTTTACCTCCACCAGCCGACCCTGAGCATTCATCACTGTTGTCCTCACAAACCAAACTGTGCGCTCCTCTGGGGCTGGGGCAGAGTGCTGACACTTAGCAGGTACACAGTGAACACTTACTAGCCTAAACTGGATTTATGTGGGCAGAAATTCCTTCCCCAGAGACAGCCTCCGATTCTTTTTGGCCCTGCCTCTCCTTTACATACTCCACATCTTACCCTTCCCTCATTAACCAGCTCAGGGATCGCCCCCTCCAGGAGGCCTTCCCCACTGCTCCCAACTCTGGTGAGCTCTCCACTTGCAGAGCTGCAGAATCCTCACAGGGATTTTGTTTTGTTTTGTTTTTAAAGATTTTATTTATTTATTTATTTATTTTTTTTAAAGATTTTATTTATTCATGAGAGGCACAGAGAGAGGCAGAAACACAGGCAGAGGGAGAAGCAGGCTCCATGCAGGGAGCCAGATGCGGGACTCGATCCCAGGACTCCAGGATCAGGTCCTGGGCCAAAGGCAGGCACTAAATCGCTGAGCCATCCAGTGATCCCCAAGATTTTATTTATTTATTCACAAGAGACGCACAGAGAGAGGCAGAGACACAGGCAGAGGGAGAAGGAGGCTCCCTGCTGGGAACCTGATGCAGGACTCGATCCCAGGACCCTGGGATTACGACCTGAGCCAAAGGCAGATGCTCAACCACTGAGCTACCCAAGTGCCCCTCCTCAGAGGGATGTTTTGAGGATTCCGTCAGAGAGTGCCAGTAAAATGTCAGAATATGCTGTGGCGCCTGCCAAGGCTCAGGACATTTGGGCTGTTTCTGCGGGCTTTCTCTTCCTGGCCCTGTCTATCCACCACCAGGGGGCACGCTCTGCCCAAAAAACCCCCCGACACAGAGGGCAAGATGGGACCCCTCTCGCTGAGAACTGGGGGAGGCCTTGACTTACCAGAACCGTGTGTTTGTGAGCCTTGGGTCATATGGAAGAGCAGTGGGAAGGATGGAGGTGCATAATGGGGAGCACATCCTCTCCCCCGGATCTCCCCGTTTCCTGGTGTGTGTGTGTACGCGCTGCGCCTCCGAACAGAACATATTTGTTCTTGTTTTCCAGGCTGGGTCCCTCTGTCCTCTCTCTGCAACGCGGCTTTCTCTCGGCATTTCAGGAGGGCGAGCACTCCTGTCTGCCAAACAACCAAGGTCCGGTGGCCCAGCGAGTCTTATCATTGCTCCCATTTTACGGGTGAAGAAACCGATTCCATGAGTGGTACCTCTCCTGGGTATGCTGAGTAACTGGGACTCGCCCTGCTGCCCCCCACCCCCACCCTCCGCCTGCCAGGCCTGAGTACCCGGCCCCCTCCCTCTGAAAACCACCCGGTAGGATTGGATTCCCCAGGAGGCCCCCCACTCCAGGATCCAGCACAGCTGCCAGCCGCCGGCTTCCCGAACTCCAGGGGTTAAGGCCTGGGTCCCGCCCCTTTTCCCGCCAGGCTGGCGGGAGTATGAATAGCCTCGTTTCCCACTCCCGACGTTCAGTCGCTCGGCTGCTCCTCGCCCCGCCCCGTCATTGTCCCTGCGGGTCTCCTTTTCCCTCCCGTCCGTCCTCAGGGCTGGGAGAGTTGCTTGCTGGCTTCTCCCGCTGCTGCCCCGTGTCTCTCCGCCTTCGGTGGGTCAGACTCTGGAGCAGGATGGAGGGCTGCCTGGGGGAGGAATCTTTTCAGATGTGGGAGCTCAACCGGCGCCTGGAGGCCTACCTGGCGCGGGTGAAGGCCCTGGAGGAGCAGAATGAGCTGCTCGGCGCGGAGCTCGGGGGCCTCCGGGCACAGACCGGGGATGCCTCCTGGCGGGCCCGTGCAGACGAAGAGCTGGCGGCCCTGCGGGCCCTCGTCGAGCAGCGCTGGCGGGAGAAGCACGCGGCCGAGGTGGCGCGCGACAACCTGGCGGACGAGGTGGAGGGCGTGGCCAGCCAGTGCCAACAGCAGCGGCTGGCGCGGGAGCGGGCGGCTGCCGAGGCGGCCCGCAGCCGGCGTGCGGCCGAGGCCGAGAAGTGCGCCCAGGCCCGGCTGGGCTCCCGGGTGGCCGAGCTGGAGCGCGAGCTGAAGGCGGTGTACGCGGCGCACGAGGAGGAGCGCGCCGGCCTCTGCGCCCGGCCCCTCGTCCCCAGCCGCCCCGCCGCGCCCCGCGGACCCCCCGCGCCCGCCCCGGAGCTGGAGGAGCTGGCGCGGCGGCTGGGGGACGCGTGGCGCGGGGCCGTGCGGGACTACCAGGAGCGCGTGGCGCGCATGGAGACGTCGCTGGGCCAAGCCCGCGAGCGCCTGAGCCGTGCGGTGCAGGGCGCCCGCGAGGGTCGCCTGGAACTTCAGCAGCTGCAGGCGGAGCGCGGCGGCCTCCAGGAGCGCAGGGCCGCGCTGGAGCAGAGGCTGGAGGGCCGCTGGCAGGAGCGGCTCCGAGCCACCGAGAAGTTCCAGGTGACCGGGGAGGGCCGGGGAGGCGCGGTCCCCGCCGGGCTCAGGGACCTGCGGGAGGCCGTGGGGAGCGGAGGTGGAGGTGCTGCCGGTGCAGGGGCCCCTTCTTAGAAAATCCGTCCTGGTGCAGAGGCCCTTGACTTTGCCGACTTTCTCTAGAGTCGGTGGGAATGGCGGGGGTTCAGAGCGTGTCAAGCACTCCCCGCCCCGGCGGACAGGCGCAAGAAAACGGCAGCAGCCTCCTCCTCGCTGTCTGGACAGGCCCCGGGCTTCCTGGGCTCTGCTATGGCTCAGAGGATGCGCTCAGAGGGTGCACAGGGCACCACTCCCACCCCTACGCCAGCCTGCCAGCCCGCAGCGCTGAGTCTGCCCGACTGGCCACTGGCCACTGCCCAGATCCTAAAGGCCTCTTCCCCAGGACAGGAGGGGTTCGAGCCCTGGGTGTGTGGCCACCAGCCTTACGACCATGTCATGGCTTCTCGGCTCCTGCAGCACATTCCAAAGGCCCGGTACAGTTGCTCGCTCTCACAGGGTGCAGATGGGACCAGCAGCTGAGGAAATAGCCTCCAGCCCGGGCCAGACAGAGGTCTGGCCATGGCCACTTCCCACCCTTCCTCTCTGAGGAGAAAGATTCCAGAACATGTGGGAAGCAGAGGGGGTAGGGGCCTGGTGTGAGAACCTGGAGACAGGGATTGGGACCCAGTGTTTGGCTTCCAGTCCTGCGGGCTCCAGGCCTCTTGATTAATCGTTTTTCCTTCTGCTTCCACTTTTTTTTTTCCTCTCCTCTCTCACCCCCCACTTCCTGTGGGAGCTGAAATCCAGGCAGCACTGGCTTCCATTCACTCTGCATCCTCTGAGCGGCAGCCAGACCTTGGGAGAGGCCCGAGAGGGGTCACCATCCTCATCTCCTCATCTTGGAGGCTCCAGGGGGGGTGCTCTGGAGAGGCATAGGGCAGTAGAGGCAGGAATTTGCTCTATGGAGAAGCCAGAAGCCAGAGAACAGAGGCAGCAGCAGCAGCGGGGTGGAAGGGGTAGGGGGGTGGGAGGGGGAGAGGTGGGCACAGGTTAATTAGCAAGAGGAGCCCTGCCCCTCACTGGCCCTCTCTGGCTTGTTCTGCAGCTGGCAGTGGACGCCCTGGAGCAGGAGAAACAGGGCCTGCAGAGCCAGATTGCCCAGGTCCTGGAAGGTCGGCAGCAGCTAGCACACCTCAAGATGTCCCTGAGCCTGGAGGTGGCCACATACAGGTATGGGTTGATGGTGACCAGCCCCAGCACACAGATACACACCTGCTCAGAGGCGGAGGCTCCACTGCAGGGACCCAGAGCCATGGGCCGTGGCAGCTGAGCTACCAGTAGGTTCCGTGACTCTACTGATTCTTCCCAACCCAGGATGTGTCCCCCTACCCTCAAGCCCACCTGCTCTTGTGGGTTTGGGACCAAAAAAGTATCCTGTGCCTAGGAAGTCCCCCAAGGAGAGATGATGTTGCTCAGTGGATGGCCTCAGGAGAGACAGCTGGACACACGTGGGGCATCTCCATCCAGACCTTCCCGGAAGGGGCTGAAAAGCCTGTGTGTATATGTGTGTGTGTATGTGTGTGTGCACGCTGAGGTAATGATGTCCTCTGGCAGCCCCAGAAAGAAGGAATTGCAGGTTGGGTGGAGGATGGCACTGACTTGCCACCTGACCTGGGCCTCAGTCTCCTTGTCTGGAGATGGGAGATGGGCTGGGTAACATCCAAGGCCCCTTCCGTCCTGAACATCATGGGCTTGACTCCCCTCAAGCCCTAGTGCCCCGGTTCTGCCCAGACCATCTGCTGATCACATTTCCTGTTGGCTCCAGAAAGGCTGAGACCAAGGAAGTGCTGCCTCTCTGGCTCTGTGGCCTTGGGCCAAAGTCCAGTCTCTTCTGGAAACCTGATCTGTTGGGTGGAGGACCCAGTGATGGAACCCAAGGAAGGGGCTTTGCCATAGGGTGGGGGCCAGTGCTGGACACACCATGAGGACAGTACCCTCAAGAATTTCCAGGCCAACCAAGACAGGGACGCTGGGGCAGGGGAGGCAGGGCCGTGAAAGGGAAGGTCAGTGAGGATCTTGAGATGAGGAAGAGGACACTGTACCTCCATGGAGCACAGAGCTCAGAGAGCAGGTACCCGGTAGGCAAGGACAGGTGAGACCATGGCAGACACTAAGCAGACTCCGAGTCCTTGAGAGGAGCAGGGAGTAAATGTTCAGCATGATCTGTTGAATTGGTTCGTTCCCCCTCCTCCTCGTGTCCCTTCTTCATTCCTCGTGGGGCACGGAGGCAGGGCTGTGGACACAAAGACTTCCATTGCCCTGAAAGGCTTGTGATCCAGAGTACTTAGAGATCTCAGGATGAGGGCCTTGACCCCCAATCAAAACATGCAGGGCAAGGGTCCGGGCAGGCTTAACCACTGGTTTTTGAGGCATGAAAAGGATTTGGAGAGAGAGAACGGAATTCATTTGCTTTTGTCTGTGACCAGCTTTGGGGGCCCTGGGGGAGAAAGAGGGAGCCTATCCCATGGGAACCGCCTGAGAATTCCCACTTCCCCTGGGAAGCCCCCCTACTCAGACCCTCCAGACAGCCCTGTGGACAAAGGCAGCAATTAGCATGAGAATCAGCCCCACAGAGAGGATGAGATCACTGGCCTGGGGGCGGGGGGGATGGGGGGAAAGAGGGGGAGGTGTGTGAGTGTGTGCGCGCGTGCTGTGTAGACTGTGTGGGAATCTGCTCCTGTGTCTGTGAGTCTAGCGGTGTGTTCCAAATAAATGTGCGATGCTGTGTGACCTAGTGTGTGATATCTGTGGCATGTGTCCATGTGATTTCCAGAGCACAGCCAAGTATTGGCCCGCATGTGGCTTTTGTGTGGCGGCAGAAATGAAGAGAAGTCTGGCAGGATCAGGGACACAAGCTCAGTGGAGTCCTTCATGGCTGACTTGCCAGAGGCCTGTGAGCAGAGGGGTGACCCAGCTTTTCCTCCCTCATCCCCAGGACCCTCCTAGAGGCTGAGAACTCCCGGCTGCAGACCCCTGGCAGTGGTTCCAACCCTTCTCTCGGCTTCCAGGGTAAGAGGAGGGGCCAGATTCCCCTTCAGACTCTTTCCTTTGCTCTTTATACCCCGAATGATTTCTCTCCCGGGAGACAGAGTCTAGATCTTGACTCCTGGGGCTGCAGTAGCCGTGGCCTCTCAGCCCAGCCAGTGGAAGGTGGGGGCAGGGCTCATGGGCACTCTTGCCACACATGGTAGCTGCCTGGAAGCTCCCCGCCACTGCCAGTCCCTCCTGACACTGTTTCTTCCCCTCTGCCTTTCCAGACCCTAAACTGGAGCTGCATTTCCCTGGGACCCCAGAGGGCCAGCACCTGGGACCTTTGCTCTCTGCCCTGAGCCCTACTTCCCTCTCCTTGCCCTTGCCTGATACCCTTGAGACACCCATGCCAGGCTTTCTGAAGAGCCAAAAATTCCTTCAGGCCCGTACCCCAACCTTGGCCAGCACCCCCATCCCACCCACACTTCAGGCTCCCTGCAGTGTTAGAGATGCAAAGATCAGAGCTCAGGATGCCCCCCCCTCCCTGCTCCAGCCACAGATTGGGAGGCAGCAGGTTCCAGAGGCTATACAGGCTAAAGCCAAGGTGGCCATCCCTACCAGCATCCTGCCAGGACCAGAGGAGCCTGGGGGCGAGCAACGAGAGACCAGTACAGGCCAGTCCTCTGAGGATGCTACCTCTTTGGCCTCATCCCTCAGCCCTTATCACTCTAGTTTAGAGGCCAAAGGTAGAGAACTCAGTGGGTCTGGAATGGCCAGCAGATTCCAAGAGGAAGGCAAAGGGCAAATCCGGAAACTGGCAGAGGAAGAAACAGCCATAGAGGTCAAAATGGTGAACAGTTTGCAGCAGGAAACACAGCAAGAAGAGGGTCTGAACATGCAGGAAATCCAGGACTCCCAGGGTCCTTTGGAAAGAGAGACTCTGAAGTCTGTGGAAGAGAAAATTCAAGAGCCATCAATGTCTCTGGAAAAACAGAGCCATGAGACATTGAGATCTCTAGAGAGGGAGTATCTAGAATCTCTGAGGTCTTTAGAAGAAGACAAGTTAGATAGGCCAAACAGTCTAGAAAAGGAGAATCAAGAGCTATTGATGTCTTTAGAAGAGGAGGATGCAGAGGTAGTGAGACCTCTAGAAAAAAAGACTCTAGGACTAGTTAAGTCTGTAGGAAAGGAGGACCCACAGATGTTGCAATCTCTAGAAAAGGAGAATAGAGAAATAATGAGGTCTCTTGAAGACGGTCTGGAGACATTTTTATATCCAGAAAAGGAAAACCAAGAGTTAGTAAGGTCTCTGGAAGAGAACTTTGAGTCAGTGAGAGATCTAGAAAAGGAGAATCAAGAGCCACTGTGGTCTCTGGAAGATGAGAATCAAGAGAACTTGAGACTACAAGAAAAAGAGAACCAGGAGTTGCTAAACTCTCTAGAAGATGAGAAGCAGGAGACCTTGAGGCCTCTAGAAAAAGATAACCAGGAACCACTGAGGTCTCTAGAAGATGAGAACCAGGAGACATTGAGATCTCTAGAAAAAGAGAACCAGAAATCCTTGCGGCCTCTAGAAGAAGAGGACCAGGAGACAATGAGACCTTTAGAAGAAGAGAACCAGGAGCAAGTGAAGTCTTTAGAAGATGAGAATCAAGAGAACTTGAGACTACTAGAAAAAGAGAACCAGAAATCCTGGAGGTCTCCAGAAGAAGATAACCAAGAGACATTGAAGCTTCTAGAAGAAGAAAGCCAGGAGCCAGTGGGGTCTTTAGAAGAAGAAGACCAGGAGACATTGAGGCCTCTAGAAAAAGAGAACCAGGAGCCAATGAAGTCTCTAGAAGATGAGAATCAAGAGAACTTGAGACCACTAGAAAAAGAAAACCAAAAGTCCTGGAGATCTCTAGAAGAAGACAACCAGGAGACACTGAAGCCTCTGGAAAAAGAAACCCAGGAGCCAGTGGGGTATCTAGAAGGAGAAGACCAGGGGACATTGAGGCCTCTAGAAAAAGAGAACCAGGAGCCAGTGAAGTCTCTAGAAGATGAGAACCAGGAGACATTGAGATCTCTAGAAAAAGAGAACCAGGAGCCAGTGAGGTCTCTAGTAGAAGATTTGGCAACACTGAGACCTCTAGAAAAGGTGAAACCAGAGCCACAAATGTCTCTTGGAAAAGACCAGGAGATATTTAGACCTTTGGAAAATGAGGATCAACAGTTATTAAGGTTCCTAAAAGAAGAGAGTGTAGAGGCAATGAGATCTTTAGAAACAGAAAATTTAGAACAACTGCAGTCTGCAAGAAAAGACTTGGAAATATTGAAACCTCTAAAAACTCAAGAGTCACTGTGGTCTCTAGAAGAAACGAATCAGGAGACAATGAAGCCTTTAGAAAAGGAAAGTCAGGAACCACTGGAATCTGTGGAAGAGCACCAAGAGACACTGAGACCTCTAGAAAAGGAAAATCCAGAATCACTGAACTCTCTGGGTGAGGGGAACCTAGAGCATCTGAGACCTCCAGAAGAGCTTGGTAAGGAAAGTCCAAGGTACCTGGCTGAGGAAGAGACCCCGGAGCATATGGAGAATCCAGAGTCACCAAGGTCTTTGAAAGAGGAAGGACAGGAGTTGCCACTGTCTGCCACCCAGCAGGGGTGGGAAGATATGGTGGGGGGCCAAGAAGTGGATCAGAAAATGCTCCCTGGCAGGGCTGCAGTGGGTCAGGAGGCTGAGGGAAAGCTGGACCTGAGAGAGTGGGATGGCTCCGGGAAGGAGTCTGTAGGGCATGGAGAACTGCAGCTGGCAGCCACAGGGGAGGTCTGGAACCCTGGCAAGGGGCACCCAGGTTGCCCTGAGCCCAAAGAGCAGAGGATCCCGGTTAAGGGAGTCGGTGGGGAGGGAGGCACTGAGGGTTTCCAGGACCTTGAGGTTCAGCCAGAGCAAGTGGGGGCCCCAGGGCTCCAGGCTCCCCAGGGAATGTCAGAGGCAAGACAGCTGGTATCAGAAGGTGGAGATGAGTCCCCAGAGGGTGGCCAAACCTCCCTAGAGGTCACTTTGGGGTTGGAGACAGCTGTAGAGGACTCTGCTCCAGGAAGCCGACAGGTACCAGAGCAGGAGGTGGTAGGGCTGGAGGACCCAGGCCACCTGGCCAGAGAGGAGGTGATGGTCCCACCCATAGGTGAGGAAGGTTTGGAGGCAGAGAGGATGCAGGGCTTGGAAGGACCCTTTCTGGGCTCAAAAGAGGCAGTTGCTCTGGATCCAGAGCCTTCAACCCTGCTCAGGAAGAGCACAGACCCCCTGGCACCTCCCCAGTGCTGGGAGGAGGTGGAGCCTGAGGCTCCTTGGGGAGCAGAGGTAGGGCTTCCCGTTGAGACCCAGGGCCCCTCTCACAGTGGAAACAGTGGGGGTACCCCTCAGTCCAGGCCCCTGGGGTCAGAAGAAGCAGGAGAAGATGCAGACCTAATGCTGGGACCCCTCAGCCCAAGGCCCACTGAACCCCGGGTGCCCACCCCAATCCCTGGAGATGCTCCTGGGCTCCAGCTCCTGGCTGAGGGGAGCCAGGAGGCTGGCTGGGGGCTGGAGGGCAGAGCAGAGGCTCTGGGAAGGGTGGAGGGCGAGCAGGAGGAGTTGGGTTCTGAGGGGAGCCCTGAGGATCTCCAGGAGGAAGGAAAGAACAGAGAAGACAGTGAGGCCGATGAGCTTGGGGAGACTCTTCCCGACTCCACTCCCCTGGGCCTCTATCTCAGGTCCCCAGCCTCCCCCAAGTGGGACCAGGTTGGAGAACAGAGGCCCTCCCCTCAAGGCCAGGCCGGAAAGGAAGGCTGGGATCCTTCTGCCCTGGCCTCCCAGCTTGGGGAAGAGGAGGAGGAGGAGGGGGAAGAATGTGGTCAGGACTCTGACTTGTCGGGCGAATTTGAGGACCTGGAAACTGAGGGTTCTGTCCTTCCTGGGGTCCCTGGGGAGGCTGCAGAACGTCCAGGCCAAGTGCCTCAGCTGCTCCTGGAGCCAGCAGCCTGGGACAGGGATAGGGAGTCTGATGGGTTTGCAGATGAGGAAGAGAGTGGGGAAGAGGGAGAAGAAGAAGAGGGAAGAGAGTCAGAGGCTGGCCACTGGGGCCCGGGGCTCGCTGTTGGCACCCTTCCAGGGCCAGGTGGCCCTCAGAGAGGGAGCTTCCTGGGGTCTGAGAGCGTGGATGTCAGTGTTCCCTGGGATGATGGCTCAAGGGGCATGGCAGCTGCTTCGTGCGTGAGTGTCCTGGAGACTGAGTCCCGGGACAGCACGGAGCCCTCAGGCTCAGATGAGGAGGCTGACCCTGTTCCCTTAGAGAGGGGGGACCAGGTCCCTGGCCCTCTGGGAACCCTCACTGGGGTGGAAGAGCCAGGCCTGGGAGGAGGGGACGGGCTTGGTGTCAATAGCCAGGGCCCCAGCCTGAAGGAAGAGTTAGAACATATGAATGGGGAGGTGGTGAATGGGCTGCAGCAGTCTGAGGGAGGAGGGCAGGGGGAGCTGGGGGGCCCCGAGGGGAGCCAAGGGAGCCCCTTGGAGGAGGATGAGAGGGGTGCCCTGAAGACCCCTTGGGCGGGGCCTGCTCTTCACCTGGGCCCCAGCCAATTCCTGAAGTTCAGTCAGAGGGAAGGAGATGTAGACTCCTGGTCCTCAGGGGAGGACTAGAGAAAGTGCCTCCTCCCTCACTGACAACTTGGTGTGTGTGTCTCTGTGTGTGTGTGTGCGCACACACACACACACGCACGTGCACCCATACTTGTAGGAGGTCCCTAAGCCCCCTCCCTGCTCAGAGGCAGCACCCTTAAATTATAATCTCTTGACCTGTGGTTTCTGTCCAGGAGGTCTGGCTGGCCAAGGTGAGGCAGGGTGTGGTGTAGGGATGTGTTCCAAGAATGGAAGCTCTGGGAATACAGCCCAGCCCCTTAGACCCTGCGAAGGGGGACGTCTGGCCTGCACTGTCCTGTAAGGCTGAAGCCTATTGAACCACTGTAGGACTAGGCCCCTTCCCTCGAGCACCCCTTCTCCCATCTTATCATTGGGGAGGAGCTCCTCCCAGGAGAGGGGGCTGGGTGGTGCTCACCACAGGGCTCACCAGCCCTGTCCTTCCTTGCTGCATCCTCTTGGGATGCCTGGCCATCTGGTGAGGGTGTGCTCCCATGTCCTGACCACTGCCCCACCCCCACCCCCACAACGTATTCCTGCTGTGTTGTATCTGGCTCCTCCCTGCCTGAATAAAGTCATTCTCTCGCCTCCAAAATCTGGACTCTTCCTTCCCCAGTGTGGGGGGGGCCTCAGGGCTGGATGGAGTAGAGGAAACAGGGTGACTGGGGAGGAAGCTAGTGCGGAGGAGCTGTCCTCTGAGGACAGAAGGACCTGGAAGGCCTCACAGGGCCCTGGGAGGGCAGGGTGGCAGTCCAGGTGACCCCAGTGCCAGCAGAAGCCAGGCCCATCATCATCTCTGCCCACAGTGCTGATGACAGGGATTAGGCCTGGGGCCACCCCACCTTACCCCCCTCCCCTGACCCCTCAGTGCCGCCATATAATGAGCCCCTTGCCTCCAAACCCAAACAGTCTAGCCTGTGATGTCTGCTCCGAGTGGCTGGGTCAGAGCTGGATGAGGGAGGCTGTGTGGCCTCTCATCATGTCTAACCTCTCTGAGCCTCAGACTCAGCCGCAATGTGAGGTGTGCTGGACAGGGTGATGAGGTGGGGGCAGGAAGAGCAGGAGAAGGCCACGGGAGGCTGGGTGGGGAATGCAGCCTAGATCTTCAGTAGGACTTCCTCAGAAGATGGGAGGAGAGGGGGGATAAACTCAAGCTGTCAGGTGTGAAGGAACCAGCGGCTGTGCTGCCAATGGGTTTTGGCCTGGGGTCCCCACAGCTGCAGCTTCTCCCCATCCCCACCCCTCTTCCCAGGAGTTATCCCGGTCCCTGTGTGGGGCAGGGAGAGACCAGGGGTTCCTGGATTAGATGGGGCCCGAGGCCTTGAAATCAGGATACCCAGCAAGAAACCACTCCCGCTCAGGGCCGCGGCAGAAAGAACTGGCAACCCCTCTAAAGGTCCCGGTGCCGGCAGGCTGCCACATTTGGAGGGCAGCCCAAGTCCGGAGCAGGCTCTTCCTCTCCCCAGGCCCAAGGCTGAGGGCAGAGGGACAATGAGAGGATGAAGTCCCAACCCCTCTTGCCCCACTCAGGTCCTCTGGCCAAAGAGGGGTGGCTGGACAGGAGGTGCCCTGACGGAATCTCTCTGTCCCCTTCTCTGCTCGGGAGTCTCTGGATGCCCAGACCCTCATGTCACACACGGCCCTGCCCTTGAGTGTAGGATCTTGGCTGTCCCCACCCTTCTGGCAGCCCCAGCCTCCGCTCTCCCTCCTGTACCCACCGCTGACAAGGCCTTGTCTGATCCCGCTGGGCCTTGGAGCCAGCACTCTGGCATCCAGGCGAGTAGGGACCACTCCCTGCCCCTCCGCACAGGACAGAGGAGCCCTGTGCAATATCTGCTCCCCTTGGGGGCAGCCGCCTGGGCCAGGGGCCAAGGACAGAGGCCACGCCAAGCACTCCTTCCCTGTCTCCGGGTACCCATCCTGCCCCCCTGACGCCAGGATCCCTGGTCTCCTATGGGGCGGGTGGGGGACAGGGAGGATGTGAGTTAGAAATCAGGACTTCTGGGCAGCCCGGGTGGCTCAGGGGTTTAGCGCCGCCTTCAGTCCAGGGCGTGCTCCTGGAGACCCAGGATAGAGTCCCACGTCGGGCTCCCTGCATGGAGCCTGCTTCTCCCTCTGCCTGTGTCTCTGCCTCTCTCTCTCTGTATCTCATCAATAAATAAATAAGATCTTAAAAAAAAAAAAAACAAGAGTATTACTTTTCAACAAATAACTTGCTGAGCATCTGCTATGTGCCATGCACTGTGCATACACTGGGAATCCAGGGTTCCTTGCTCCCTTCGGATTGAATAAGAGCTTCTGAGCATAGGGATCCCTGGGTGGCGCAGCGGTTTGGCGCCTGCCTTTGGCCCAGGGCGCGATCCTGGAGACCCGGGATCAAATCCCACATCGGGCTCCCGGTGCATGGAGCCTGCTTCTCCCTCTGCCTGTCTCTCTTTCTCTCCCTCTCTCTGTGACTATCATAAATAAATAAAAAATTAAAAAAAAAAAAAGAGCTTCTGAGCATAAATCACACTTGAAAACAGCTGTAGGAGGTTGTGGGAGCATAGAGCAGGGGACCCCGCCTGACTTGGGTGGGGGGAATATGAGGAGGGGGAGAATGGGAGGAGGGGGAGGGAAAGCATCCTAGCTAGAGGGAACAGCATGTGCAAAATCCTGGGGCAAGACCAGAGACCCTGGCTTGAGGAGCAGAAGGAAGGTGGGTGTGGCCAGAGGTGAAAGATGAGGGGGAAGAAGGTTCACAGTGAGATGATGGAAGGTCTGAGTCCTGGGCTGATGCCTTGCCAAGCAGCCAGGAGGTGTGTACATTTTCCGGGGGGAATGAGGAGCCTCTAATGGGCTTGAAGGCATGGGTGGCATGACCAGGTTTGCATTTTCAATAAAACCTTCTGGGGGTTGGGCAAGGAGAGGTGGAGTGTGCAAGGAGTACTTCAGGAAGGCTACTGCAGTGGTCTGGGCAGGGGCGCTGGTGGCAGTAGGCATGTAGAGGACAGAAGTAAGGGAGGCAGGACCTCAGCTCTTGGTGGCACCGCTGTGGGAGACAGAAGGGTATGTGGCAGCGGAGGCTCTCAGGTTCTTGGCTGGGACAGCTGGGAGATGGTGGTGCCATCTTCTGAGCTGGAGAATCAGCTCAGGGGCTGCCCTGGAGTTCAAGAGAGAGGGCCAGGGTGGAAACAAGAGCCCGAGGGTGGGCAGCCTGGGGGTCACGCAGAGAGAGCCCAGGATGGAGCCCCCAGGTAGCTACCTGCAGAGGCTAGTCGGGGGACCCTGTCCTCTCAGAAAGTTGCAGGAAGGCTTAGACGTTGTTGGCACACAGGGCCTGGGGGGGTGGCAGGGTGCTCAGCAAACAGGTATGGAATTAATGAAGGAAGGAACGAATGAAGGAAGGAAGGAAGTGTGATGAGGTCCGACAACAGGAAGCCCTTCAGAGGGTGGAGTCCCGAGAAGGGAACAAGGAGGCAGCACCCACCCCTCCAGCACCACCTCCCAAGGAGGACAAGTGGGAGGTTATTCTGGGGCCTTCATGGGTAAATATAGCCTCTGAACAGGGTGGGGGCAGGGTGGGGGGGCCCCCCCGGAGATGGCTTCCTCGGTTTGTTTGGGGCACTTCCTTATAAGGCTATGCAGGCTGAGGCGCCAGAGGGTGAGGTCAGGGGCTGAGCTCTCCAGCCAGCCAGCCCAGCATCCCTGTCCCTCCAGCAACTCCTGTCCCTCCAGCACCGGCCACCCACCACCCATCACCCAGCTGCTGGGTCTCAGAGGGAATCAAAAGCCTGGGCTTTGGGCTCGGGCCAAGGGAGCTCCGAGTGGGGCCTCTTAAAGGAGCCGTGGCCTTCCAGCCTGTGTGCATGCCCAGGGCCCTCGGCCGTGGCTCCCCATGGCCATGACTCCCCGTGGCCGTGACTCCCTGTGGTCTAACCTCATATCTCCTGCCACAGGCTGCCCCTCTCCCCAGCCTCTTAAGAGCAAACACTGGGGACGCCTGGGTCGCTCAGTGGTTGAGCGTCTGCCTTTGGCTCAGGGTGTGATCCCAGGCCCGGGATCAAGGCCCACATCGGGCTCCCCGCAGGGAGTCTACTCTCCTTCTGCCTATGTCTCTGCCTCTTTCTGTGTGTCTCCCATGAATAAATAAAATCTTAAAAAAAAAAAAAAGAACACTGAAGTTCATCCACTGCTTCCAAAGGCCCAGGCCCCTCAGCTCCTCGCAGTGCCCCCCTCTCGGCCCCTCCTTGGGGACCAGCTGCTGCCACTTGACCCTGTGGTGCCCCAGCTGCTGTCTGCAATGCCATCCTTGGCAGGCAGGGAAGGAGGAATGTGGTTTAATTTCAGCTGGAATGTGCCCTCTGGGCGGCCCACAGTGAGGGGAGGGACAGAGACCAAGCCCACAGGAGCCCAGGAAACCCAAGAGGACTCTGGGTTGGGGAACAGGCTGCTGTGTCCTCCTGGGCCCCCTGCATCCTGCTTCGAGGCTCTGACCAGGATGGGTTCTCCAGCAGGACAGGGCTCCCTGGGAGCTGGGCAGAGACGCTTCTTGTGCACGCAGCTCTCACGGGTGAAGAAAGGAGCCTTAGAGAGAGAGTCTCAAGTGACAGCACTGGGAAGGGAATGAGTGAAAGAGGCACAGAATGGCCTAGGGCAAGGGCCCCCAAGTCTGCTGTGGAAGCAGAGGGAAACATGGAGCTCTGCTTCCTCCCTCACATCCACTTTTCCTTGTCTGCCCATGCAGGGGTCCTTTCCCGATGACCTCTTCCACCCAGCACCCCCACACCCAGAGCACATTTGTCACTTCTCCAACATTCCAGGAGCAGTGGGTTGGCCTTCTGCTCCCCTGCACCTTCCCCAGGCCCCATTATTTGAAGGACCCCAGGCTGGACGGCCCCTCTGCATCCTGACATCAGGGACTGAGCCCAGACCCCAGAGGCCCAGGCCCCAGGGACCCTCTGGCCCCCTCCTGTCTTCTCCACCCTGACCACCCCCATGACTCAGCTGTGGCTCCAGAAATAATCCGAGGCAGATGCCAGGGGCCCACCATTGAGAAACTACCTCTTGGCAGCTGTGCGCTCAGCTGCTGACAAGCCAGGGCCTCACAGTCCTGGGAAGGGTGGCTGAGGGCCTCAGGGCTAGGGAGGTGGCACATAGGCTCTGGCCCCTCTGGGGCCCCCCACTCCCAAGCCCTCCCTGTCTCCCTGTTTTCTCCCCTCCACTGTCTGCTACCTGCTCTTCTCCCAACTCCCAAATCCCGTGGTCTCTCCTGGGCTCCTTCCTTTTCTATCCACCTCACATGTCATGGAGAACTTCAGCTCACCCTGATAGGAAATTTGATGCACAGAGTGATGTCCCCTACCCATGCTACTAAGAGTCCCTAGACGCCTCTTGGGGTACACAGAACACAGGTCAGTGGGCTGTGGGCTGTTCCCCTCCAATGCCCCAGCCCCAAGCAGTCAACAGGCCTTCCTCTGCTAACAAGCTAGCCAAAGACTCAGGGAAAACCAGCAGGGAATAAACACAGAGGCCGCAGATCCTCCCACTCAGACGATTAATTAGAGCCCAGAGTCCTTTGGTGGGCGAGCGTCCTCACATTCTTCCTCCTTCTCCTTCTTTTCTTGTCTTTCCTCCCCTTTTCCCAGCTCTTCCTCTTGCTCTGCCCCTGAATTTTTCCTTTCATCCCTCCCAGGAGGAAGCAGGCTGCTTTGTAGCCAGCAGAGTGGAAGTGAGACCCCAGGAAGGACCTGGGTACTTGGGGGAAGGCAGGAAGGCCAGTCCAGCTGGGAGAGGGGGCACCTGAGTCCTCACTAGGGGCAGTGATCAGAGGATCAGAGGATCAGATACAGCCTCCAGGGTGAGCCCTCCCACCCCCGGGGCCGGGCGGGGGGGGGGGGGGGGGCTGCTGACAGGCTGAGCATTTTTGGAAGTCTTTGGGAGGCCAGGACAATGGGGCCCTTTCTCTCATTGCACAGGAGACAGTTCCCTGGGGCTGGGACAAAGGCCCCAGTGAGGTCAGGGCTCTGTGTGGGAGTTGGAGGTGGGGGAGGAATGGTGAGGTGGGGTGTGGGTCAGAGCAGGCTGGGGGATTGCTGGGGACCATGGTAGTCGGTGGGCACCTGGAGGGCCCATTTCACTCATGGGGCCCTCAGGCCCCTCTGCATGGGGCCCTCAGGCCAGACTCCTGAGGCTGGCCTCCCTTCTCAACTTATATCCCTACATTCTGACCTCACCCCAAAAGGACAGGAAACCCCTGGAGAGGATGTCTCCATGTCTAACGTGGGGTTAGACATGTGGGCAAGAGGCTTGGAGTATAACCAGCATCCATTGCTGGGCAGGGCTGGGCAGGGCTGGGCACATAGTCCATGCTGTGCCCTGGAAGCACAAGCAGACACCCTGCTGCAGGCTCTTCGCAGAGAGACAGGGCAGGCACTCCAGGAGCTGTGGATCCCCCCTCCAGTCATCGCACACGTGCCGATGTGCACACACACACAGACACGCATACACACACATGCAGGTCAGTGTTGGATTTTGTTCACGGTGCTGAGTCATCCCTGGACCAGCTCCCGCTTCTCCAGGAAGCCCCACAAAGCCAGGAGAAGGCTTCCGTTTCCGGCAGCCTTGCTCCAGTGGCCAGCAGGTGTTGGGGAGGGGGAAAGGATTCCAGTTCCAGGCCCGGTCAACCTCTGGCACTGTCCTCATCTAGGCTCAAGCAGTGGAACCCTGCCTCCAGCCGTGGGGAAGAGTCAGTGAGGAAGTGTTGGGGACAGGGCTGGGCAACCCAATCCCCTTCCAGCTCACCCCAGGAGCCTCTAGAGGATCCAACCTGCTGTGTCAGCTCCATCTCTGTGAGGGCCTGTTTCTCAGAGAACCTCTCTTAGGAGCCCAGGGACAGACACAGCCCCTCCTCAGCCTTCTCTTCAGGCCCTACTTTCAAAAGCCCACCTTGGGGGATCCCTGGGTGGCGCAGCGGTTTGGCGCCTGCCTTTGGCCCAGGGTGCGATCCTGGAGACCCGGGATCGAATCCCACGTCGGGCTCCCGGTGCATGGAGCCTGCTTCTCCCTCTGCCTGTGTCTCTGCCTCTCTCTCTCTCTCTCTCTCTCTCTCTGTGACTATCATAAATAAATAAAAATTAAAAAACAAAAAACAAAAAAAACCAAAAGCCCACCTTGGTCTTGATGCACAATTCCAGCCAAGCGCCTGCCATCCCTAACAATGCACTGACTAGGCAATCCAAAGGGTAGTACAGAACAAAGGGGGGGGGGGGTGTCCAGGGCCTACTCTGGCCCCAGGACGGTTTTCCTTCCTGTGGCTCCTGAAGAAACAGCCCCATCCCTAGCCATGGGAGGGCAAGAGGTAGGGCAGGTGAGCCTGGGGAGGAGAGGAGCGAGGTGGTAGGGGGGCTGGGAGGTCACGCTGGAGTCCTGGAGACAGTGAGTTTGGGGTCTCCATCCAGGGTGGAGAGGCCGAGGAGCGGGGCAGCGCGGTGCTGCGGGTGGGATGGGGTGAGGCCCCCCGCGGCTCCCACAGGCACCTGCCGGGCCTCCCCTCCCGAGGCCCTCCCGGGCTCCCAGCCCTCCTGCTCCGCCAGTCTGTCCCCTGTCTCTGAGTGTATCCGGTTCTGCGGACTCGCAGGAAGAGGACTCAGAATTGCCCACGTGGGGGACACTGGTCATGGGCAGCGGCCAGCGGCGGCGTGCGCGCGAGTGTGACTGCGAGTGGGCAGGGCCCCCATCACGAAGGCACAACCCCGCGCCCTGCGAGGCGGTACGCGCGCACTCCCGGCGCGTCATCCTCTCCCCAGTTCTGAGAGTGACCTCACCGTCCCAACCTCCGCTGACTCACGGCCCCAGGGCCAGCGCAGCCTGGCCGGAAGTCGCCCTCCGCCCCGCGGCCCCCTCCCCCTTCCCCGCCCCCGCTGCTCGGAGCCAGAGGTCGCGGCGCCCCCTGGCGGCCTCCCGGGGACCCGCGGCTCCTCGGCCCGGCCCCACTCGCGCACGCGCACAGCGCACTCTCGGGCCGCCGTCCCCGCGTCCGCAGCGCCCTCTGCCGGTCACAGTCCGGAGACCCGCCAAGGTCCTTCCCGGAGTCCAGCCGGCCAGCAAGGCTGGGACTTCAGGGCCCTTGTCTGGCTGCCGCATTCCCGCGTCCCAGCTTCCTCTGCGGCAGTCTGGCCCCCAGACCTGCATTCCCTTCACCCTAACCCTCAGCCCCGAGAGAACACCTCCCTGGGAACTTCAGAGCGGAACCACCAAGGCACCGGCCTCCCAGCCTTGCTCTGTGGGCCCTCTGTCCCCAGACTGTCCAGGTCTGCTCAACTGGGCACCCTGGCACTCCAGCTCTTTCCAGACACCCTGACACTGGCCCCCTGTCCCAGTGAGCTCCTCCACTCGATAAATCCGTCCTGGGCAGCTATGCGGTGCCGACATCATTCTCTCTGCTGACATCTTGGGGACTTCTCTGACCTTCAGAAGCTCATCACTGCATAGGATCTGTTTATCCCAGGAGGCCCAGCCCAAGCCCGTTCTCCTCTCTTCCTCTCCCACAGAAGCATCAAATTTGCTTGATTGCAGTTGCTCAAATGCAGCTTTATTTCAGGCTGGTTTTACTGGTTCTCCATCCTGTAGACCCATTTCCTGGGAAATCTGATTGTAAGGGGGCCAGGTGTTCCCAGAGGGATGGAGTGGACAGGAGGGGACAGGCTGGCTGGCAAGGAGAGGGGCAGTTGAGGCACTTAGGGACTCCCTTGAGCCCCCCCCCCCGCCCGCCATAGGGGTTCTGATGCCCAGGGTAGGGGCCAGAGGGTCTAGTCTAGGGTGGAGCTGCCCAGGCACTGCCACCTGGACTCCAGCTCCACCCCTCACGTGGTCACTTCCTATGATGGGAAGAGGGTGGGAGAGAGGGCAGTGCTGGGGGCAGCAGTTGTTTAAGGCCTTGCTCCTTGAGGACCAAGAGAGGGCCTGGAAGGAGGCATCCGTGGTGCCTGCCAGCGTCCCAGTAGCCTCCCCTGTTGTCCTCCTGAGGCCTTCATTGGGTGCAGAGCCCGACCCTGGGAAAGATGTACACGTTCATCCTCTGTCCTGGGCTCCTCCCTGTGTCTCTTCTCAGAGCCTGCCCTCTGGTGTTACTCCTCCTGACCCCTGATCTCATCCAAACACTAGCCCTGGCTCAGCACGTAAGAGTCCAGGGTGTGGCCAATGCTCTTGGACATCCCCCCCGCTGAAAGGGACCCCAGAGTATCCAGCTCACCACCACCTCCTTCCTGTTGCCCCAGAGGGGGGCAGCGATTACTGCAAGGTAACACAGCCAGGGGCTGGCAGAGCTGGGCTAGAGCCCAGGGCTACTGTTGGATAGCTCCCCACCTGCATCTTCCTGGCACTCACAGGCCTGCGGGGCACACAGGAGATCTGGGGTGGCTCCCAGTGACCATTCTCCTGGCAGCGGATTAGTGGCAGGTTGCGCTGCATCAGCCCCTCCCGGCACCGGTAGCGAAGCACCGTGTCTACTTCATAGCGCAGCCGTGGGCGGCCAAACACTCGAGCCAGGGGCAGCTCTGGTGGAGGCCCACAGGACACTGCAGGGGAGACACAGTCAAGGACTGGGAGCCTAGGGCAGCCCCGGGTGGTTCAGCGGTTTAGCACCACCTTCAGCCCAGGGCCTGATCCTGGAGACCCGGGATCGAGTCCTGAGTCAGGCTCCCTGCATGGAGCCTGCTTCTCCCTCTACCTGTGTCTCTGCCTCTCTCTCTCTCTCTCTCTCTCTCTCTGTGTGTATCATGAATAAATAAATAAAATCTTAAAAAAAAAAAAAAAGAACTGGGAGCCTGGCTCTGTGGGTGACAGTTCCCAGAATCAGGAGGAGGAGGAAGGGGAGGGCCACAATGTGATGCAAAAAAGAGCAGAGGTTCCTGGTGGGTGCACCTCATTTGTTATCTCCTCCTTGCCAGTGGCCTGGGACACATTTCTGACTCCTCCGTAGCTTTTCCCCCTCCTTTTACACACATGCGGCTTGGGTCCCCTGGCGCTCCCCTCCTCCCCCTTGCCTGGCCTCACCCAGCCCCATCTTGCAGGTGTAGGACAGGTGGTAGTTGCAGGGTACATCACTCCACTGTCCCTGATCGTGCCACACCATGACCACGCAGTTCTCTCCAGACAAGAAGTAGCTGTCAGGCTGCCCAGGGTTCCAGTTCTCATAGAGCTGGGGGGTCGGGTGGAGGGTGTAGTGAGGGGGAGGGATGGACCTGGAGGGCCTAAGAAGGAGGGTGGGAGGAGTGCTAGGAGACAGCCAGCAAGGGGGATGAGGAGTGGGGGCCCAAGGACAGTCACAGGCTTTATGGGGAGGGATAATGAGAAGAGAGAGGAACGCAAGAAAGGGAGGCCTGCCCAGGAGAAGAGGGACAGAGAACCCGCCAGAAAAAGAGGGCAAGTGATGGGTCACTGGGGGCGGAGGCAGAAGTGCTTGGGACAAGCGACCTGGCCAGCTCGAGGGGCAGCCGGAGCCTCTCACCAGGGGGACGCCATCTGACCACAAGAAGTCGCCTTCGATTGTCCGGTCGTTAAGCCCGATCCACTGGTACTCGCGGTACCGACCTGGGGAGGAAGCGCCGGCGGACGCGGGTGTGTGCAGTGAGCCCTGCTGCCAGCAGGTGGCGCCGCTCCCCGCTGCCGGCGGCCTACGGCGGGGGGAGGGGGTCGGTCCCGCCAGACCCGGCCCGCGCTTCCCTGCTTCCCTGTCCGTCCGTCCGACCTCTGCCCGACCTCTGCCCGCGGACGGAAGGAAGAGGTGGGGAGGAGAGATATGCCAGCGGGGCCGGGAAAGGGAAACCGAGGACAGAGTCGGGGAAGTAGATGGCGGTGGCAGAGGCTGCGAGGCGGGGAGGGGCCGCGGGTGGCGTCTGGCGGGTGCAGGTGTCGTTCCTGCCACAGCCCCCAGCCGGTGCTGCCGGAGCCCCTCGCCCCTCGCGTGGCGTGCAACGGAAGGAGGGAGACGGAGATGGGAATGAATGAATGAATAAAGCAAACCAAGTAATGAGCTCCCGGATTAATGAATTAGGGAGTTAATTAATTCACACACTCACTCGTGATTAATGACTGGTTAATGAGTGAGTGGGAGAGAGCAGGTGATGAGGTCCCCTCCAGCCCCATCCCCAGCCCACTGTTGATGAAGTCCTGTTCCTCCGGCGTGCTGATGCTGGCCAGGTGCGAGCCGTACATCCGGCACTGGGTCTCTGCCTCCTCCCAGCTCCTCCGGGTAGAGAAGTGCTTGTAGCAAGCCCCCTGGAAGGCGTCCCAGCCAGGGCTGCAGAAGCGGAGGCCTGGGGCACAGAGGGGTGGGTCACTGGGGCCGGAGGGGCCACGTCCCCCAGAAGGGACTGGGCTCCTCCTGCTGCCCCAGCAGATGCCAGAGAGCCAGCAGAGGATGGGGGGTGAGGAGGAGCGCCTGGGGCCCTGGTGGGAGGAATCCTTAATGGCTTCCTCCTCTGAGTACCAGGGACCAGCGAGGGTGAGGGCTAGAGTCCTCGCCCGGGTCTCCACAATCCTCCATCCTAGGGAAGGGCTGTGCACTCCTCTCTTGCCAGGAGAGAACTAGCAGGTATGGACTGCCTGCCAGACGCAAGGGGTATGCTGTGCACTCCTTGCACGGGGACCACTTGAGAAAGGCTTGTGTGGTTCCACTTAACAGATGAGGAAATCCAGGGTAGGGCTCAGAGAGGTTACATGATTTGACTAAAATGGAGATTTGTTAATGACAAGGCCCAAACCAGTGCCCTCCCTCTTCGCTCCAGAGCTAGTACATGGTGGCAGGGTCCAGGCTTCAGGTCTACCCCCACCCCAGCCCTGCTCCTCAACACACTCACCAACATCACACAGGTCCCCCCCATAGCCAGGCAAACACAGGCAGCGGACCCCCTCCTCCTCCTCCAAGCATGTCCCACCATTGTGGCAGGGGCTGGGGACACAGTCACCTGAGGGGGGAGAGAAGTGAGGTGGGGGGAGCAGGGGAGCACAGCTCTGCATCCTGAGCCCCCCAGAGAGGGTTCAGAGAGCCCACAGCTCCAATCTCCTTGTCTTGGGAGCTATCACAGTACCTTGAAAGTCAGCCCAGCCCTAAGTTCTGGGGTTTTCTCCCACACGGGCCACCATCCCCATAACCTCTCACTTCAGCATGGACTCAACCCTGTACTGGCCATTGCCCTGCCCACCAGTGTGGACGCTATGGAATGGGCTGGGGAAAGTGGCCAGGAAGGCCCTCAGGACCCAACCCCACGAAAGGGAAAGATACTGAGTTGTCAATCATGAGACCTGGACTCTTATCTGGTTCCTGGCTCTGCTGAGTGACACTGGGCAGGTCACTTTACCTCTCTGAGCCTGGAGGTCAGTCCCCACCCCCTTGTGTTTGTACCAGGTTTCTGCACAGTTCTGTACAGTTTAGGTGGCCCGAGTGCTACCTGAGAAGAGGACCATCACCACAGCAACACAGGTGTGGCCTGACCTTTACTGCTCTGGGACCTGATGGGGGGGGGGGGGGGCTAGCTATTCCTCCTGCCCTCTACCAGACAGAGTCAACCTCAGAAGCTGATAGTGAGCAATCAATGTATTTGCCTAACTCCATACCCTAATCATCAACCCCCCACCCCCAGGAATGAAGCTGGAGGCTCCCACTGCCCTGCTGGCTCCATGCACTCTCAACATCATGCAGCCTCCTGCCTCCCCTTATCTCCCAGACTCTCTCTCCTCCCCAGACTCCCCTCCACTTTGGGCTTTCTGCACATTCCCCAGCCTAGAATCCCCTCCAATTCATCTCTTTTCCTTTTTCTGGCCCTCTCTCCCCAGAAAGTTTTCTTAGACTAACACACTACACTGAAGGCCTGCCATCTGTCCTCTGGCTGGGTCACCTGCCTTCTCCTCTGGACTTGCTCCCTCTGGATCCCAGGATCCCATTCTCCCAGGTGGCTGCCCTTAGACCAGGCCTGGGTGCTGGATAGGCAGCTTTCACTCCTTCTGGTCCAGGAAGAGGAGGATGGCCCCACAGACTGACAGTGCAGGGCCAGGCTCTCAGCTTGGGAGGGGAAACATTCCTGAGCAGGGCTCTTCACACCCTGCCATACCCTGGCAACCAAAGGCAAGGCCCACTGTGCTTCCCTCTGCCTGGTGGGGATGAGAGCAGAGGTAGGGGGAGGAGAAGCTGGAGGTGATTCCAAGATTTTTGCTGGGATGACCTAGCTGTTTTGGGTGAAATGAATCAGCTGTTCCAGCACACACACACACCCATCATCTCCCCTCCTGCCAACAGTTTCTTCCAAGCTGGTAGCACTAGCTCCCTGGGCAAAGGGGGAGGGGAGGTGTTTTATGTAACCCACTAAGCACCAGGCCCCACAGAGGGTAGGAAGAGGCTAGGAAGCCCATTCCATTCCTCACACTTCCCTGGGGGGCAGAGACTTCCAAACTTGGTCCTGCACCCAGGCCACTAGGTCCCTCCTTGGGCTGTGGGTGGCAGCACCTGAGCCAGGACAACAGACTGGAAGTGAAGGCACTCCTCCTGAGACTTTCTGTTCTTCCTTCTTCCCCCTCTGGAGGCCAATGACTTCTACAACCAGAAAGTTCTTCCCTCCTGGTGCAGTAGCAGACCAGAGGACATCCCTCAGCCTCCAGGTGGGGTAACTAAGGTACTGCAGAGACTTCCCTTGATGCTTCTCTTCCCACCAAACCCCCTCCCAACCCACAGGGCACTGAACTCCAAGGCCAGTGGGGCAGAGAGCCAGTGGTTGGAATGGGCAAGCCTGCTGTGATTCATGGGCCCCTACCCCACCCTGGACCATCTAGCAAGGGTAGTCCTGGGGCTGGCAGGACCCCAGCCTTCTCCAGGGCTCTCCACGGGGAAGCTCAACCTTCCCTGAGTAGGCAGGGCTTCTCTGAGACCCCAGAACCTAGCTCTCCACTGCTCCCCCTCTATATTTCCTCTCCATCCTCGCCTCCTGCTTTGTGTCTTCTGTAGCATTAGGGACTTTGAGATCCTTTAGGTTCAGAGAGGGTGAGACCATTCTTCCTAGGGGTGAGATGGTTGTTAGTGCAGGGGTCAGTGGAGGAGGGGGTGGCTTTGGGCAGTGGGATGAAACTTAGATCCCATCCCCCTGCTGAGTTGTGGTGGGGGAGGCTGGGGCACCTGGATGCCAGGCATGGGCTTCTATGCTCAGATAGACTTTCTCCATCACTAGTCTGTATGTATGGCTCTAGATGGGAGCCATTGAGATGGATCAGAAATGAATACAAATGCTCTCTCTCTCTCTCTCTCTCTCTCTCTGGCTGAGGTTTCTCCCCATCAGGGGTGCAGGACTACAACTCCCAGCAGTCCCTGGGCTGATGGACAATGACTTCTCTGACGGTCAGATTTGGGCTCTTGGCAGTGAGGAGGAAGACAGAGGACAGCCTGAGAGGGGAGGCTGAGGACCAGTGAGCGCTGTTAGATGGAGGACAGGAAAGGGCACTGGCTGAGGATGAAGAGGAGGCAGAGAGGCTCGGAGAGATGGGAGAGAGGAGAGGGAGAGGCAGGGCCAAAGGGAAGCATCAGAGAGCTGCCCACGACACAAATCCAAGGAATGAAAAGGGCAGGCAGCTGGGGGTGGAGACAGAGGGGGCCAGAGTTTTGGTTATAAAGTGGTTTAATAGAGATTTATTTCCAAGGCTTGTTTTCCATGAAACAGTCGAAAAAATACTTCACAGAAGTAGTCGCTTAAGGCTCTGTGGGGATAAGGGCTCTCCTGGACCCCAGAGGCTAAGGGGCAGGGACAGAATCCCAGGCTTCCCTGATATCAGTGGGAGGGCTGAGGTGGATGGCACACAGGAGGGGGAGGGGGCAGCTGGAGGGGAAGCGGCAGCAAGAGCGGAGGCCTGGGCCTTGGAGAATACAATAGGAACCCAGGACACCTGAGGTGTATGAGGATGGGGGGTGGCCTGTGGGGCCGCTGAGTCACAGGTGGAGAGCCAAGAGCAGGAAAAGGTCCCAGGTGGTTAGTGGTGGGGCTGGAGTCAAGGGTGGGGCCATGGAGTTGGGGGTCATGAAGTGAGAAATCAGAGAGCTGGGATGGAAGTCACAAGTGCAGCATCCAAGACTGGACACCCAGGTAAAGGTGTGTAGGAGAATGAAGGCAAAGGACAGGAGAGGCTGGGGCAATGAGGGTAAAGGACCAGAGATCATGTGACCCAGAGCTTCAGGGGGAGAAAGGGAAGGAGGAGAAAGAGGGAAGTCGAGCCTTGGGCAAAGTTACCTGATGAGGGGGCCACGGCCACTCCACCTTGGCTGGCGCTGTCAGTGGGCAGCACTGGCTGAACCCGCACTGAGGTCCCTGCTGGGACAGTTCTTCCAGAATTCTCTTCAGAGGGGGCCTCCGATTCCCTGGCACTCTCAGGGGCCCGTGTGGCTGGAAGCAGGGCAGGGCTATCCTCAGAGCTCCCTGTCTCCTCACTCTCTCCTCGAGGGACCCCAGTCAGCTCAGGACCACCAGCCTCCTCCCCCACCTCTCTCTCCCCAGCCGTAGCTGAAGGTGGTGAGGATGCCAGCTGCCCATTCCTGGGAGTGGATAGAGTTTCAGTGGGTGGCCCAAGGACTCTTGGAGGCCTGGGAGCCTCTGGCTCTCTGTCGGAAGGTGGTGATGGCCTAGGCTGTAGGACTGCACTCGCTGGTGGTGGAGAGGCAGGGAAGAGTAATTCCTCTAGGGCTGGCTCAGTGGGCAGAGGGGTCTGTGGGTCTGGGCTGCTGGGCTCGCTGGACCAGGCCCATAGGGCCTCATCTTCCACCTCCTCCTCTTCTTTCTCTTCTTCTTCATCCGTATATTTCTCTTCTTCCTCCAAAGTCTTGTCTTCCTCTTCGGAGGACCCCAGGGGAGGCACAATGGATTGTGTTTCGAATTCTAGACAAAGCACAGATGGTTCAGCACCAGGGACAGCACCAGCCCCAACCGGGAAGACTGAAGAGAAGAGGAGGGAGGAAGGGGCTGTGGAGGGTGAGGTGGGGGAGCCTGCCCCTGGGACAGGCTGTCTTTGCTCCCCACCGGAAGACCTCCAACTTGAACAGCAATATTGAGGCTACCTGGTGAAAGCTCTGTGAGCTGTCATTAGCCCAGGAAAAAAACACAGTCGTTGTATCTCACTCACTCTTGTAGGCTTAAAATTCTCAAGTCTATTTTGGGTAGGTAAGGGGGAGGAGGACACAAAGGAGGGAGCACCCTCCTTCCAAGGCCCAGAGAGTTGGGAGTGGAATGTGCTGCAAAGGCAAGGGTTGGGAAAGTCCTGGAGAGATGCCTTGCATCACCAAGATGCTGAGAAGGGACAGGACGAGTCATGCCAGCCATAAGCCCAGCATCACTCTGGACACCTTCACCCCCAACTCCTCTTGACAGGGGCTCCAGTTACCGAGGAGGGTCTTGGGGGCCTCTGCGGGGTCTTCTGGAGTGGAGCTTCTACCACCTCCGTCCTCCACGATGGGGATGGAGTAGATGGCTCCCCGGGACTCGCTCTCCACAGCTTCCTGAGGCAGCCGCAGCTCCTCCAGGGTCTCTGTCACTGTGACAATGGCCTCCAGCCCATCAGAGGCTGGGTCAGACGCTGGGTCAGAGGCCTCAGGCATGGCGGAGGGCTGGGCAGAGTCTGTGTCAGGAGGGAAGTGCCAATGGGAGGTTAGGCAGGTGGCGCTGCCCTCCAGCCACAGCCATGGGAGAGACCCACAGTCTCTGGACTAGACTCAAAGACCATGAGACTCTCTCAATTCTCACTCATCTTCCCTGTGGAGGACTCACAGGACCCAGGGAGCACTGTGGGAGTTCATTATGTGTCCCTCAAGCATTAATCACAGGCCCACTATGTGTCATGCCAAGCATTCTTCTGGGCACTGAGGACACCATGGAGGAAAAACAGCAAGCCTCCTGTCCTAAGGGAGTTTAGAGCCTAACTATAGATAATAAACCAGTAAACATATATTATGTTACTATATAAAGAACAATTGGACAGAGTAAGGAGATAGAATGGTGGGAAGTACTACTTTAGATGGAGTGGTCAGGAAAGGCTCAGGAGAGAGACAGTCCCTTGAGTAAGGAGATAGAGACAAGAAGGATGGACAGGTGGCCCATTATCCAGGAGGGCTGGAGGGTGGAGTGCAGGAAGGACATTCGGCAGCCACCGGCTGAGGGTGTCAGCACTGGGGCCGGAGAGCAAAGGAAGGGCCTGCTCCATCCTTCCAGGAGCTGCTCCCTCCAAACAACTGGAGCTTTAGGATGGATTACCTTGTCTTTGAAGAGGAGAACCAAGATCAGAAAACCAATGAAGTGACAGTGAAATTGGGCTAAGAAAAGCCCTGAGGGCTGTCTGTGCTCAGCCAGACATGACAGCACAGAACGTCCTGCCCCCTCACCTACTCTGGTGAGCCTCGCTCCTGTCAGACTAGCAAACTTGTGCCCTTGCCTGCCTGTCCCTGTTCCCAACCAGTCATCCTCCCTCCTCCTCCATTCAGCTCCTCCTTCCATGTCTCCCTGGAACAGTGCTCAGCACAAAATCATAAGCAACGCATAAGACATATTCACTACAATTATGATCGTCATCATCAACCCTCTTGCACTGGCTTTTCCAGATGGATCTTCCTTCCTAGGGGCTTCACTTCCCCACCACTCCCTCACCCTGGGCTAAGGATGTTTGGAGATCTGCCCCAATAGAAGTAATGCTTTTCTCTCAGTCTCTTTTCAAGCTTATTGTTTTTTGGATTGGGGGACCCCATGGCAAAAGCAGTGTCTTTCCCCTTCAGACCAGGAGCTCCCCGAAGGTCGAGGCTGTGTAGTCTCCTTTCATTTCTGCCTCAACCCTTGTACCAGTGCTGCAGACTCATGATTGAGGTGAGGACCCAGACACCCCCTGACACTGCCTCCCTGTCAGTCCCCCTAGGTCTGGGCCCTGTGTCTCTGGGGGTCCCAGGCACTGCATTCCTATAAGCCCCCAATAGAAGATGTGGTCAGATAAACCATCTCTACACCCAGTGTCCTTGAGGACCTGCTCCCTGTGGGGGGGAATTGTGTCTGTCCATCAATATTTGGTGGTTAAAAATCGGACACCCTCAAGCTGAAGGTTCTGAACACCCCCCACCCAGGGCTCTTGAAGGCATTATGTTAACTGGAGCAGATCATTCATTGCATTCTGAGAATGTCTATCATCCCTGCTCTACTCATGAGCAGACCAGCAATGGAAACCTCTCCGATCACCCAATATGGAGTGACATGGGAGAGGCGAGTCATGGATTGGAGAGAAGGTAGGGGAGGGGATACAGAGATGCAGGTGCTCTCCCCGAGGCTACACAGCACAAGACAGAGGGCAGAACCACAGTAAGAACCCTAGGTGCCAAGCTGAGCTGGGGGGAGGGGGGAAACTTCAGAGCTCAAGTCTGTCTCTGACTAAAGGAGGGTGGTCTCGGCCTCTGCAGGAAGGCCGGCTCACCTCGGAAGCAGTACACGTTGAAGCGGCTGTGCTTGTTGGGAAAGCCGGTCTGGTTGGGGAAGAGGAAGAGCGTCTTGACACCAGGCAGGCCCCCACCGCAGCGCTGGCTGGGTGTGACAATGGGATAGCGCACACTGCCATCGGCCAGCCAGCCCGGGCTGCAGCGGTCCAGGCCCCCGTCCCAGGCTGCATAGAGCTGGCCCGTGGTGGCAATCTCTGCACCCCGTTCCCGGCAGTACGCCTGTGCCTCCTCCAACGTCAGCTTGTCTGGGGGGGCACCCAGGAACAGCTCTCCTGGTAGAGAGGAAGAGGAGGCCGGGTGACCAGGAAGTCGGGAGCCCCATCCACCCTGGGCTCCCGTAGAGACCCTAGGCTGGCTTCTCTGGGCCTTGGTCTCTGCATCTGTGACATGGAGTCAACTACCCTATTTCAGGGTCAAAGCTCAGGTAAAACCTCAGGATAGATGTTATTACTCAGAGGGGCCTGGCTCAACTTTCTCAGACTGCAAAGAAGCACAGTACAGCCCAGAGATGCTACGAAGTAGAGAGATGCACAGCAGGTGGCAGCAGAGTCAAACTCAAAGTCGGTCTCCCACCACTTGTCGGAGGCTTTGGCCATGAACCTGCTTCCATGACAGTATCTGGAAGGTGGGACACGGGTTGTTCCTTTGGATGCCCCCTTGGATGCCTGCTTGAACACATGAGGTCCAGCAGAGGCCCCAGGAAGACCTCTGGACAGCACCGGAGAAGGGGCTCTGAGAACCCCTCACCCCCAATCACCATTTAGATCTTCAGCATAGCAGTAGACATCATAGAGGTCATCTGGGTCCACCACTCCATAGTTCCGGACCCCAGGGAAGCCATCCATGTCTCCATAACAGGCCTCTCGTGGTGTCTGGATGGGATACCTGGGAGCGAGTACAGATGCCTCCATCAGGGAGCTATCCAGGGATGCCCCTCCTGAATCGCACTGCCTTTCCATGCAGCCAATTGTTTTCTTCTGCAGAGACACCCCCAGGGGCAGGGGGTCCTGGATGGTTGACCTGAGGCAGCCAGCAGCCCCTGGCAGAACCAGGGCCCACTGCCACTTCCAGACACAACTAGAAGCTCCTGGTCCACAGGATCCCCCGTCCCAACCCTGCTCACCTCACGGTCTGGTCAGATAGCCAGCCAGCATCACACTGTTCATAGCCCCCGAGGTAGGCGGCATAGAGCTGCTCCGGGGTGGCAATGCGGGCTCCAATGCGGGCACAGGCCTCCTGGGCCCCAGCGAAAGAGAAAGCATAGCGGGCAGAGCCTTCCCGGTAGAGAAAGACGACCCCTGAGGGGCAGAGAGGAGCCCTGAGGCATGATCACCCCACCCTGACCTCCTCTCACCCTCCTTGGCACTCCCCTGTACATGAGGGTAAAGTTCACATTGTGCTCTCTCTACTGCTGAGGGGCCTGCCCCAGGCTGTGCTCAGGAGTCTGTCCACCCCAAGAGAGAAAGGAGGTAACAAAGGTCTGTCTCTACCCATTCCTTTTCTAGCTCACTGGGTGCCTTCCAGAGCATTTGCTCCCCCCTCACACTGTGGGCTCCCACCCTGGGGGAACCTTCCTGGGTCCTGCCCCTCACCTTTGACCTTGACCTCCACGGCATCGCTGCTGTCATCTATGCCGTGCTGGACCTCACAGCGGTAGATGCCGGAGTCGTTGGGCCGAAGCTCACTCAGCACCAGGGACACGTCGGTGAGTGATGCCGGGTAGGCAGGCAGTGCCACACGGAAACGGTAGGCCTCGCTCACCTTGACGCGCAGCCCCCGAGCCACCAATACTTCGGCCTCACGGCCCCCGGACAGGAAGGTCCACTTGACCCGCGGGGAGCCCAGCACGGCCCGGTGGCCCGGCAGCGGCCGTAGGTAGTGAACGTGGCAAGGGATGGTGAGGGCGCCGCCCAGCACGCCCTGCAGTGGTGCGTCACCCGCGATGCGCACGTGGAAGGCCCGGTCCTCTGTGGGTGGGCGGGCAGGCCGGTGGCTAGAACTTGGCACCTGGTCCACAGGGTCCCACCTGGCCTCCAAGCCTGCCCCAGGATCCCAGCCACCACTGCTCCCAGGGCCCCACATGCTTGCCTCTAGGACCCCAGGCCCATCCCACTCCCTCTCCAGATCTGTCCCCAAATCTTCCAGTCTGTTCCTGTGGACAGTGGCCTGGTAGGTACCATCCCAGGACTCCCTGGGGCCCACTCCAGATCTAAGCTGGCCCCAGCCCTGGCCTTAAAGTTTCCCCTCAGTTTCCCTCAGACTCACCTTTGGGATTTCTCCCCACTCTATCCCTGTTCTGTCTTCCAGCCCCCTTCATTGGTCCCATGCCCTAGGGGTTGGCAGTCCTACCACTAATTTTGCCTGCCCTACCCAGAGCCAGCAGCTTATCCCTTATTTCCAAGCATCCCAGACCACATCATTCCCCACAGTGCCCTCTATCCTATCTCTCCCTGGGTCCTCCAAGGCCACCCTCTTCCATAGAGGAGATGCAGGAGACAGAGACAGTGATGCTGAGTGCGGTTGCTTACCTGAGCTGTCCCCTTCCAGGGCATCAGCTAAGGCCACAGGGCCCCGGGCCAGGGCCAAGGCTACCAGCAGGGGCAGGAACAGGGGGGCCATGCTCAGGCTGGTGGAGGGACTTGAGGAGGAAAGCTGGGGTTAGACTTTAGGATGGACTTCCCCCGGCTCCTGACCACATCCATGTGGACTCACACATATGGTGGTCCAAGAAGCCCACTGTCCCAACCTCACCGTTAACTCCCTTGTTTTTGATTCTGTCTCCCCACCAGAGGACTCTTCCTTGGAACCAAGACCTGGGTTCTAGTCAACTTCCTGTGTGACTTAAGGCTAATTCATTAACCTCTGTAGGCCTTTGTTTCCTGACTTGTAGGACAGCACCTGGGTGGTGATGAGGCTCCGGGTTCTAGAGTGCCTTTTATCCTATAAGCGCTGCACAGATGAACAGAACCAGGCACACCGTAGGAGCTCAATAAATGCTTATAGCATGAGTGGTAGGTGCTATCATACTTCATTCCCTCTGGTCTTCACAGTGCCAGACTCCTTCCTTGAACCCAGAGCCCCAGGACCCTGCCAACTTTTCCTTTCCGCCCCTTCCTCCCTGAGTACCATACCCACCCAGCCTCTTCCAGGAGGGCCTCCTAGACTGAACCTGGGTGATGCACACCTTCTCTCTAGCTATACCCCTCCTTGACCTCCCCCTACCCCACCAGTACTTATAAGGAAACTCTTCTCTTTACCCTTAGCATCCTCCACTCCCCCCCGCCCTTGGCTGCCTTCTCACTTCTTCCCAGCCTTCCTTTCTGCCTGGCACGGGCTTTCCCACCGGATCTCCTGGCTCAGAAACCAGCTGGGACAAAGCCCCTGTCTCTGCCAGTCTGGCCTCCATCCAGCCTCTCCCTTCCCCCACCACAGCCCTAGGCTGGGGGGGTGGGCTAAGGGAGGGGGAGACTAAATGGGAGGGGTCATCTCCCTCTTGCCCTTGGCTCTCAGACACCCTGAGAACCCAGAATAGTCCTCTGAAGATCTCAAAGCACTTACACTTTCATAATGGAGAGATGGGGGTGTTGGGGGGTGACACTGAGAAATGGGACCCAGAGAAGGATAGGGCTGACTCTGGTTCCCAGCAAAGCCAAGTCAGGTACCAGGCCAATGTGCCTGCAGGAGGGAAGGCTTCAGAGCTAGTGACCAACAACATCTGTAAGGGCTAGTAGAAAAGCACAGAGACCCAGGTCTGCCATGGCATAGGCCAATGGCGCAGCAGGAGGGATGCAGGTTAGTCTAGAGGCAGGATTTCCTAGAGGCTCATTCCCACTCCAGGCCCATGGTTCAACCTCCATCTTCTTTGCCCTCTTAGGCTCTGCCTTCATGCATGTGTTCCCCTTTCTGAGCCTGAACTGCTGGGAAACCTCTCTTCTCCCAAATCCTCCCAGGGATCTGAGATCCTCCTTGGAATGCCTCCCCACCTACAACACCTCCATCCCTCCCGCTATGGCTGGGCTTCATTTCCTCAGGGTTAGACTTGGAGAAAGAGTGACAGGAGCCAGATGTCCAGGGTGTCTCTTGTTGGGGCCAGATCAGAGGGTGCTGAGACCAGCTCTGGGTATAGGGGCACTTGGGAGGACTGCCTTCTGGGGTAGAAGGAGGGACCATTTGGTTTAAGAAGCCGGTGCCAGCTGGGTACTGGGCAGACTGTTTGCCTTGCATCTGAGCTGTGCCAGGTCCTGGGCCAGGCCCCTTTCTGGCGCCCTCCCTCCCCTCTCTTCAGGCTGGAGCTGGAGCTGCTCATAGACCTGGGTCCCAGCTCTCTGACAGACGGCCCAGAAACCCATATATTTGGAGCCACTCTGGGACCAGCACCCTGGCCTGCCCTTTTACCTCTGTTTTGAAGGTGAGGGAATGAAGGGAGAAAGTCTGAGGCTGATGAAGACCTGGTACCCTGAAATATGGGAGCCATCCCACTTCCAGGAAGGGGAGTCACTAACCAGAGGGGCCAAGAGGGCACCTGGATTACATGGTTCTCATGATCAGAGACATCTGCATTGCCCCCACCCCATTGCTTGGGCCTCAGCCCCATCCTGGTACAGCCAAGTGTCCTGAGAACACTACTGCATCCCCTCCTCTGCCACCAGTGTCAGACCTGGGGTGGGGAAGGGGAAAACAGACTTGGCCTTCACCCCTCTGCTGTCCTCCAGAGCAGGATACCCTCTCCGTCCCTAACCTGGAGAGTTTCGGCATCGACAGGCTTCCTGTCCCTTCCCTGATCCACACCATCCCTCTCTCCAGCTCATCCTTTCCTGCTCCAGCTCCAGGATTTCTGCCCTTGCCTTGAGCTTCCCAAGCTGTTCAGGAAACTTCTCTCTCGATATGTTATTCCTGTCTGATCACGGAGCCCATCTTTCTCACAGGCTTCGTAGACCCAATCCACAGAGGATTAAGATCAGGACCAGGGTTTGTGTGTGTGTGTGTGTGTCCATGCATATGCGTACACACATCCAATACCTGCCATCTCCATGCTAAATGCCCCCCCTTCCCTGCTGGCTGTGCAGAGTCTGCCCCATAGGAACCAGGCTCCTGTAGCTAGCAGGGTCAGCAGGAGGGAAGCTCTTATGGTCCCCTTAGTGGCCGTGCAAGCAGCAACCTGACCTTACACGACAGCAGCCAGGCATTAGCAGAGCTTGTGGGACCAGCTAAAGACATTGCATAAATAGTCCTATTTATTGGACGCACAACTAGTAATACTATTAGCGACATCACAGCTGAGCTACTGCAGCTCCTCCTAGTTCAGAATCTGAAAGGTGGATGATGCCAAGTTAGCCATGAAAACACAGGTGCTGGTAATGCTGTGGGGCCAGGGTGAGTGGGGGTGGGTGGTCCATGGGTAACAGTGTCCCTTGATCTTACTGCTCTTATCTGGAATAGAAGTCATGCAGATATTAACGGTGCTAACAAAACTGATGGCAAATCTCTTGGTCCTGTTGGAAGCGTGTGGGCAGAGCTATTCCCATAGGAGGGTGAGGGGAAAGGACCTGGGAGTGGGGGTCTCCAGCCCCCTGGCAGTGCTAGAGAGGAAAGCAGGAGGGTAACTGGAGCTCTGGCTACTGGTGACTGACCATCCACCTGAGTCAGGCCTCTTATCCAGGCTTCGCATGGATAACCTTAACTTTGAGAAAAATATGGTCTATGCATCACACTGAAGAGGAACCCGAGGTTCAGGGAGGTCAACTAACTTGCCCAAGGTCACACAGCAAGTAAGTGGCAGAGTTGGGACTCCAGCGCCAGTCCGCCCCGACCACCCGCTCCGCTGTCTGCTGTCCCGGGGCTCCCCGAAGGGGCCTCCAATGAGGGGCTGCTTCCTGCTCCTCCCGCCGCCCGCCTGCCCCGCACAAGGTCGGAAGCCTGAGCCGGGGGCTGGCGCCCGAGGGCGCAGCAAGGAGGCCGCAGTGACGGGGGGCGTTCCTATCATCCGTGGACTCGGGGGCGGGGGAGGGGCCGCACGCAGCGGAGGGGCGCCTGGGGGCTGTCAGGGTCAGCAGGTGGCCTGCGCCGGAGCCCCGGGAGGCCAGAGCTGCGGGGCGGGGGCGGGGGGGGGGGCGCGGACCACCGGCGGCCGACGGCGCCCCGGGCTCCCTGCCTCTCGGGTCCCGGTGGTCCGGCTGCGCTCGTGCTCACCTACCTGCAGGCGGCCGGGGCTGCGAGGGTGCTGCACCGCCAAGTTTGCAGCCTCCTCCGGGCTCTCCTCCGGGCTCTCCTCCGGGTCCACGCGCCGTCCTGCGGCTGCGGCCGACTGCGGCGAGGACTGCGCGGGCGCAGGGAGGGCCGGGCCCGCAGGACGTTCGGAAGAGGGCGCCGGGCCGCCGGGCTCGCACAAAACCCCTTTCTCCACTCCCCCGCCCGTCCCCGCCCCGCTCCTCCCCGGGGCCGCCCCCGCCCCCTGTCCAGGGACGCAGGGGGCTCGGGAAGGTCACGCTACCGCTGCCTCCTCTGCGTCGGTTCCTAGAGGCAGCAGAGAGAGCAAGGACGTGCGAAGTAGGACATGGTTCTGGAGAGAAGCCGGGGACTTGGAGTAGGGGGGAGGGCTGGAGGGGCGGGAGCGAGCGCTCGCAGAGCTGGAGGATGCTGCTGCAACTGGACGGATGGAAGTTAGACAGCCAGAGGGACTTCCCGTGGGGCCAGGGGCGAGGAGGAGGGCCTGGGAATTGGACAATAGGGACAGGATGCCAGAAGCATGAGAGTGGGGGAGGGAAGCTCTTTTTTGGAGGCAGGATGAGGGGCAAAGGACCACAACCACATCCCTGTTGGAAGCCCTGATTGGGTTTTGCCTCTGGTGGTGCTCCTGCTCCCTGCACAGAGGAGGAGCTGACTTTGCAGCTGGACAGATGGAGGTTAGACAGCGGATTCAGGGGTTAAGAAAAGCAAGTCAGGGACTCTCTGGATGCCGTGTGGGGGAGGAGCGGCACTGTGAATGGACACACTGGTCACAAAAACCAATGTGCAAAACACAGGCGTTGCTGGGAGCCCAGAGGGCCCACTGGCCAGGGCTGTTCTGATGAATGTGCAGCCTGGTGCCAGGGGGTGGGCCTTGAGTGCTGCCTAGCACTGGGGGACTCCTCAGAATACCAATGACACCCCCCCTCTTCAGCTCCACAGCCTCCCCTTCCCTCTGCTTTCCCAGGCTCTCTCTGCCCCTCCCTCTTCTCACTCCCCCTGTCCCTCCTGGGACTTGAAGCAGAGCCCCTGGCACTGACTGTGGGCAGGACAGCTAGATGCTTGAATTCTCTCCCCGGATAACTGTGGTGGCACCAAGGATAGCTTGTTGGGGAATTTGATCCCCATAATCTCCAGCAGCACCCCGAAAATATCCCAAGTCATGCGGGGTGCCTGCAGTGCAAATCAACCTCAGGACCGGTCCCTGTCCTTCCATTTAGACGGCACCCAAGTCCCTCCCTCCTGTATGGGACTCTGGACTGCCCTCTGCTGATGCCCTAACTGTCCCAGTCTTACCACTGTCTGGATTCTACTTCAAATGCTGTGGACTGGCTTCCAAAGCGCTTTTCAGAAGCTCACAATAAACTCCTCCCTAAATCCTCAAGGACCTAAGGTAGAGCTCTGGCCAATCCTTGGACACCCATATACTGTAGAGACAGGACAGGAAGTCCTGGGGGTGGTGGGTGGTAGGGTCTTTTAGTAAAAGAAATGACCCAGGCGGGGAGGTGAGCCTAAAGAGGACAGAACAAGGTGCCTGGCAGAGTCTGGGGAAGGAGAGACCTCTGTTTATTCATTTCATTAAATAAATACTAACTGAATGCCCACTATGGACCAGGCACTATTTCAGCACCAAGTCCTCTGATGGAGGCCAGAGGGATCTGGCCTTGGGGCAGATCTAAGCAGCACCTGGCAGCCCTAGGACCTCCCTTTGCTCCCCTCGGACCTTGCAACCCAACTGAAAGAGACATCCCCCCCACCCCAACAGTCTCAGCATGGGTCCATGCAGCCAGCCTGCCTCCACCAGGGCTGGGATCAGCTCCACCCGGGTCTTAAGCCCAGCCAGGCAGAGCCAGGCAACCATGTGGCTGAAATTCAATCTCAGTGGTGGCTCCCAGGTAACCACAGTTCTTGCTGTGGGGAAACCTGGCTGTGATGGGGAAAGAAGAGAAAGTGACCTTCCTTGTCACCTCCCCTCATGACTAGAAGTGTGGGCACACGTGGCATCCTGAAAGAGTCTGACCTTGATCGAGGCCAGAAGCAGCTGGGTCTGGACTGGGGCTGGTACCAGACAGTCTGTTCCAAGAGGCAGTCCCCCTGGTGGGAAACCAGACGTGGTGCGGGAACAGGGAGCTGCTGCTGTGAAGGCTGGTGAGAGCCAGGACTCCAGAGGCTCCGGCCCTGAGGTCAAAGCCCTGGTTTGCCATCTGCAGCGGCCAAACCTTGTGCAGGGCTTCCTTTCTCTGAAACTCTTTCCTCTTCTGAACAACGGGCTGAAGAGTATCAATGGCACTGGGTAATGTGTACTGCACCTGGCCCATGGACGAGCTCAGCAAAATCTAGTTCTTTCTCTTTGCTAGTCATGCACGCACATACACACATGCCCAGTGTGCACAGATCTCCTGGCCAGGAGGCCAGTGAACCAGTCTCCTGTGGGTGAGACGGAGCGTTCGTTATCTGAGAGAGGAGTCCGCCCTGAGGAATTTCCAGGGGAGGCAATGAGTGCCCCCTCGCCCCCGAGACTCTTCCAACACTTACAGCTCTGAAGACTCATACTGCAGTCTAGCTGGCACTTGCTGGGCAGGGACCTTCTGTACTATTTTTACCTGCATCTTGTCCCCTGGCCATGTGACAGTCACCATCACCCATTTCTATCCCTTCCTAAGAAGAGGCAAGAAGAACCAAGACCTCCCTGAGGTCTCAGAAAGGGACCCTCGGAGACTGGCTGAAAGCAAACAGGACCAATGGAAGCAGGAAGAATTCAAGTCTGATTTCACGTAGAACTTCCTGCCCTAGTAACAGAAGGAGAATGTCTCAGGGAAACTGAAATATCTTCTGGACAAGGAAACAGACCCAGAGGTGGAAAGTTATCTGGGGTCACACAGCATGTCACAGGCTGACCATGACCAAAAGCAAGTCTCCTGATGGACGCCCAGGCCAGGGTTCTTGCCAGGGCCCCAGCTGTCTCTCAGGGGACAGAAATGGTGGAGGTGGGGGGGGGGGTTGCAGCCCAGCTGGCT
Organism: Canis lupus baileyi; assembly: GCF_048164855.1. NCBI lineage: Eukaryota > Metazoa > Chordata > Mammalia > Carnivora > Canidae > Canis > Canis lupus. The sequence continues at coordinate 40,152,955 of NC_132843.1, read as the reverse complement.
GGCCTCCCAGCCTCCTGGGTCCTGGGGAGCTTTCCAGTCTCTGTGGAGGAGAATAATCAGTCTCCTCCCTCTCCCTCACCCCCACGGCCCCCCCACCAAGGCCAACGCTGAGGCCATGACCCAAGTTGAGGAAACAGACCCTCCCCAAGGTCCTGGCGTCCCTGGCGCCCCCGCCTCCAGTGTTAGCCACTGGTCACTGGACTCCCAGCCACAGTGGCCACTGGGAGAGCCCATCCTTCTGGTCCCTTGAGCACCTGTTCCCACTTCCCCAGACGTGGGGGTGGGGCCCAGCAGCTCAGATCCTCTCAAGGCCCTGCACGTCATGTGGGCACCTGGGTCCTCTGCAGGGGGACGTGGGAGTGGGGCTGCATGCGCACAGCTCCAAGCGCTGCCACAGCTGTGCTGGCAGAATGGTGGCTTTGAGAACTTCTGAAAGGGGCCAGGAAGCGCGGGACCCTGGCCCAGATGAGGGAGGGCTCCTGCAGCTGAAGGCCTCAGGGTGGGCAGGGGAGGTGGGGTGGCGAGGAGGCAGGCTGAACGGCACCACATCTAGGGGAGCCCCTGAGTGGACAGAACTTTGCGGCCAGGGAGCAAAGTCCTATGCTCAAAGGGCATCCCAGACTGTTCCCCAAAGAACAGCTGAAGCAACTGGAGGGCTCGGCCCTGAGAACATCCAGATCTCCTTCTGGAGAAAGCCGTCCCATCTGCAGGCTCCTCGCAGCCCCCTTCCCTACAGCCCAGGGCCAGAGACCTCTCAGGTTTTCTGAAGAGCAGGCTGCAGGCCTGTTTCTTCACCTGTAAAATGGCAGCAGCTTGCTTTCTGGCTTTGACATTGGAACTACATAAATATATTATATAATTGAAACAGAATTAAGTTCAGAATAATGAAGTTAATTTTAGGCTAAATTAAGAAGCAGAACAGGGATGCAATTCCTAAAAATCTGAAACAAAGTGAGACAAGGGCCCGTGATTGTACTTGGAGCTGGAAGCAAAGCCACATGGAAGAATTTTCTTTCAAGTGATTATGAAACTGAGCATTTTGACTATTCATCCCTAAGAATGAAAAGAACTGCAGAGAAATCATAATGTTGGCTTGGCATTTCAAAACGCACTATTTATTGGGATAATGCAAACAAATAATTATAGTAATGGTGTTTGGAACTCTGAGTTTCAGTGTGAGGAAAGGAGAGTTAAGCTAAACTGCTAATCTTTCACGTGAACTGAAGACAACAGCATGAGCTCACGATTTGTATGTCTGTGAAAAAGGCTTAGAAGCAGTGACACTCCCCCCCACCCACCCCGTTAATGCTGAGTGCTCCTGGGGTCCAGACGACCGTCTCTAAATAGTACTTTCCACTTCCAGGAACCAGGCCTCTTCAGGATGTCCCAGTCAGGGGCAGGACAGCTCATCACATTTGCAAATAAAGGAAGTTTGGGGTCTCAGGTCAGATCATGTCAAAGGGACCCAGTAGCCACATTGTGGAGACTCTCACTGGCAAGGTGACATGTCAGCATTAAATGAATAAATCCCATAAGAGATGGAAGCACATCAAATCTATAAAGTCCAAGAATTCATCATGATACTAAACAAGAAAATCCCTGATCACCTTTGCACACTGATGGGGGCATGGACTCACAGTTGTGAAGATTAAGAGGGTGTAGCAGACCCTGTCAGTGTCCCCTTACTGGCCTATGTCCCCTTACTGGCCACCTAGACAGGCCACAGGCTGAAGACTTCCTGAGGATTTTTTCTGAATGGGCAGGTACACTGGGCCCAAGAACACAGCGAGTCAGACGCATGTAGGAGTTGATGGCCTGGAAACAGCTTCGGCCAGTGACAGAAGGGGAGCCCGCAGACTAGAAGCCCCACCCCGCCCCCCTCTCCCTTCACTCTCAGCAGCTTTGAGCTCCAGCTGGGCACCTGTTCCAGGTGATTGGACTGTTTGCTCAATGATTTGTTGGATTCTCTCCCTTCCTGGACTCACTGTCTTATTAAGACCTGGGGGTTCAAAGCCTGCACATACATATGGGTGGACACAACGGCAATCCCAGGTGGAATGTGTGATTGGGTGAGACTGCTCAGAGAGCAGGAAGCCAGGCTCCCAGATGCCCTGTGTCTGTGGCACCCATGCCTCTCTCTCAGTGCCTCTGTGATCAGGCCAATCAGGCTTCAGAGGAGGAAGTCCAGGCCTACTTCATGGATGGATCAGTCTGGTGCACTGATGTGAGCTGACCCGGGATGGAGGCTGGGGAGGGAGTTCAGGCAGCACGCTGGCCACCCTTGCCTGCAGGGGGAGAGGTGACTTGAGAGAGGTCTATTGGACTCTTGAGCAGTGGCACATGGTTTGGCTGGCTGGTCAGGCCAGGAAAGGGCAGGACAGGAAGGGTGGAGATAAGGAAGTGGAGGGAGAGCCATGGATGGACTTGCAGGAGCGGGCATTGTTTTTACAGCAGTACCATTAAGGAGCATTCACTGCAGGGGAACGTTGGACAGCCAGGAGACAGGAGACTCCAGGGGATACCAGCCAGACTCTGTCCTTCCCCCATGCCAGTGCCTGCGTGAGGGCCCATGAATGGAGTGGCTATGGCAGTGGGTAGAAGTCTGCATGGTTCCCTCTCACTAAGGCCACCTGACGTGTCGGCAGCACAGACAGGTGCTGAGCCCTCACATGGCGCCATCCCTCAGGGAGATCAACCAGCCACTGGGAAGCATGTTGACTACAGTGTCTCTCTTTCAGTCTGGATGGGAGGGCAATGTTTCCTTCCTGGGACTATGCACATTCTGGGTATGAATTTGCCTTCACTGCCCAAGTGCCTTGGCCAGTACCAATATTCAAGGTCATGAAGGAGATGGCTTATACTTATGAGACCCCATATAGTATCACTTCTAACCAAGGGGATACACTTTAAAGTAAAGGAGATGCGACAATGGCCACAAGACCACCGCATCCATTGTCCCTACCATGTATTACATGACCTTGAAATTGCCAACCCTGGGAGTGCTTTAGTATGACCTCGTTACAGCACATCTAAATACCAGTTTGGGGAAAACATCCTCTGAAATCAAGAGTACTGGACTTCAAAATGCAGTCTACATTTTGAACCAATGGCTATTATATGGTGCTGTAGCCCACAGAGCTAGAAGTCATGGATACAAGAACCAAGGGTTGGAAAGAGCAATAATTTCCCACCATCATCCCCAGTGACCCATGTGAAGATTCGTGCTTCCTGTACCTATAAATGTAGACTCTGTAGGATTAGAAGCCCTAGTCCTTAGGGTGGGAGATGTGTCTGCCAGAGGCTACTATAAGGGTACCACCAGACCTAAGGTACTAGCAGCCTCTGGGTCCTTTTGGGTACCTCATGCCAATTCACCAACACGCAAAGAAAAGAATTATACTGGCAAAGACTTTTGTTCTTTTTTTAAAGATTTTATTTTATTTTATTTTATTGTTAAGATTTTATTTGTTTATTCATAGACACAGAGAGAGGGGCAGAGACACAGAGGGAGAAGCAGGAAGCCTGATGTGGGACTTGATCCCGGGTCTCCAGGATCACACCCCAGGCTGCAGGTGGCGCCAAACCGCTGCGCCACTGGGGCTGCCCTTTTTTAAGATTTTAAAAGTGTATTTATTCACGAGAGACACCCAGAGAGAGGCAGAGATACAGGCAGTGGGAGAAGAAGGCTCCCTGTGGCGAGCCAAACAGGGCACCCAATCCCAGGACCCCAGGATCACAACCCAAGCCAAAGGCAGACGCTCAATCACTGAGCCACCCAGGCACCCCAAAACATTTACTCTTGACGAGCCCATATCCGGTGGTAAGTATGATGGCAGGTGCAGCCATGCTGGCCTGTCAAGGGCATGGGAAGTAAAGGCCTTCAGGGATGAAGGTCTGGGTTTTTCTGTGAAAGCCCTGTGGACAACAGATGAACCATGGAGGAAGATGTGGAATATTGATAATGGTCACAGCCCCGGAGCCACCCGCTGCAGCAACTATTGGAACTTGTCCCACTAACCCTCCTGTCATAAGACTCTGTTTTCTTTCTTTCTTTTTTAAGATTTTATTTATTTATCCATGAGAGACACAGAGAGAGAGAGAGAGAGGCAGAGACACAGGCAGAGGGAGAAGCAGGCTCCATGCAGGGAGCCTGAAGTGAGACTCGATCCCGGGTCTCCAGGATCACGCCCTGGGCTGAAGGCCCTGGGCTGAAGGCCATGCTAAACCACTGGGCCCCCTGGGGCTGCCCATAAAACTCTCTTTTCAAGAATTAAAAATGGTGCCCAGCCACAGCCTTGGAGAGTCAGTGACAGGACACGGTGGACAGGGGGACACATGGGTCTGAGCAGTGGGGAGGGTGGACCACAGCTGTGACCCGACCCTCCAGTATTTGTCTCCATAGGCAGACGGTAGCATCTGGGATTCTGTCTGGTGGCTTTTTTCTCACTGTGGGAGCATGTGTGCACTCAGAGCTAGCCAGGAATGCTAACGGGTCAGTGCTCCCAGAAGCAGCCCTCGGCTTTCAGGCAGGAAGTTGACACATATGACCCTGCTGTCTGTCCATCAGGTGGGATTCTCTGAGACAGGCTCCACACTGCCTTCCAGGGATCCCTTGGCAGGACTGGGCCAATCGCTCCGGCCACTCTGTCTCACAGCCTTTGCCAGCTTCCTCCTCCCTCCTGCCTTGCTTCCCCAGTCCCCCACTGGTGCGTTTTACCTGACCCCCCAGATAAACTGCTTGTACTGAAATCTTTGACTCAACGTTGGTTTCAGGGAACCCCATGGTCTTAGTCAGCTCAGGCTGCTGTAACAAGTTACCATAGCCTGGATGGTTTGTTTATTTATTTGTTTTTTTGTTTATTTATTTTAAGATTTTATTTATTTATTCATGAAAGACACAGAGAGGCAGAGACATAGGCAGAGGGAAAAGCAGGCTCCGCGCAGGAAGTCCAATGTGGGACTGGATCCCAGGACCCCGGGATCTCGACCTGAGCCAAAGGCAGATGCTCAACCAACTGAGCCACCCAGGTGCCCCAGCCTGGATGGTTTAAACAACAAACACATATTTCTCTCATCCCTGGAGGCCAGGAGACCTGGTGTCTGGTGAGGGCTGGCTTCCTGCAGACGCCTGCCTTCTCACTGAAGTCTGCAAGGAGAGAGCAAGCTCTCCCACATCTCTTCTTATAAGGGCACTAATGTCATCGTGGGATTACCTTCCAAAGGCCCCATGTCCAAAACCACCACACTGGGGATTAGGGCTTTAATATATGGATTTGGGTGATGCAAACACTCATTCCACAGTACCTATCTAAGACAAATGGGAAAAAAAATAAGACAAATGGGAGAGAACCAGGCATTAACTCTATCTTTCCTGAATGGGTTCTAAGCCAGAGTGACAGTAATTGATGAGGGATATTTTTCCATATGGGACAATTCATAATAATAAAGGAAGAGGAGAGACAAAATTAGAACATCTCCATTTTGTGCTCCTAATGAAATAATGCATCTAGACCATGGTCACCAGTAGCCATCAGATAAAAAGGTGATGGGTAAAGATGTGTCTGCATCCTAATCCCTGAAACCCTTGTTTGGAAAAAGGGTCTCTGTGGATGTAATTCATTACATGAATTTATTCCCAAAATTCAGTTTAATGTGTCTGCATTGCTCCTATCTCTGTCTGTGGTCGTATTGCATGAAAAGGAGGAGGCAACATGACCACAGACACAGAGATAGGAGCAATGCAGCCAGAGACACTGAGGAATGCCACCTGCCACTGAAGATGGAAGAAGCAAGGAAGAATTCTCTCAGAGTCTACACAGAGGGAGGGCCATAATGCCAACACTCTGAGTTTAGACTTCTGGCCTCCAGAACAGTAGAAGAATATATTTCTGGCTCATAAACCACCACGTTTGTGGTAATGTGTTGCAGCAGCCTGCATAACTGGTACAAGCAACTTTGTGAGTGGATCAGGCTGACAGCAGCAGAATTAACTGACCAGTCGTAGCATCAACAACCAGACACCGCATACCTCCGGATCTGACAACAGAGGAAATACAGTCTTACTTATGAAATACTCCTGGGAAAAAAGTTAATGCATGTTTAATCAAACTGTGAAATATATGGGACTCCTGGGTGGCTCAGTGGTTGAGTGTCTGCCTTTCGGTCAGGGTGTGATCCTGGAGTCCCAGGATTGAGTCCCACATCAGGCTTTCTGCATGGAGCCTGCTTCTCCCTTTGCCTATGTCTCTGCCTCTCTGTGTGTGTGTCTCTTATGAATAAATAAATAAAATCTTAGAAAAACAAACAGTGAAATATAATGACAGGGACAGAGGAACATGTGAAATGACACAACAGGGATACACTCACAGCCAGATCTAGAACATGGGAGACTCGACAGGGAAACAGCCCAGTTTCCTAAACAAACAAAAATGGCATAGAAAACATAAAGGAAAAAGTATTACAGTCTAAAAAGATATTTTTAAGAAATTAACCAAGAGGCGCAGGAGTGGCTAAGTTGGTTTAGCATCCAACTCTTGATTTTGGCTCAGGTCATGATCTCAGGATCCTGAGATCCAGACACTCAGAGAGGAGTCTGCTTGAGATTCTCACTCTGCCCCTTCTCTCACTTGCGTGTGCTTACTCTCTCTCTCTCTCATGCTCTCTAAATGAATAAATAAAATATTTTAAAAAATAAACAAAGTTAATCAAATGCAATGTATAGCCCTTGGATGCTGGTTTGGGCAAATCAACTATAAAATGGTATTTTTTAGACATTTAAGGGAAACTGATCATGAAGTATATATTAGATAACGTCAATTGGGGGAATATGATAACAGAATTAGTTATCTTTTAAAGTCACCGTATGTTAGAAATGCATAGCATGTATGTGAAGATTAATAGAAAATAATAAGCTGTCTGAGATTTGCTTTAAAATACTCCAGCATGGGCAGCCCGGGTGGCTCAGGGGTTTAGTGCCGCCTTCCGCCAGGGTGTGATCCTGGAGACCCAGGACTGAGTCCCACATTGGGCTCCCTGCATGGAGCCTGCTTCTCCCTCCGCCTGTGTCTCTGCTTCTCTCTGTGTCTCTCATGAATAAATAAATAAAATCTTAAAAAAATCATACTCCACCACAAACGACCACAAGTGAGGGACTTCATGAAACCAGAAAGGTGGAATTTTGAAGTGGTCAAGCTGGATGATGAAGTGGTTCACTATCCTTTCTCTCTTTTCTTGCGTATGTTTGAAGTTCTCCGTAATAAAAACATTGTAATAGTAGTGTGGGGCGTAGTTGTAGAAATTAGTGGGCATGTGCTATCATGGGTGAAAATATAAAGCTTTGGGATGCCTGGATGGCTCAGTGGTTCAGTGTCTGCCTTTGGCTCAGGTCATGATCCTGGGGTCCTGGGATCGAGTCCTGCATCGGGCTACCCGCAGGGAGCCTGCTTATCCCTCTGCCTATGTCTCTGCCTCTCTGTGTGTCTCTCGTGAATAAGTAAATAAAATCTTTAAAAAGAGAGAGAGAGAGAAAGATTTGCAGCAAATGTAAAGTCCTGTGACCATTTTTTATGCAGTTTCTTGACAAAGTCGAGGGCATCACACAGAAGGGAAGCCATCTTCCTTCAGGGAAGCTTCTGGGTCCAGCGTCTTGGCTTTCTGGGGCTCTGACTCCGTACAGACTGTAACTCAGAAAACCCAGAAGAGCCGGGGAGGAGTGGGTGCCCACCAGTCTGCCCGCCCTGATGCCTGTGGTGGAACTGGGGCTGATCCTGTACATACTGGCGGTTGTACTTCCAGGTCTGAGTAGGTTGCTCTTTTCTGCCCCCTTTTGGTTAAGCAAGGCCATGGGATTCGTTCTAGAGAAACAGCTGTCGAGGGGAGAGACAGGTGTCTCTCTGCGCTGCAGCTATTCATTGCAGGTGTAAGACCTTTCAGAGCTCTTCTTACTTTTCCCTTCTGGTGTGCTGACCGGCAGCATTTAGGATGGTGGCTGTTTGATCAGCTTGGGTCCCTGAATAACTAAAATGAGAAGAACCCCCTTGTTGACCATGATGCACAGGTGGCCTAAGGGAGAAGTAATCTTGTTTGAAACCACTGCTGTTTGGAGGTTGTTATCACAGTGTAGCTGAGCATATCCTGATGAACACAGTGCCACACGGCAAGCAAACCTACAGGCTACTTGGGAAGAACTCCAATAATAATGATGGCTGATGTTCTGTTGTCACTAGTGTTCTTGTCATCATAATCATCAGTCATCACAGGTACCATCCCCGGAGTGCCTCTGATGTGTGCCAGGCCTGTGGCACCCCGCGAATGCATTGTCTCAGTCACCGCTCACAGCAAACTCCAGAGGCAGAGATTCTTATCCCACGGCCAAGATGAGGAAAGCAAAGCTTAGGAACTCCCACAAACACCCCATTTGCTGTGTGAGAGCTCCTGAAGATGTCATTCGTTCCTTCATATAAAATCCCACGGGATGAATTCTCTTTAGCAATTACAGCAAGAACCCGCCTGGAAAACAATTTCCCCACTCCTATCAAGCACCATTTGAAAGTCCGTACCCTTTGCTCCAGTAATTATTCACTAGCCCAAGCTTGCTGCGGTGGAGTTATATTGCCCGGACAGCAAAATGAATAACAAATTAATTCATTAATTAAAATAATATACAAAAGAAAAAGGAGTTAATGACATTTGATCTTGTCTGTCGAGTTATTGGTGCGTTTCCTTTCTCCAGGCGTTAACGATGCTCCAGGTCCAGCTCCCAGTCTCGCCCCGGGTGGGTGGGGGTGACCGCTCAAGCTCTCAGGCATCTGCCGAGGACCCAGGTGGGTGGCGGGTTGGTCCCCTCCTCCCGCGCTGGGTCCGTTTGCCGCCAGCTGCGTAGCGGTCCGAGTGTCCCCCACAGGAGAGGAGACTGGCAGGATACAGACCCATCCTGAAGCACGTTCAGGACCGTCCGGCTCCGTTCGTTCGGTCGTGCCCGGCGGGGGAGCCTGCGGGTGTGAACCCGAGTCCGGCGGGTGCGCGGCGCCCCCGCGTGGGGCCCCGCGCAACAGCACCGCGCGTTCTCCCGCGTCCGCGTCGACCTAGCCTCGCGGTGCCTGCTGCGCGCCTCGGCCTGTGGGGCCCTCTCCCCGCCCCCCACGGCCCGGCAGGTTCGCCCCGCCACTGCCCCACCAGGCCCGTGCTGCCCGCCCGCCCCCAGCAGCGGCCCGGTCCGCGCTTCCGAGGGTCCTGCCGGGCGCCGCCACTCGCCCTCCCCGCCCGGCCCGCCGGGACCCCGGGACCCCGGGACCCCGGGACCCCGGGACCTGCGCCCGGGGCGGCGGCCCTACTCCGAGTAGCAGTAGGTCCCGAAGGCCGCCTGCTGGGCTCGTGGGAAGCCGAAGCTGCGCACGCCGGGGTCGGGGAGGCCCCCGCAGCGCGGCCGCGGCGACGTGATGGGGAAGCGCACGCTGCCGTCCGCCAGCCAGCCGCCGTCGCACTGGTCCAGCCCCGAGAACTTCCAGGCGGCGTACAGGTGCCCGACCTTGGCCACCGTGGCCCCGCGCCGCCGGCACGCCGCGTGCGCTTCAGACAGGGTCAGCCGCCCGGGCACGAAGAACACGTGGCCTGGGGAGCGGAGCGCGTCACCCCTGGCCGGGCCGGACCCACCCCAGATCCCCCTCTTCGACCCTCCCCCCGATCCTCCCCGGGCGGAGCCTGTAGCAGAGGCGGTGCCGAAGCAGGCGTGAGCGGGGCAGGGGACGGAGGGAGCCTGGCGGGCAGCGTGGCGGTCGGCACCACGCAGGGACTCCGCGGCGAGCGCCGGCCCCCTCCCGCGGTGCGCATCTCGGCCGCGCAGCGTTCCGCAGACCCCCGGCCCCACATCCTCGTCGGAGCTGCAGCCGGGAGGAGGGGCTCTCATCCCCGCCCCGCCGCCCGCCTGGCACCCTGCGTCCTCACCTGCTGTCATCGAAGTGAAGCAGAAGGCGTCGTAGCGGTCGCGGTGCCGGTCGCGGGGTCCGTAGCTGCGGATCCCCGGCCGCCCCCGGCCGCCGCACGGGGCCCGCGCCGTGAGCACCGGGTAGCGCACGGAGCCCTCGAGCAGCCAGCCCGCGTTGCACCAGTCCAGGCCCTCGGTCCACGCTGGCGGGCAGGGGGACACGAGGTCGCGGGTCAGAGGTGTCCCCGCAGGAGCCTGACCCAAGCTCGCCCCGCGGGGCCGAGGGACTGCCGGGAGAGGCCTGCGCGGGGCCGGTCAGCCGCTCACCCTGGTACAGCTGGGCGTAGGTGGCCAGACGCCCGTCCTGCTCCTCGCACGCCTGTTTCGCTTCATAGTAATTGAACTGGTACCGGCCTCGGCTGGGCTGGTACGGAAACACCACACCTGGGGGGAGGCGGACAGCTTAGGGAGAGCCGGCAGACAGGGGAGAGGGTGGGGGACGCAGCCCGGGGAGACCCGAAGAGGAGGGGGCCAGGAACCCAAGGGCCTTACCCTCCAGGCTCAAGGTCAGCGCCACGCTCTCGTCCTCGATGCCGTTGATGAGCTCACAGCGGTACCTGCCCTCGTCCTCCAAGCGCACGCCCTCGATGACCAGGGAGGCGTCCAGCCGATGCCCCCTCCGCATCCTGGCGCGTCCCCCCAGGGGCCCGTAGCCACGGGCGTGCAGGCCGTTGGTGACGAGGATCAGCACTTCCCGGAGCTCCCCGGGCTCCACTTTGCTCCAGCGCACCTTGTAGCTGGGAGGCTGGGCGCCCAGGACGCAGGGCAGCGTGGCCGTGGCCCCACGACGAGAGTGAATGACCTCGTGGATGGGGGGCAGGAGGTAGTGGGGGCTAGGGTGGGGTGCTGAGCAGAGGGGGGCCACAGTGGCAGGAACCCCCTGACCCCCACTACAAGTGCCCATCCAGACCCTGCTCCCCAGACTCCCCCAACCCTCGCCTCCATTGCACACTCATCAAAGGCTCTCCTGGAGCACCTCCAACAGCTGCCCTAGCCACCATCCGCACACTTGAAGCCTCTCCCCCACCTTCCCCCAGATTCTGGGCGGGGCTTGGGGTCTTACCTGGGTCCCCCAGGGCTTTGTGGAAGATGGTGAAGGCCCAAGGGAGAAGGAAGTGACAGAGTGCTGGGAGACTGAGCAGGCCTGGCATGATGGGAGTCAGCCCAGCGTGTCTGCAGAGTGCAAAGAGCAGGCATTTCTTGGGACTAAGGGACGGGGAGAAGGGAGCGGGCTTGGAGGTGAACTCCCATCCATTGGGGATCCCTTGGTGTGTGTGGGGGGAATGTCCAGCTGGAAAGCAAGTGGGCAGAGAAGGCGCCTGGACCGGGCAAAAGGAAGGTGATGGGGAAGGGGCAGTAGCAAACCCCTTTCCCCAGGCCTGGGGGCTGGCTCTCTTCTGCACACCCCCAAGGTCCAGCCTCCCTCCTGGCACCATCCTCCAGCAGAGCCAGAGGACACAGGTTCCTGTCACTCTCCTGCTTAAAGCATTGGCTCCCTTTGCCTTGAGGATAAAGTCCGGTCTCTGGACCAGCTTCCAAGGCCCTCTTGGATCCCGCCTCTCCCAGAGCCTTCCACATCACCTCCTATCCACTGTGCCTCCGCACTGGCTCCAGACACTAGGCTCCAGACACGTTGGACTGGCTCCCAAAGAAGTCGGATTCACTGTGAGCCTCACCTCCTCTGGGAAATCTTTCCTCTTCCCTGGTCGGCCAGACTGTAGTGCACCGCACCTGCTCTTCGGCTTCCCCTATTGCACTGTCCTGGGCATTCCTCTTTGGAAGTGCTTTTATTAGCAGCTGAACTAACTGTGAATTTGGAAGTAATACCTATGCTCATATAGACTTTATCAGTGAGGTTTCTGGTGATTATACAGTTATAGAAACTAATTCCAAACACAATTGTCTACTTCAGCAGTGGAGTTCCCTTTTCTTTTTCTTTTTTAAAATTTTATTTTATGAAGTAGGCTCCATACCCACTGTGGGGCTCAAACTCATGACCCTGAAATCAAGAGTCGCAGGCTCTAGGGACTGAGCCAGCCAGGCACTCCAATTTTTCACTTCTTTATTGTATCTGTTCTTTATCAACTTGGCCATTTTTTAAAAGATTTTATTTATTTATTCACGAGAGACAGAGAGAGAGAGAGAGAGAGAGGCAGAGACACAGGCAGAGGGAGAAGCAGGCTCCATGCAAGGAGCCTGATGTGGGACTCGATCCCGATCCCGGGGGCTCCAGGATCATCAGTAAACATGAAAATAATAATTCCCACCTATCTCACCAAAAGAACATGCGTAAAATGCTTAAAATCGTGTCTGGTATGTAGTAGGTGCCATGCATGTGTTAGCTATTATCTGCAGCACCCGGCAGAGTTTCTGGCACAATAGTAAGTGCTAAATAAATGTGTGTGCGTGTTAATGAATGAGCCCACAGTAAGGATTCTGGGAAGGAGAGCTGGGACTGGGGGGAAGAAAATACTATAGCTGGGGAGTCAGGCGAAGAACCTTGGGGCTGAGCCCATCCTCCTGCAAATGAAGGCCACGCCCTACGAGGTGGAAGAAATGGGGGCTGTGGTCACAGAGGGCTGGGGGAAGAGGCTGGTGAGCCACGCCCAGCACTTCCCATGTGTACCTTCCATTTACTCCTCTCAGCAATGGCCTAAAGTGGGAAGGATTAGGAATCTCCTTTCACGCCTGCTCAAACAAAGGTGCACAAATTATAGGAGACTTGACTGAGGTCACACAATAAGAGGAGGGTTTCCTGGGATTAGAACCGGATTTAAACGCAGGCTCAAGCTCTTAACCAGTGGTCTGTATTTCTGTATTTCCAAGCAACCCTCACATACCCTCTTTGTAGCCTCTGCAGAGAATGAGAGCTCCCACAGCCCCAGGGCCTACCTGTTAGAAGCCTATCTCTTCACAGAGCTGGGAGCCACAGGGACTGGCAGCTTTGTGGCCTGCTTCAGGAAGAGATTCCAGTGAAGGAGTTGTCTAGCCCCTGGCAGGTTCAAGCACCTTAGAGCTGTGGCACTTGGGCACCTGATCAACGGAGTGGCTCCCTTTGACCTTTGAGGAACGGCTTCTGCCCTGAGCTCGCAGAAGCAGCCAGAGTGCCAAGAACTTTTCCACCTGTCACTGCACTAAGCGAGGCTGAGTGACCAGTGTCCAGCCTGTGACCCGTCACTATATCTGCACTGCTCACCATCCTGGGCCTGGGGAAGGTGTGGGGCTTGGGACCAGGGGTGGGGACCCCCAAAAGGGATAGAGTAAAGGAGGCATCCAGGAAGGTTTACCTGGAGGACTGTGGAGGATGGGGTGCCTTGTTTCTTCTAGATGCTCTTGGCCCGGAGAAAGAGCAGACTGGCTGGCAGGGATGAAGATGTTGGGCCGCTGTGTGTGAGGATCAAGTGCAGATGAGCTCACAGACCCATGGTCAAGCTCCCGCTGTCTCCGATTTTCCACATGGGCCTCATCCAAGCAGCACCCCCTCCTCTTGCCCCACAAAGTCCTCACCTCTGTCCTCTGGAGGCTGGGTGCGCATTGCCTATGGGAAGAGACTCTCAAGGTGGGAGCCAGACTTCCAGGACCTCTAGCTGCTTCAAGACACTGGCCCCTTCTGTCCAGCCCCCTGTCTGTCCTTTCCTTCTCTGACCCCACCCCATCGGAAGCACAATTTCCCATTGTCTCTGTCTTTCTCTCTATTGTTGAATAACAGGGGCCCTTTCTTTATCCTGGCAACGAATGGCAACGAAATGTCAACAGCTGGGGATGTGGGATGCAGGACCGGCTGGCACACACCACCGGAAAACGACCCGGGTAGGGGTAAGCTCAGAACAGAACAGATATCCCCAGGGAAAGAGAATGAGGGTGGGGATGGTGGTTGGTGAGAAGGTGGAAATGGGGCCCCTCCCATACTCCAAGCTTCAAGCCTCTGAAGAGCTGTGTGGTGTGAGGCCAGGGATGGCTGGGCTCCATGGGGGGCCAGGGTCAATGGTTGGAATTGCAGTGGGAAAGATGGCAGGCGACAGCAAGGAGGGGTTTCTGTGCCTGGGAGGAAAATGGGAATTTCTGAGAAGGACTTTGGAAAGGTCTTCAGATAGAGGTCAGCTTATTCATCCTGCCTCCTGTAGTGTAAATTCTCCAGAGAAAGGAGGTCCTTAACCTCACGCGGTGGGACTACACCCCTCCACTGTCTCCCCTGGAGTGTAATCTCCTGCCCAAGTTCATACTCATTGTCCAAACCTTTCTGTTGGGGTACAACTTACAACCAACAAGTAGCACAGATCTTCAGTGAACAGCTCAATAATGTTTACATGTGTACATACCATGGAGCTCACCCCCAGATCATATGGAACATTTCTAAAGATTTTTTATTTGAGACAGAGAGAGAGGAGAGAGGGTGGAGTGGAGAGGGGCAGAGGGAGAGGATATTCAAGCAGACTGCTGAGCAGGGAACCTGACAAGGGCTCGATCCATAACCCACGGGATCAGAACCTGAGCCAAAACCAAGAGTCTGATGCTTCACCAACTGCGCCACCAGGGGCCCTTCATATGGAAGATTTCAACACCCAGAATGAGACTTTTTTTGTTTGTTGTCAGTGCAGAGGGTGGACTCCCTCTGGAAATAACCATTTAGAAACAGTTCCAGCTTCCAATGGTCTCTTAACCTTTTTTTCTCTCTGCCCACCAACCCCATATCCATAGCTTTGCATCATTAGGATCATGGACTTTTGGAACCACAGGGGACCTTGGGACACTTATCTTCTTCAGGCGCCTGATGAAAAGAACAAGCCAGTGGGACTTGCCCAAGCCTACACAGAAGGCAGCCCTGGAGTCAAGTCTGGAACTTGTTGCTGTTCCCGCTAATCTCCCGGATGCTGGATGCTCCAAATCAGGGAGCTACAGGGTTTCTTGCTGGGGCCACATCTCGTAACAGGGAGCCCAGCCCACCTGCACTCCCTAGGGGTTTGTTGGATGGTTCCTCCTCCTCCATTACTCTTCCAGAGCCCTTCCCTCCTCCTCCCAGAGGAGAAAAGACAAACAGCCCCTGTCTTAGGGCCGGGACACCCTGATCCAGTGCCTCTGATTGGCCTCCACCCAACTCAGACAAACAGCTTCCCGCAGAGAGGGGGGCATACGGGCTCTGCGGCCACCCCAGGCTCACTCCCACCCTTCTCTCTCCCCAGATCGCTTCTGAACTATGGTTTGGAAGTCTCAAGTATGTGCATCCATAAAAGGCTGAGTTTGGCAGGAACTGTTTGATAGAGGCAGAAAGAACCTTTTGAGGATGGAGTGAGGAAGGAAGGGACCAGAACCAGGAATAAATGTGTGGTGAACAGCCAGAGCTCACTCAATTTGCTCAAGGGCACTTGCATCCCCAGGCCCCACAAGCCTCAGCAGACCAGGAGGCTGCTGGGCTTGCTGTTCTGAGTGGAGGTCTTTGCCACTGTTGCTACTAGCTGGGCGGGTGATAGGAATGATCCAGTACCAGCATGGAGTCCTGACTTCCTCCCTCTAACTCCTCTTCCCAGACTGGCTTCTGGCCCCCAGGCAAGGTCAGCTGACCAACCTTCTTGATCTCTGCTGATGGCAAGCTGGTCCCAGTTTACTATTGGGATTGTTGCATGAGGGATGGGATGGAGAGAGTTGGCAAGATGGCACTTCAGGGGGGTTGCAGGGAAAGACTGGGGACAACCTCTCCTTCCAGTGAAGTTCACACACAGATGCCACAGCCACCTCCCTGCCTCCCAGAAGCAGAGGTCCCTCATCTTCTCCTCCCTGTGAGCCCCAGGCCATACTTCTTTCTGGCCCAGGCTGAGGCATCCTGTGGAGCTGGATCCCTGTGTCACTGCAGGAAGATGTGGGGGTGGGGCTGGGGAAGTCAGCCTTCAGTAAAAGGCACAATTTCCACTCAGGATTGCTCCCTCTCACTCCCTGTGTTTCTGTCTCTGTGCAGGACATGAGGACTCACCTCAGATGCCTCATGGATCCTTGGCAGGAGACTGTGCCTCATCTCAGGGGGCCCTGCCCTGCCCTGCCTGGAAGTCCTGGACAGAGCTGGGTCTCCTGGCCTTCACTCCAGCCCCTTTACTTGGGGTTCCTGAGAAGTGGGCATCAGGGGCGTCAGAGGATTGGAACGGGGTGTCACCCTGTCCTTATCTGAAGCCAGCTAACATTCAGGTTCATCAACCATCTTCATTCTGAGGGCATTGTGGGGGGCAGAGTGTAGGGGAGTGCTTCTTCTTCTGGGGCAATATTCTCACAGTACCAAGGGCTGTCAGAGGAAAGGCGACAAGGCATTAGAAGGCATGGTGGTCTCTGGTCTTTCCCTAGGGAAAATAATGAACAATAAAATATTATTATAAAATAATAGAGCAATAATGAACTCATCATTCTGCTCTATTTGACTGCTCCCCTGGATTCCGCTTCCAGCCACAGGGGTACGCACCAGCTAGATAGAGGCCTGCCCTGTGTTTGCAGGACAGGACTCCACCGTCCAGACCTTTACAGATGCTGGGCATGATAGTGGTTGTGTTAGAGCAGGGCTTTGGGTTCCAGCCATGGCTCCACCATGGATGCGGCCAGGTCTCTTCACTGGTCTGGTTTGCTCACCTGCACAACAGGCATGCAATTTCACTTAAAATATGTTCTGAAGAACCTCAGCATGCAGAGCACCATGAAGGACAGAAGTTCCCAGTCTAGTGGGATAACACCTATTCTGTCTCAGAGGTAGATGAAGGTAAGGTAAAATCATAGGAAGTGCAGAGAACATGGAACAGAATAGAGAACCCAGGAATGCACCCTCAACTCTATGGTCAACTAATCTTCAACAAAGCAGAAGAGAATATCCAATGGAAAAAAAGACAGTCTCTTCAACAAACGGTGTTGGGAAATTTGGACAGCCACATGCAGAAGAATGAAACTGGACAATTTTCTCACACCATACACAAAAACAGACTCAAAATGGATGAAAGGCCTAAATATGAGACAAGAATCCATCAAAATCCTAGAGGAGAACACAGGCAGGAACCTCTGTGACCTCAGCCGCAGCCACCTCTGTGACCTTGGCCACAGCAACTTCTTGCTAGACACATCTCCAAAGGCGAAGGGAACAAAGGCAAAAATGAACTATTGGGACTTCATCAAGCTAAAAAGCTTCTGCCCAGTAAAGGAAACAATCCACAAAATTAAGAGACAACCTACAGAATCAGAGAAGATATTTGCAAATTACGTATCAGATAAAGGGCTAATATCCAAGATCTATAAAGAACTTATCAAACTCAACACCCAAGAAACAAACAATCCAGTCATGAAATGCGCAGAAGACATGAACAGACATTTTTCCAAAGAAGACCTACACGTGGCCAACAGACATAACAAAATGCTCAGCATCACTCGGCCTCAAGGAAATGCAAATCAAAACACAATGAGATACCACCTCACACCTGTCAGAATGGCTAAAGTTATAAGTCAGGAAATGACAGATGTTGGGGAGGATGCAGAGAAAGGGAAACCCTGTACACTGTTGGTGGGAATGCAAGCTGGTGCAGCCACTCTGGAAAACAGTACGGATGTTCCTCAAAAAGTTGAAAATAGAGTTACTCTATGACTCAGCAATTGAGCTACTGGGTATTTACCCCAAAGATACAAATGTAGTGATTCAAAGGGGGCACCTGCAGCCCTATGTTTATTTTATTTTTTATTTTTTTAAAGATTTTATTTATTCATTCATGAGAGACACAGACAGAGAGGCACAGACA
The DNA here is from genome assembly GCF_048164855.1 of Canis lupus baileyi. NCBI lineage: Eukaryota > Metazoa > Chordata > Mammalia > Carnivora > Canidae > Canis > Canis lupus. Next base: position 40,135,219 of record NC_132843.1, on the reverse strand, counting down.
CAGGCAGAAGGAGAAGCAGGTTCCATGCAGGGAGCGCAACATTGGACTCGATCCCAGGTCTCCAGGATCAGGCCCTGGGCTGAAGGCAGCGCTAAACCACCGAGCCACCCGGGGTGCCCCATATGTAGAATTTAAGAAGCAAAACAAAGGATCATAGGGGAAAAGAGGAAAAAATAAAACAAGATGAAATCAGAGAGGGAGACAAACAGTAAGAGACTCTTAATCATAGGAAACAAACTGAGGGTTGCAGGAGGGGAGGTGTAGGGGGTTGAGGTCACTACAGGATGGGCATGAAGGTGGGCACATGATGTCATGAGCCCTGGGATATAAGACTGATGCATCACTGACCTCTACCTCTGAAACTAGTAATATACTATATGTTAATTAATTGAATTTAAATTTATTTTATTTTATTTTTAAATTTTTATTTATTTATGATAGGCACACAGTGAAAGAGAGAGAGGCAGAGATATAGGCATAGGGAGAAGCAGGCCCCATGCACCTGGAGCCCGACGTGGGATTCGATCCCGGGTCTCCAGGATTGCGCCCTGGGCCAAAGGCAGGTGCTAAACCGCTGCGCCACCCAGGGATCCCCTGAATTTAAATTTAAAAAATGTTTAAAGAACGTACAGAGAACAGTAAATGACAGACATCTAGAAGCTATTTTCATGGTGACAAAGATTTAATAATTATATTTCACTTGCTAATGGTCATGTCACCTATCAATGTGTTTGTTGACAGTCTGTTTGCTGCTATGTTCAAGTGCACCATTTAAACTGTATTTTAAAAATAAATAAATAAACTGTATTTTTGTTCAAGTAGTCCTGCAAGTACCTTGACACCCCAACTTCCATTTTATCAGCCCTTCTTGTCATGCTGGGGCCCAGATTCTCTCACACCCCACCTTGTGTTCTCCTCCTAACTGTGTACAGACCCCCACTCCCAGTCTCACGTGGGTCACGCTGAAGCCCAGAAGTAAGAGGATTTGTATGGGGCACTTGGGTGGCTCAGTGGCTGAGCATCTGCCTTTGGCTCAGGTCGTATCCTGGGGTCCTGGGATCGAGTCCCATATCTGGCTCCCTGCAGGGAGCTTGCTTCTCCCTCCGCCTGTCTCTGCCTTTCTCTGGGTGGCTCATGAATAAATAAATAATATCTTTTAAAAAAGATTCGTGGAATGCCTGGGTGGCTCAGTGGTTAAGTGCCTGCCTTTGGCCCAGGGTGTGATCCTGGGGTCCCAGGATCGAGTCTTGCATCGGGCTCCCTGCATGGAGCCTGCTTCTCTCTCTGCCTATGTCTCTGCCTCTCTCTCTCTGTATCTCTCATGAATAAATAAATAAAATATTTTTTAAAAGATTTGTACATATTCAACCATTCTCAGACCAGAATTTGAGTAATTTAAAAAGTAAGCTGCCTGCCTAGAGCTCTGTATTGTTTCACAGGGAGATGATATACAAACTATCACAGTGTCATTCCCATCTTATGGACAAAAAACACATTCAAAACAAAAAAAAAAGCAAAAAACTAGTGTCCAGAGAAGGTTAGTAAGTTGTTCAAGGTCATCTAGCTACTAAGTAACCCAGGTAGCTATCTCCAAAGCTGGAGGACATCTTCCCTTCAGTGAAAGAATAATTTCTCCAAACTTGGAAAAGGTAAAGTGACAGTTGCTTGGTTTTTGGTATCATTCTAAAGCACTAAGACCTGGCTTGGCAGTCACTGAAGTCTCCTGAGGAATGTATAGGACACAACCTGAGAAGGTACACAACCAAAGAAGGTACAGACATGTACAGGTATGTACTATGAGTGGTTAACTCACAGAAGTTGATGAAATAATAGGGTTTTATTGCCCAATACAGAAGTTAACCACAAAGGCATTTATTTTTAAAAAGGTTTTATTTATTTATTCATGAGAGACACAGACAGAGAGAGGCAGAGACATAGACTGAGGGAAGAGAAGCAGGCTCCATTCAAGGAGCCCAATGTGGGACACGATCCCGGGACTCCCGGGACTCCAGGATCATTCCCTGAGCTGAAGGCAGATGCTCAACCACTGAGCCACACAGGCGTCCCCACAAAGGTGTTTTGGTTCTATTGTGTTAGAAAGTTGGCCAGTCATATATAAATTAGCAATTTTATTTCAACATTCCTTTTTTTTCCTTATTCGCTCATTAATGAATTGAATAAATCGTCAATGTGAATTAGCAAATAACTTTCAGAATTGCATTTTTTCACTTCTCTACTTCCCTACATTGAAGGCAACCCACCGGTACTCTGTGCTTCCCTGGACTAGCAGACCCACTGGTGGGACCAGCGCAGGACTTCCTAGGGATACCAGACCTCCTGGAGTGTAGGACACTTTGTGTCTCCAGTTTGGACCAGCAATGGGCGCCATTCTTAGCCACGGTCCTTACAGTGCCTTGTCATAGTTAAGTATACCCTCACTGGCTGTGTTCCTGGGGACCATCAGTGGTGCAGTGACTCAATTTCATTCGCAACACTGGAGATTTTACATGGCGCCCATTGCTTCCTCCAGGAAACTCCTTAACAAAAGCAAGAAAGGATTTCACATCTTTCTCACTTGACATCTACTAGGCATCCAGAAGATGTTTACTGAATAAATCAATAAAATTGAGTGCTCTGGGATGCCTGGGTGTCTCAATGTTTGAGCATCTGCCTTTGGCTCAGCACATGGGTCCTGGGATCAAGTCCCGCATCGGGCTCCCCTTGGGGAGCCTGCTTCTCCCTCTGCCTGTATCTCTGCAACTCATGAATAAATAAATTAAATCTAAAAAAAAAAAAAAATGTGGGCAGCCTGAGTGGCTCAGCAGTTTAGCGCCGCCTTTGGCCCAGGGCGTGATCCTGGAGACCCGGGATTGGTCCTGCATTGGGCTCCCTGCATGGAACCTGCTTCTCCCTCTACCTGTGTCTCTGCCTCTGTCTCTGTCTCTCTCTCTCTTTCTGTCTCTCAGGAATGAATAAATAAAATCTTAAAAAAAAAAAAAAAAGAATTCCACGTTTAAAGAACTGAGCCACCCAGGCACCTCATGTTCTTTTTAAATCTAATTGAGATCCTAATGTACAAGCTGTTCCCTACTTTGCTCTTTTCACCTAATAACATGCAGTGAGCATCTACCCCAGAGCACTGACATCAAGCTCCCTCACTCTCTTCTGCACCTGCATAGCATTCCAGTGGCTGGCTGCAGCACACCTTAACCAGATGTCTGTTGGTGTATATTCAGGGTGCCAGAGGTTGGGACAATTAGTTAGACCTCTCAAGAAGGAAAAAAAAAAAAAAGAAAGAAACAAAAACCGCTCCATTAGCCTTCCCATAAACTAAATAAATTCCAGGAATCTTAGAGATGTAAATATAAAAATGAAGCCAAAACAAATCACAGAATAATATTTTTTCATTCCAAAGTTAACTTTTATTGCTTTTTATAAACCTAATTACAAAATGATATACTTAATTGTAGACCATGTAACTAACATGAAAAAGTGAAAATCTCCCTCAGCCTCACCACACAGAATACATTTTAACATTTTGTTGTCTGTCCTTCCCAACTTTGAAGAACCATGCGACCGGCGCGGAGCTTTGAGCGGGGACTGCCCGGTGACATGCGATGCGCCCGAGCGCCAGCAGGGGCAGTGGGGAGCAGGCCCCGCGGGGAGGCGGCCGTGCGTGGGGGCCCCGGTGCTGCTCAGAGCGGCCGGCGCCCTGTGGGGGGACCCCGCGCGTGCCTCGGGGGCTCGGCTGACTTCTAGCTCGGAAGGCTCGGAGTCCTGACCCCTTGAAGCCTGTCTCTGGGATTCCGGAGAGGCAAGGTGCGTGGAGACAGCGCGAGGTCCTGGCGGTCCCTTCCCGCGCGCTCCTCGGGGTCCACTCGCGTCGGTGCAAAGACTGTCCCATGCGATCCCAGTGCGGTGTCAGCAAGCACTGCCCTTTGAGAACAGAAAAGCAGCCTCCCAAGTGGATGCATCTGCTGCCCTCGAAGACTGTCCTCCTCCAGGGTGACTCTAGAGGTCGGCCCACCCTCCGACCCGCTGTCCCCCGCCCCCCCTTCACAAGGGACACTGAGACCGGACCCCAGGGGAGAGGAGGAGGGCCGTGAGTGCAGGTGGCAGCAGAGCCTCAGGAACGTGCATGGGTGAGGGGCCATCCCAGCTGCATGCTAATAGGGACAATGACACATGACAGGACATCTCGGTGACATGGAATAGGAGGATGTTTGTCAAGATAAGGTTTTGAACTGCAAACCACCTGGGCTGAAGGCGGTGCTAAACCGCTGAGCCACCCAGGCTGCCCAAACCATTGTTTTTAAAGCACTGTATACAAAGGGTGGTTATACTTTTATTGTCGTGAACTCAGTCAGTGAAGCAGAAAAACGAAATAGGGCCTAAGTTGGAGGATTGGGAAATAAGAGTCAGCCTCAGAAACAGCACGTGAGGGCAGCCCTGGTGGCGCAGCGGTTTAGTGCTGCCTGCAACCTGGGAGACCCGGGATCGAGTCCAACGTCGGGCTTCCTGCATGGAGCCTGCTTCTCCCTCTGCCTGTGTCTCTGCCTCTCTCTCTCTCTGTGTGACTATCATAAATAAAAAATAAAAAATAAAAACCCAGGTTGGGCACCTGGGTGGCTCAGTCCGTGAAGTCAGGTCAGGTCATGATCTCTGGGTCCTGGGATGGAGCCCCACATTGGGCTCCCTGCTCAGTGGGGAACTTGCTTCTTCCTCTGCCTCTGCCCCGCCCCATTCATCTCTCTCTAATAAATAAATAAATTAATTAAATCTTTAACAAAAAATAAAGTATTTCAGTCGTTTTTAGGATATTCACAAATAACCACCATCATTATCTAATTCTAGAACAATTCATCAATGCAAAAAGAAGCCCTGTACCTGCATCAGTCACCCACCTCTGCATTGCCTTCTCCCAGAATGACCTGTGTCTATGCATTTGCCTATTGTGGACCTGCCATGAAAGTGGAACTATGTGGCCTTTGTCTCTGGTTTCTTAAACTTGACGTACTTCTAAGTTTTCTCCATGTTGTGGTGTGTACCAGGACTTCATTCCTTTTGATGACCAAGTAATGTTCCATTATGTGGGTCTGAGATGTTTCCTTTATCTATCCATCAGTTGATAGACTTTCTGATTGTTTCCTCTTTCTTTAGTATTACAAATAATGCTTCTATTAACATTCATGTACAAGTTTTTGTGTAGACCTATGTTTTCCCTTCTCTTTGGGTGTATATCCAGGAGTGGGATTGCTGTGTCCTATAGTAATTTTATGTTTAACTTTCTCAGAAACTTTCAAACTGTTTTCCAAGGCACCTGCCCCATTTTACATTCCCACTGGCAATACATGACGGTTCCAATTTTTCCACATCCTCTCCAAAATCTGTTATTACCTTAAAAAAATTAGTTATCTTAGTAGGTGTGAAATGCTATCCCTCTGTGGTTTAAACTAGCATTTCCCTGGTGGTGAATAAGGTTGGGCATCTTTTCATGAGGTTATTTGCCATTTGTAGATCTTCTTTGGAGAAATGTGCTCTCAAATCCTCTCTCCATTTTAAAGTTCTGTTATCTTTTTACTGTTGAGTTGTAAGACTTCTTTATATATTCTGAATTTTAGAACCTTATCAGATATATGATTTGCAAATATTTTCTCCCATCCTATGACTGTCTTTGAATTTCCTGATAGTGTTCTTTGGAGCACAAAAGTTTTAATTTTAAGAGCTTTAGAGGTTTAGCTCCTACATTTAGTAGTTCTTTGATCCATTTTGAGTTAATTTTTGCATATGCTATAAGGGAGGGTTCCAACTTTTTCTTTTTCTTTTTCTTTTTTTCTGGCATCTGGCTATCTAGTTGTCTCAGCGCCATTTGTTGAAAAGACTGTCCCCCCCCACACTGAATTATCCTGGCATTCTTGATGCAAATTAATTACCCATATGTATAGGTTTATTTCTGGAATCTGAATTCTATCCCATTGATCTATATATGTATCCTATGCCAAAACCACACTCTTGGTTACTTGTAGCTTTGTAGTAAATTATTTTTTTAAAAGTTTAAGAAACCAGAGATTTTATTTATTTATTCACGAGAGACACAGAGAGAGAGAGAGAGAGGCAGAGGCATAGGCAGAGGGAGAAGCAGGCACCATGCAGGGAGCCTGATGTGGGACTTGATCCCAGGTCTCCAGGATCAGGCCCTGGGCTGAAGGCGGCACTAAACTGCTGAGCCACCCGAGCTACCCAGCTTTGTAGTAAATTTTGAAATAGTGAAGCTTTAGTCCTGCAATTTTGTTCTTTCTTGAGAATGTTTTGGCTATTCTGGGCCCCTTGAATTTCCATATGAATTTTAGGATTGGCTTGTCAATTTATGCAAAAAAGCCAGCTGGGATCTTGATGGAGATGGTTTGGAATCTGCAGACCAATTTGGAGACATTAAGTCTTCCCATCCATGAACACAAGCATCTTCCCATTTATTTAGATCTTCCTTAATTCCTTTCAGTGACATTTTGTAGCTTTCAAGTACAAGTCTTGCACTTGTTATATTTTATTAAATTCCTAAGTGTCTTATTCCTTCTGATGCTATTACATATTGATTTTTAACACACATGAGCTCTTACTATATAGGTATCATTTTGTATCTTTTTTCTTTTTTTTTTTAAAGACTTTACTTATTCATGAGAGACACAGAGAAAGAGGGAGAGCCACAGGCAGAGGGAGAAGCAGGCTCCCTGCAGGGAGCCTGATGTGGGGCTCAATCCCAGGACCCCGGGGATCAAGTGCCTGAGCAGAAGGCACTCAACCACTGAGCCACACAGATACGCCACACAGATACCCCGTATCTGCTTTTTTCATTTTAATTGTATCATAAATGGTTTCCCCAAGTTAAGAATCCTTTTTTTTTTTTTAAGATTTTATTTACTTACTCATGAGAGACACAGAGAGAGGCAGAGAGAGAGGCAGAGACAGGAGAAGCAGAGCTCCATGCAAGGAGCCCAATATGGGACTCGATCCTAGGACTCTGGGATCACGCCTGAGCCGAAGGCAGACGCTCAACTGCTGAGCCACCCAGGCATTCCAAGAATCCTTCTTCAACATAGTTTTTGTTTTTTGAAGATTTTATTTATTTATTCATAGAGACACAGAGAGAGAGAGAGGCAGAGACACAGGCAGAGGGAGAAGCAGGCTCCATGCAGACAGCCCAACGTGGGACTGGATCCAGGGTCTCCAGGATCACGCCCTGGGCTGCAGGCGGCGCTAAACCGCTGCGCCACCAGGGCTGCCCTTTCAACATAGTTTTTTAAGGCTAATTAGTTCATTGTACTGTTGCACTAATTTATTTAGCCATTCTCCTGTTTTGGAAGATTTTGGTTCTTTTCAATTTTTCCATTTTAAAATATTACTGTAACACATATTTCTTTTTTTAAAAGATTTTATTTATTCATGAGAGACACAGAGAGAGAGAGGCAGAGACACAGGCAGAGGGAGAAGCAGGCTCCATGAACAGAGGCCGATGTGGGGACTCGATCCCGGGACTCCAGGATCACTCCCTGGGCCAAAGGCAGGCGCCAAACTGCTGAGCAACCCAGGGATCCCCCTGTAATACATATTTCTATGCATCTCGCTGTCTGCACATCAGATCATATATGCTTGTATGTGAACAAGCATGTATGCTTGTTCTGTCATAATGCTTTGTTTCCACTCTTGTGGGTTGGTGTGAGACCCATGAAACTTGGAACTCTTAGAAGCCCATTTCTCTTTTGGTCCGCACAATTCTCAGGGCCGGGCCTGCAGCCTCAAGGGAGGCTCCTTCAGAAGGCTCCTTCCAGAGGCCCTGCACTGGGGCAGATGCTTCTCACCAGCACTGTGTCCTAACCATCCCAGAGCTCCCAGTGATATAAATGCCTGTAACTAGTTACATCCCCACTAGATTGTGAGGCCCAACAAGACAAGGGTTGGACATTTTTATACCTCCAGCCCTTGCTGTAAGAAGTCCTTTTTTTTTTTTTTAAAGATTTATTTATTTATTCAGAGAGAGCGAGAGAGAGGCAGAGACACAGGCAGGAGAAGCAGGCTCCATGCAGAAAGCCTGATGTGGGACTCGATCCCGGATCTCCAGGATCACACCCTGGGCTGCAGGCAGCACTAAACCGCTGCGCCACCAGGGCTGGCCAAGAAGTCCTTTAATAAATGCTTCTTGAATTAGAGAATCAGGCAGAACAAGGAGCTCATGACTCTAGGCCAGACCAGGAACCTTGAGTCAGAGAATTGTGGCTACTAGGTTTGTGGGTGGCCTGTAAAGAGTGCTAAACAGAAACTGTGAACTGGAAGGGGCCCCCGAGGTTGCCTCATTCTGGAGCTTTCAAACCTCTTCTATGACCACAATATGATACGTGACATTAGATAGGCAGAGGGAACAGAAAAGGTGGAGGGGAACATGGTGGAAATGGGCCCAGTCTGTGGAATTCCCTCAGCAGCCTGAAACACCACGATAAGGTCAAGTTTGTAAAAATGATTGAACAAGTCCAGTATTCTGATTTTACAGACCAGGGAAAGGGTACTCTGGAGAAGTGACTTGTTCAAGGTCTCACAATTAGTGGTGGAGTGGGAAAAGGACTCAGATGTGACTCCCACTCAGTGTTCCCAGACTGAACCAGACCCTGAGGAGTACCTTCCAAGCATCCACCATCCCAGATGCATGAAGAATTCCACTAAGCAAGCTCCATGGTTTAAACCAGCGTCCCCATGCAGTGTATTTTAAAAGTAAAGTTAGGGGCATTGGGTGGTTGAGTCGGTTAAGCCTCAGATTCTTGATTTTGATTTGGTCATGATTGCAGGGTCTTCAGATGGAGCTCCAGGTCGGCACCACTGGGCATGGAGCCTGCTTGGGATTCTTTCTCTCCCTCTCCTCCTCCCCTCTCTCTAAATATAAATAGGGGCTCCTGGGTGGCTCAGTCGGTAGTGTCTGCTTTACCCTCAGGTCATGATCCCCACGTGGCTAGCTCTCCGTTTTTTGGGGGGGGGAGTCGGCTTCTGCCTCACCCTCTGCCTGCCGCTCAGCCTGCTTGTGCTCTCTGGTGAATGAGTGAATTTTACAGGAAAAATTAGATGTGACAAACTGAGTAATGTGGCAAAGCTTTCCCGGGAAATGCCACTTTTCCTTTTCGCAGTTCCAGGAGTATGCGCTTCCGTTACCGGAAATCCTGAGATAGGGAGCTGGTGTGTGTGGGGGGTGTTCAGGTGTTAGTTCTTCGGTGGTGCGCGAGGCTGAGGTACAGTTTGTGTGCATGCGGCATGTGCAACTCCTTAGCGGAGCCTCACACCAGGCAAGTGCAAGGTCCTCAGCCGGCCCCCAACGGCCGGGATCCGCCCTAGCTAGCTCCAGCCCTCAACCCCGGCCCTGCAGCCCCACGCAGCGTCTCCGTGGACCCCGCCAAAGCAGGTCCGCCCGAGTGAGGGCGCGCGTCTTCCGCATCTTCGCAGCACCAGTTCCAACCCGGCAGCTGCCCCCACAGGGTGATGAACCTACTGCAACCGCCGAACGACCGTCCCCGGGCTGAGTATCCATCCCCGCAAACTACCCCCGAGGGGCCGCTTCTTCGCCGCCCGTCGACCCGCCCAGGCAGCCTTGCGCGCTGCCTGGAGCTTCCTTCCCCAGCTCTGGGACCAGGACTAGCTCAGCGTTGCAGCCAGTGCTGCGCTCGGCGTCCCGAGGGCTGGCCAAGACGATTCCCTCGCATCCCGGGGGCTGCAAGCTAACCGGAAATAGAACCGCCCCGGACCCCAGGAAACTGGCGTTCGCGGGCGAGCTTCCGCCACATCCGCTGAGGACAGAGCGCCTCCCCCACGCCTGGACTTCCGGGTCCACGTGCGCCTCTATGGTGTCCGCAGCCTAGAGGGACCGACCGGCACTTCCGGGAAGATGGCGGCGCACAGAACGGGCGACGCACGTGTTCGCGCGGAGAGGGCCCCGCGGTGACGGTAAGTGGCTACTGCGCCCCGAACGGAGTCAGTCGGAGCCTGGGCTCAGGAGTGAAGGCGGGGCAGGACAGTGTCCTTGGCCGTTGGAACTACGGCATGAGGAGGGAGGCCAGGGTCGGGGTAGCGGCCCTTTGGAAGCGCTGTCAGATGGGTGGTCCTGGGACCCTTTTCCAGAAAACTCAGGTTGATCAGAAAGGGGACGGTTCCAGAGAACGCGCTCGCAGCCTTCCCGGGCCCGCGGGGCACCGCGTGGGGCCTGGTTGCTTCTGTGCAATTACTGTGGGCAGTCAGCTGAAGCCGCCCGGATCTGGGTCGTACCGCTGAGCGCATTCCACTCCTGCATTAAGTGCACGGGGTTGCGGAGTAAAGCCCGACCCTGATGCGGGGCGTGTAGTTCCGAATGACTGCAGTGGTAAACCTCAAGGCGGGCAGCGCGAAGAGCTGTGAGAGACCAGTTCTGGGATGCCTGAGATCCTGGATCTGCAACTTGCCAGCTCTTTGCTTTGGGCAAATAATAAACTTATCTGTGATTTCTTCTGTTAAGTGTCGGTAATAATATTTCCTAAGGGGACTGTTGGGAGGATGAAATCAGACGATCTGTGTAAAGAGGTTAGCAGGCTGGCATTGAGTAAATGACTTTTAGACACTGTTGTTATTACGAAGATCTGGGGGCTGATGGATGAGAGATAACTTACGGGAGGAGGCCGAGTTTTGAGGCGCCCTTAAAAGGCCCCAGTGTTCGAATTTTACATTTCTTAAAATTCAAGAAGTAAGATAGAGCAGTTTCTTCGCTTGGCTTTTTGTTGGGATTCTCAAGGTACCTGGTTTTTGGGTGATCGTTCTTCATAGTAGAAATGTGAACAGAAATATAAGTCATCCTGAATTTGCCTGCTCTAAATACCAAGCCAGAATGGGCAGCATTCTTAAGCCTATACATATATTTAGGAGAGGTGACTTCAGCTGATGTGGCTGATTAATATCATGTTCACTGGGCCTTCTTAAACACAAATGCAAGTTTTACCCTAAAGAATTGTCACATTGGGAGGCTTAGGGTTACTCCACTAGTGCCATTAATCCTTAAAAATGGTCTGCAATCCCTGTGATGAGTTACCTTAATACAAGTTAACTTTAGTGAGTTAAGTCAGCAGTGGTGGTCTTAGTTTTGTGTGTCTCGTGTGATAAGCTGGATAATGCCATTCTGGGCTCCCAAAGGAGAAGCGCCTAGATGACTAGTAATTGTGATGGGATGGAGGCCTCGTTGGAGGTGGGCAACCTGGGCTTGTATTCCGGCTCCATCTCTTATTAGCTATGTGACGCAGGCTTTGTTTTCTTTGCTTGTAAAGTAAAGGTAATTGTTATCCACAGGACTATCAGGATTAAATAAGACAATACAACAGTATGTGTAATCAATCTGTGATGCATGAAATGATCAGTGAGATGGACAGTTTCAAAAGGGGTGTTCCAATAAGAGTGAAGAGCAGCAGTGAGGAAGAGGTGCAGAGCCCCCACACTTGAGGTGACAGCCCTGGAGCATCGGTATGAGATAGGGGCTCCGCTGAGTATTCTTATAACTCAGGTTAAAAATCTCTTATCACCTTTTTTTACATGGCAGTAAATCTAGGGAGCTGTTAACCATGTCGTGGCAAAGAGCAGGGCTGTGCCGGCAGGCCATCTGGTTGACCTGGAGCAAGTCACGTTTCCTCATTTGTGAAGTACGGATGATAATACTTTCCTGAATGCAAAGTTTAGGAACCCTTTCTGGGCTAGGAACATTAAACACTCATGTGGTGAGCTCTCCGTAAATTTGGGTGTTATTAGTAACACCAGTCTTACTTGACTTTTCAACATGCTGATCTCTGTGGTCAGCAGGGAGCTCTCCCAAAGACCAGGCCTCCTCCCTTTGTCTACCCCACACTCAGAAAAGAATTTTTATGAGACCAGTCAGGATGGATTGGATGGACGATTTGGGCATTTTCTCCTTTTCTTTTAAAGGGATGATAATGGCCTCTTCTCTGGTGAGGGCCTGAGGATAGTGACTCTTCTCTCACCATGAGTGCCACCCCAGAGATCAAGAGTCGTGGGATGAAGTTTGCTGAGGAACAGCTGCTAAAGCATGGATGGACACAAGGTCATCCCTGGGGGGCCCCTTCCACATCCCCCCAACTCCCTGTCCACCTTGTGGTCAGGTGAACAGCGTCATCTGGGGCTTACCCGTAGTAGTCCATTCACCTGGAGGAGGAAAAGCGAGTTTAAAGGGCAATTTGCAGAAGACAATTTCTAAGTTTCCGGAAAATGGTTGGGTAGAAGAAATTTGACAGTAGGTCATGAGAGCAAAGTGATCGGGGGGATAGGGGAGGGAGGAAGGGTCATGACTTCTGAAATAATCATGAAGGAAAAGACGGCTTGGACTCAGACAAAGGCAGGGACACTGTATGGAGAGGTGCCAGAAAGTGGGACTGGAAGGCGTCTGCCAGGGATGGAGCACACTTGGTGTGTGGTGTGGCGAGGAGTGGCACATGGGATGCCTATGAGGGCTCGGGGCAGGCAGCAGAATAAACCCAGTCACTCACTTTCCTGCAGGCAAAGGCTTGGGCCGGAACGAGAACGGCATCACCCAGGCCCTAAGGGTGACACTGAAGCAGGACACTCATGGGGTAAGACTGGGAAGGCATGGATGGGACATGAGGCCCCGAGGACAGGATGGGGCAGGGACAAGTCTTGAGCTCATTCTTATCTGGCAGGTGGGACATGACCCTGCCAAGGAGTTCACGGACCACTGGTGGGATGAGCTTTTCAACAGGACTGCAGCCAGCTTGGTTGTGGAGGCTGGGCAGGTATGGGGTGCTCATGGGCATGTGGGGGTGAGGGGCACACCTGTGTCACTCGTTCACTGACGCCTCCCCATAGGATGGAGTACGGATAAAGCGTCTTTCAAAGGAAACAGGCCGTCATAATCATCCCAAGCCCAACTTGCTGTATCAGAAGTTTGTGAAGGTATTCGGGGCTGGGAGTGAGAGAGTCCCTCATTTTTCCTTCCCTGGCCTCCCCCAGGGCCTGAACAATGGCTTCATGTGCCTTACCCATCCTTACCTGTTGGAGAACAATCTTAACATGGTCAGTCCTGTGACCAACCTTGCTGTTGCTTGCTTAGCCTGCCCAGACCCTCTGCTAGAATTAGATCTTCGGGTCTCCTGGATCCCTGCCTTCTGCTGAGGGCAGTGATGGGTGGGTGGTGGGGCGGGAGGGGATGTCCAGTCCAAAGGACTTAGAATCCAGAGGGGACCTGAGAGATTATCTGACCCATCCTCTATTTTGCAGTTGTGGTCACAAGCAGGGAGAAGTGGCTTGCAGACAGGACCAGAATCTGGTGCTTCAGACCCCTACTTACTAGCATAGCAATAGAAGGGAGCTAATGTTCAGTGATCATCTGTTATGTGGGTCTTCTATGTTATATAGCAAGTTTTTCTTGTTTCTCCTCCTCCTTATGGCCATCATCCTCTCCTGCCTGATTTCATTCACAGCCTCATAGCCAGACCCCTCACCCTTTCACTGTCCACCCCAGTCAGTTCACTGACCCAGTGACTAGAATGCTAACAGATTTCACTAGGACTCTGGCTCATCCTTGACCTAGGATGACAGTCCTGATGTGTCAGACTGGCTCATAGGGCCCTGAGGCCTTGACCTGCACTCACCCCTTTCCGGACCTCTAATACTTTTAGCCAGGTGGAATCAGATTCTTCTGAAAGTACCACCTCTTTTCACCTGCAAGATTTTGCACTTCCCACTCACTGCCTGCAACAGTCTGCTGCCTTTCCCCCTTTTGAGAGGCCCATTTTGATGGTCCTCTAGAGCTCATCAAGTTCCTGAAACTTCTTCCCCAGACCCTGAAGTTGGATTGATTATCCTCCTGTAGCACAGGCAACACTCTGCATCCTTCCTTCACCCCACATGTAGATTCCATATGGGCTATCTCATTTGTGTTCCACTCTTTATCCTCAACCCATTGGTCCATAGTAGGTTCTCAGTCTGCTTAAATAAAAGCACTCCAGGGACACTTGGATGGCTCAGTGATTGAGGATCTGCCTTCCGCCCAGGGCGTGATCCCAGGATCTAGGACCGAGTCCCACATCAGACTCCCTACGTAGAGCCTGTTTCTCTCTCTGCCTGTGTCTCTGCCTCTTTCTCGATCTGTGTCTCGAATGAATGAATGAATGAATGAATAAATAACATCTTTAAAAAAATAAAAGCACTCCACCGCAGGTGTGGGGGAGGGCGGTGAGAAGCACCATCTTAATTATCAGTAGCACAGGGAATACACCAGGTGGACCTGGTACACTCCTCCATCCCTTGTTCCCACCCACTGGGCACCCTCCAACCCTTGCAGCTGCAGCCCGCCTCCTAAGTTGGAAGTAAGCAGTGGCCCACCTCTCTGTGAGTCTGCAGGGAGCTGTCTTGGGGGCTGGCAAACTTGTGCCTATGGCTATCAATTCCTGGGGGGGTTCTGGGAGGGAAGGGGGTTTGGCAGTGGTTTGGAATCAGCTTTATCTACCCCTGTGATCACCCCTTTTAGACAGCCACACTGACTTCAGGTGGGGAGAAGCCAGACAAGGACTTGGAGAGCCACAGTGATGACGACAACCAGGAGCCCAAGCCTCCAAAGATGTGAGACCTCATTTCAGTGCTGGGGGCATGTGGAAGGAGAAGCCTTTGAATATCAAGAGAAAGGGCCAAATCTCAGGCCTGACTGGGCTTCTTTGGCTGGAACTGTGTTGTACTCATTTTTGTATACCCTGCACCAAGAAAGTGCCAGGTCCTGAATGGGAACTCAGTGTTGAGGGAATGTTTTAGAGGGCAGGAGGGGTCAGGCCTTTGCAAGAACTGGTTTTGATTCCTGATCTTCCCCCAACAGCCTGACTGATGAGATGCTGCTCCAAGCCTGTGAGGGGCGCACAGCACACAGGTAAGTAGTGGTCAGCTCCTTGGGCTTCCTTCTCTTCTGCCCATCACAGGTCCAGCCCTGAGAATGGTCTGTGCCCCTTCTTGGCATTTCCTGCCCATCCCTGAGGCTCCTGAGAATAGGCAGCTCCTCCCCATCCAGAGTTGCCTGCATCCAGAGGACTATGCCTCTTTTTGCCATACCTTGCTTTGACCTGGGCCCCTTTTGTTTCAGGGCTGCTCGTCATGGAATCACGATGAAGGCTAAGCTTGCTCGGTTGGAGGCCCAGGAACAGGCCTTCCTGGCTCGTCTTAAAAGCCAGGACCCTGGGACCCCTCAACTGCAGTCTGAGAGTAAGCCTCTCAAAAAGAAGAAAAAGAAAAGGAAGCAGAAAGAGGAGAAAGCGGTCACAGCAACCACCAGAAGTGCAGAAGAGGAGTGCCCAGAAGAGGCTGGCCAGGCCAGAAGCAGGAAGAAGAAAAGACGGCAACAAGAAGCCCAAGAAGAAGCTGGGATAGACGAGAGGGAGGGAGCAACCGTTGGTAATGTGGATGCAGAGGTGGCAGAAAGGAGCCGGCCTGCAGAGTGGGAGAGCAGAGAGCAAGCTGATGAGCCCTGCAGGAAAAGAAAGAGGAAGGGCTCGGGGGTCTCAGATGGAGGGGCAGGCAGCCAGGAGGCCACAGCCAGCACAGGGACAGGGCAGGCAGAGAGGTGGTGGCAGCCAGAGGAGGGAGACTGGAACAGAGAGGAAGACGAGGAAGGGGCTGCTGTGGGGGCCAGCAAAGCAGCACATAAAGCACACCGAGATGGGAAAAGCAGGAAAATCAAGAAGAAAAGCCTGCAGCCCCAGGAGAAAGAGGAGGAAGTCAGGAATGAAGGACATGAGGAGGGCAGCAGGACTAGGGAGGCAGTGAGCATAGTGCACACCAGCTCCAGCCACAGAGGTGAGAGGAGGTGGCAGGAAAGAGCTGGAGTCAGCCCTGACCAGACACCAAGAAAGAAGAAACAGAAAAAGAAAACCTGAAGGTCAGGTCAAGGTGGGGCTCTTCGGATTCCTTTTCAGGAGCTAAAGCCTCAGACCTGAGTCGACACAGGTCCCCTGTACCCTTGCAGTGAAGAGGGCCCTCCCAAGGAGGATGCTGAACTCTGGAACTCCAGCTGCTCAAAGTTGGGTGTGGACATGGTATTGTCTGCAGTTTCTAACCCTGACATGGAAAACTCAGGAGCCTGGCAGTGGTAGGATGCAGTGCTCTGGGGC
This sequence comes from Canis lupus baileyi, assembly GCF_048164855.1. Classification (NCBI taxonomy): domain Eukaryota; kingdom Metazoa; phylum Chordata; class Mammalia; order Carnivora; family Canidae; genus Canis; species Canis lupus. The sequence continues at coordinate 40,119,047 of NC_132843.1, read as the reverse complement.
TGTGGGGATGAGCAGGCAGATGCCCTCTGGAGGGACATCCTTGTTTAAGACAGCTGCAAACACAGCAAGTGTAAGATAGAATCCGGCCCACAGGCTGCCAGCCCCAGCACTGTAGTACACAATTCAGCATCAGCTCCGGTTCCCAGCCTGGGAACATCCTGAATACAACAAATTAGTTTCCTCGAATGCCTCCAGAGAAATTACTATTTTCATTGCCCCCAAATGCCACAGCCACCTTCCTTGCCCATTTTGTTCCCTCAGAGAGGTGGCACCGAATCTCAGTGTTGCTTTCTGACTTCTGCCACCCATTAACCATTATTGCCAAGAAAGTTCCCAGGACTCCACAGCTCTGGAGAGAGCCACTAAGTCTTTATTGGGAAGAAGCCCATTCATCTTCCCTCACTGAAGACGGTAGACACACTCAGTGTCAGGGTAAGGTGGCAAATTCAACTGGTACTTCTTTTCTAGAGCAGGTGGTACAAAACGACCTCCCAGATAGTGGTAGCGACCAGTGAATTGGGTTGCAGACTTTTTGGGTGCTGTCAGGGAGATGAGCAAGTCTGGCTGGATCCCTCCAGAGTTTCCCTTCTCCACATCCCATCCTGAAAAGAAGGTGGTATTCAGGAGAGGAAAAGGCCAGATAGGTCTCTATCTAGAGCAAGATACCTTGCTCTACCCTAGTTCTGAAGGAGTGGGAGGCCCTGTGTCGCCACCCAAGAACTTGCATCCTTGAAGCTCCATGTACCCACACAAGGTCACTCCTAAACTCTGCTCCCTGGCCCTTTTGGGGAATCCATAAAGCAATGTTCTGCCCCTCTAGACACACCTACCTTTAACTTAGGCCTGAGCCTTGCCTATCTCAAGACAGGGCAGGGCTGCATCCACATCCTCATCCCCACTCTCACCCCCACCTTCCTTGGACACAACACCTGAAGGAATGTCGATGCTTGCAATGGGCACAGTGAGCCCATCCAGGACACTCAGGATGGTGCGGAACGGCTCTCGAACATCACCTTTGAAGCTGAAGCCAAAGATGGCATCCACCACCAGCTCATACAGCTCATCAATCAGCATGGGCTGTGGAGCAGAAAGGGGAAAGCACGTCAGAGCCAGGTGCTGCACAGAGTATCCTCAACAGGAAAGGGCTGTCCTCTGCATGCACTATTTGCAGAAGCATAAACACTTCATCTCATTCAGATGGTATTCTGGGGCCTAGACATCAATGCAAGTTGGTCACTGATTTAGGCTGAGTCCAGACACGCTTTCTGTTCTCAGTGCCTGCCTGCCACTGAGAAGGTATAGTGTAGGACCACCTGAGGCTGGGACTCCGGACAAACCACTTGCCTTCTCTGGACCATCTCAGTCTCTTCATCTAAAATGTGTTAAACTTAAAAAAAAAAGTTCTAGGGATCCCTGGGTGGCGCAGCGGTTTGGCGCCTGCCTGTGGCCCAGGGAACGATCCTGGAGTCCCAGGATTGAGTCCTACGTCCAGCTCCTGGCATGGAGCCTGCTTCTCCCTCTGCCTGTGTCTCTGCCTCTCTCTCTCTCTATCATAAATAAATGAATAAATCTTAAAAAAAAAAAAAAAAAAGTTCTTTCCTATCCTTAAGCCCATGTCCCTGCAGGAAGGGTTTTTAGGATGTGGCAGTCACTTCAGCCCTTGAAAAGTGGATGAGTGCAACCCGGGTGGCTCAGGAGTTTAGTGCTGCCATCAGCCCAGGGCCCGATCCTGAAGACCGGGATCCAGTCCCACGTTGGGTTCCTTGCATGGAGCCTGCTTCTCCCTCTGCCTGTGTCTCTGCCTTTCTCTGTGTCTCTCGTGAATAAATGAAAATCTTAAAAAAAAAAAAAAAAAGGACAGCATGTTTACTGCTTTCAGGACAAGACCTGACCTCGCAGGGAAAGGTCCTCCTGCTAGGAGTCCACCCTCCAGGGGAAGGTAAGCAAGTGAGCTCGGCCTGAGTACTTGAGGAAGAGCAGAACATGCGCCGTGTTTCTGGAAGACGGCACTCAGCTGGCACCACCTACCTCTGGGGGCATTTCACCGAGGAAAGGGATGTCCATTTTCTGACACTGGGTCACCAATGCGGTGAAGAGTGGCTTGTTCGGCCTTTTGGGATAATAAATGGTTGGCTGGTAGCCCTGGAGGAAAGGAGGGGGTCGTTGGAGCCCAGAGCCCAGAGCCCCCGCCGCCCTGGCCCCCGCCCACATACTCACAAAGAGCTTGAGGTGCCGAGCGCAGACCAGGCCGTCTCCTCCGTTATTTCCAGGTCCGCAGATGACCAGGACCGCGGGGGGGCTCCGGGACATGGACGTGGGGGGGTAGGCCTGGGGTGGGGGGCCGGAGGGGGGTTAGAAGAGCTCCGGGCCAGACTAGCGCGCTGTCCCCGCCACTTGCCGTGCCCAGGCCACTGACCTTAGCAATGGCTGTGGCGCAGCTCAGCCCAGCCAGCTCCATCAGCTGGTCCACGCTGAACTGGTACTCGTTGAACAGCTCCTCGTCCACCGCCTGGGCCTCCTCCTGGCTGCGGACACCCACGGCCTCAGTCTCCGCCCCCGGGCGCCCGGCGCGCGGCCCGGCCCAGTCCCCGCCCCGGAGCAACCCGCCGAGCCTCGCCTACCTCAGGTACTTCACCGCCGGGCTCGCCATGCCTGCCGGCTCCCCGCCGCCGCCCGAGTGTGGTCGCCGCGCCTCCCACCACGCGGACCCCGCAGGGCAGGCTCCGGCCCGGCCCGGGACCCGCCTCAGGCGCGAGCCGGCTGCCAGAAGCCCGAGCCCGAGCAGCGCTCGCAGCGCGGACATGAAGCTCGCCCGGCGCATGCGCAGCGCCGGCAACGCCCCCTGGAGGTGGGGCCGCAGGCTCGCCCCGCCCCCTCGCGCGGGCGCGGGGCCGCGCACTCCCGGGGCCCCGGCGCTTTGCTGAGGGCCGCGTTGGTAATAGTAGCTCCTCGGTCGCGGGCGGCCCCTTAGGGGCCGCTGGTGGCAGGGCGGGAGGCCCGGGGCCCGGCCCTGGGACTTCCGGCGGCGTGGACCCCGGCACCCCTGCCTCCAGCGCCCTGCAGCTCGCGTTCTCCTTTACGCTTTAGGCCGGGCTGCTCCCGCGACTCGGTCCTCACCGGAGGGACAGCGTGGTGGGAAGGAGGGGTTCCCCATCCCAGCGGGGCGTTAGAAACGAACGGGCTCGGTGCGGCGGAGCCGGTGCCCAGGCGCTGGGTCGTTTGTGCACCCGACCCTGAGCAGGTGGAGTCCTCCGAAGGAAGGAGGCGTCGTGCCGCGGAGCAGGGCTGTGCGGCCAGCGAGCAGCGAGCAGCAAGCAGCAAGCGAGCGCAGAAGCTGGGAATAGCTCAGCCCCAGGGCCGGCTGCACTGCTGTGTACGTGTCGTTTAGGGCCCCCGCCCCAACTGCTTTGGGGGCCGACCTGCCTCAGCCCGCCAGGATAGCACGCTGCTGCATTTCCTTAACCGGACGGAATGCCCATCCTCCTTTATCCAGGTTATACCTGTGGCGAGGTGCCTGGCCGGCTCAGTCAGGAGCCTGCGGCTGGTCATCTCCGGATCGTGTGTTCTAGTACTTAGAATCTTTTTTTTTTTTTTTTAGATTTTATTTATTCATTCATTCATGAGAGACACACACAGAGAGAGAGAGAGGCAGAGACACAGGCAGAGGGAGAAGCAGGCTCCATGCTGGGAGCCCCACGTGGGACTCGATTCCGGGTCTCCAGGATCACACCCTGGGCTGAAGGCAGCGCTAAACCGCTGAGCCACCCAGGCTGCCCAGATTACTTAGTATCTTAAAAAATGAATAAAAGTAATCTCCACACCCAAGGTGGGGCTCAAACCCATGATCCAAGAGCAAGAGTTGTAGGCTCTTCTGACTGAGCTTTCCAGGCAACCCCCAAAGACTTATTTCTAAAATACAGGGTGGGCACGCCTGGGTGGCTCAGTGGTTGAGCGTCTGCCTTTGGCTCGGGGCTGATCCCAGAGTCCGAGGATTGAGTCCCACATCGAGCTCTTTGCATGGGGCCTGCTTCTCCTGTCTCTGCCTCTCTCTGTGTGTCTCTCACGAATAAAAAAATAAATAATCTTTAAATAAAATACGGGGTGAAGCATGCTTTTTTTGAGATGACATTTGAATATTTACATGTACCATGTGCTAAATGAATCAGTTCATCTTATCCTCGTGGCAACCCTGTTATTCCCATTATTCCCATTTTACAGATGAGACAACGAAGATTCAGAGATATTGAATGACATGCCCAGTGATACAGTGGTAACTGCTGGTGGTAGAGGTAGGGTCCAAGCAGCTTGATCTAGAGTCTGCACTCTAAACCATTACTGCACTGCCCCCTTCCCAAGTGCGGAAATATGTAATTAAAGTGCTGTCGCTGCTGACTTCATTCTGAAGAGATGTGAGAGTAAAATAGTGACACAGATATACCCCACTGCGTGCTCCCCAGAATGCATAAGACAACCACATGAGGGCTATCTCCAGGAAAGTGGAGCCAAAGACCTACTCCATCTCATTGCTGCCTTTCACACTTCTAGAGTTTTCTTCCAGGGAAATGCCTTCAAAACTAATCTAGGAAGGGCACATGAATTGAGCCCCTGCTGAGTTTCAGATGCTTATAGAAATCGTCCTATCCTATGACATGTTTTCACCCTCACATTATAGATGAGGAAATTGACTAGCACAGGGAAGTCATTTCCTAAGATAATATAGCTATTAAATGGTAGAGCCAGTGACAGTTGATACGGGGTTGGCCCGACCAAATGGCAGTATTCCCATGGCAGATGCTGCTACTTGTCCCTCAAAATCCATTCTCCTCTCTTCCTTTGGCAGCAGAACCCCTGATTTATCTGGTCACGTGGCTGCCTAGTTTAACACTACACTTTCCAGTCTCCCTTGCAGCAGCTGCACATACATGTGATTACACGCTGACCAATGAGGTCTGAGCAAAGATGACGTGCCATGTCCTGCCTTTTAGAAAACGTGTTTTCCAGCACTTCCTCTTTTTCTTCCCCTGGCTGGGAGGAAGGTGCTCTGGCGCAGCCGGGCAGCCATTTTAGGCCAGGGCATGGGAATCCCGTGTGGAGGACTGCAGAGCGGCCCTCATACTTCCCAGCTCCGAGCTCTGAGCTCCAAGAAGCCACCACATTGGCTGGGGCTGCTTTCTTTCTTTCTTTTTTTTTAAACATTTTATTGGGGGATCCCTGGGTGGCTCAGTGGTTTAGCGCCTGCCTTTGGCCCAGGGCGCGATCCTGGAGTCCTGGGATCAAGTCCCGTGTCAGGCTCCCGGCATCGAGCCTGCTTCTCCCTCCTCCTGTGTCTCTGCCTCTCTCTCTCTCTCTCTGTCTATCATAAATAATAAATAAATAATTTAAAAAAAAAACATTTATTTATTTATTTATTCATGAGAGACACAGAGAGAAAGGCAGAGATACAGGCAGAGGGAGAAGCAGGCTCCCTGCAGGGAGCCTGATGTGGGACTCGATCCTGGGTTTCCAGGATCAGGCCCTGGGCCAAAGGCAGGCAGTAAACCACTGAGCCACCCAGGGATCCCCTGGGGCTGCTTTCATAAGAGAGGAACAAAGTTGTCTCGGCTTACAGGCACGGTTACATTGGGCTTTGTTACAGTAGGTGAACCTGCATCCAAATCAAGACATCTTGAACCCCTGACAGGATTCCAAGGAAGGTGAGCAGTTGTGTCCCCAGCTGCTAGCTCCATGCTGAGCCCACAGTAGGTCCTCTACAGATATTTCAATGAATCCTCAAAATCTCATGGTGAGGTAAAGTAGTTCACAGTGTCGTAGAAGCCCTCCCCTCGGACAGGACTAGGAATGAATTATTTTATTTCAACTTAAAACAAAAAAGTAGGAGCAGCCCAGATGGCTCAGCGGTTTAGCTCACATCTAATTCAATAGTAGTTTTTGAATTGACTTACCTTAATCAAGACCTCTAAGGATTCAACTTCGTTTTCATACAAACAGTGCTTGTTTTCACACTTAGGTCATCAATTTATATAATATTTAATTAAAGCACAAAGTACACTTACATATGGCATAAGCACATTTGTTACCAACACAATCAACTCTTGGTGAACATTAGCGTAAGTAGGGGATAGCAGAACCACACAGCATTCTAGAGGGTGCTCACTGTGCAGGTTTGAATCCCGGCTTCCCCATTCACTAGCTGTGTGGCCTGGGAGGAAAGTCATTAACCTTTGTGCTGTCTTTGCCTCATCTGTGAAAGGGGGTCATCTGCTGCGAGGACTGCAGGAGAAAACATGCGTGAAGCACTCAGAGCAGGGTGTGGTGTGTGCTGAGTGATAATCATGCCTTACAAAACATGGTGGCCACTGACAGCAGCGGTCCCAATGGGCCTGAGGCATTGCCTCCCCCACCCACAAGGAAGTGGAGAAAGTGGAGCACATCGGTGGGTTAAGATGCATCCTCTGTAGTATTAGATCCTCATTTCCCCTTCAAGAAGATGGAGGTCAGGAGACAGTTCACAATGGCAAAATGTCCTGACTACTATGTCACAGCCAAGCTGACAAGAGCCTTCGCAATCAAGAGGTTTGGATCAGGAAGGAAAAAAGGGGAAATTCACTGTCCACTTTTCCTTTTTCTTTTGCCCATTGAGTCTGAAACTCCCAACAAGGAGCAAACTGCACACCTTGGCACCCAGACTGCAAAGGCCCTGTTCAGCCTACACAGGAGCCCACTGTTTGGCGATGTTACATCACCTGCCCTTAGAGCACTGAACAACCAGGAAAAGGCTTGGTCCTGGAAACCCCTAATGTTTGTGCGTCAGGGAGGTACCAAGGAGGCCACGTTCACGGTCAGCTGAGTGGGGTCATATGATGGCACAGAAGCCAGACTCGGTGGGTCTCCTCTGAGGGTTCCCACTGGGGGTCTCCCTGGACCAGCTGGATGACCTGCAGGAGGCAGAGAGGGGCTTGCCAGTGGGGCTGGCTGGGGAAAGAGCAGAGGGCAGCTTCCCTGGCCCTTATGTCAGGTGCTGGGCCCCAGGGCAAGAGGGGGAGGCCTGAGCGCTCACCGCAACCCTCAACTGTGTTGAGGTCAGCAGGATTCTCCCTCTCTGGGAGGCATCCAGTCAGGCTGCACAGGAGACCGGGGACACCCCAGACTTCTAGAACTGGGTGAGTGCTGTTCTGATTGCTCAAGGCTAAAGACAAACAGGCTCCAAGCACCAGATCCCCCAGGCACTGGGCCAAACTTCCTCCCAGTTTTTTTTTTTCTTTAAAGATTTTATTTATTCATGAGAGACACACAGAGAGAGAGGCAGAGACACACAGGCAGAGGGAGAAGCAGGCTCCATGCAGGGAGCCCGACGCGGGACTCGATCCCGGGTCTCCAGGATCACACCCTGGGCTGAAGGCGGCGCTTAAGCCGCTGAGCCACCCGGGCTGCCCCCAGTTAGTTGTTTTTTTTTTTTTTTTAAGATTTTATTTATTTATTCATGAGAGACACGAAGAGAGAGAGGCAGAGACATAGACAAAGGGAGAAGCAGGCTCCATGCAGGGAGCTTGATGTGGGACACAATCCCGGGACTCCAGGATCACACCCTGGGCCAAAGGCAGGCGCTAAACTGCTGAGCCACCCAGGGATCCCCCCTCCTCCCAGTTTGAATGGTGATCATGTTCCCTTAAAAGCATCTGAAGCCACAACCCCCCACCCCTTTTATCTATCTCCAGGCCTCCTCTGCTTCCCCAGGAACCCACCTGTTGGCTTGGGGGCCATTGGGCACCAGAGTGCCAGGCTGCTCCATTCGGAGGGGGCGTTGGCCTCCAAGTGGGAGATGGGCCCTGGGTCCTAGACCTGGGTGGGGAGGGACAGGCACATTTGTCACAGGCCTCTCTGCACCGAGAACATGGGGGAAAGAGAAAGCTTTGGGAGAAGAGCAAGGGTGGTGGGTGTTGGGATGGGTGCACTGGTCACTGACTCAGAGGGAGCACCAGAGACTACACTCTGTACAGGGCAGGTGTTCAGAGCAAGCCTGGGGGACTCCCTGCTGCTTTGGGGAGAACACTAGACAACATCAAGTAGCCAAGAGCTCTGCCCCAGATGGCAAAGCCTTTGAGGAAAGAGGCTGGTAAACAGTGAACTAGGGCAAGAAAATCACCCCATACTTGGCATGGAGTAGGCTTTCAATGAAACTTGGTACTCTAATTGCAAAGTTCTAGAGGCTGGGAAAGCCACGGAAGCCAGGAGGCAGAGGTGACTGTGGGAGGGTTTGGGGAAACTGGCCAGGGCCTGGAGACATGACCTGGGCAGGGGAGAGGGTCGTTGGGCCTAAGCGGCTGTTGGGATCCTGGCTGTCCAGGAACCGAAGGGGCTGGGACAGGGAAAGTGCTCCCATTTTCAGAGAGAAGATGCCCAGCTGGGGATGGCCTTCTCCCACTCACACTCCAGTCTCTGTGCCCAAGATGTCACAGGGACATCCGCCGGCTGCTGGTCTTCTCTCTCCTCCTGGCTCTCCTCGTACGCTTCTTCTTCCCACCTACCCCAAGACCTGGAGGGACAGAGAGCAGGGGGGAGAGCAGAACCTAGGACAGGTCCCCTCCTCTGTGGGGTGCCTGCAGGTCCCAACCCCCCCCCCCACCAGGCAGTTGCACACCTCCAGTGTACCTCCTCCCCTACGCTGGAGCTCTGGCCCCACCCCACTTACCTGTGCCACACTTCCGCTCTGCCCCTTCCCACCCCAGCTGGGGGCCCGGCCACCCCACCTGGAGCCTGGGGTCTCCCTGGAGCCGAAGTCTGGGAATGGTGGGGAGCAAAGGAACCAGTGAGGGGTGTATCCATGGGCATATGTTCCCTCCACAGGCCATGCCCCACAGAGACAGACATGTTACAGACTGGGTGTGCCACCCAGCTAATTGTAGAAACCCACGGAGAGATCTGCACTAGCGACTCTCAAATTAGAATCAGGTTCTGGGACCATCAGGCCTGGCTGGAGCCTGGTCTCCACCCCACCCTGCCTGGGGCCTCTGGTGGCAAAGTCACAGAAAGCTGGTGGCCGCCTTCAGATGGACCCCAGCTCTTCTACCCCCCCACCCATCCAGTCTTCTGCCTGGACTAGACTAATTTAATTTTGCTTGCAAATTATAAATAGAGTATCCTGGTCTTTAAGAGAAGACATAAACCTCATTAAATAAACAATAAATATTAAGGTATAATTTAAATTCCTGGGTGGGAGGTTGGTTCCCTGAGATATCTCAAGGTGAGGAGAAATTGGACCTGCTGAGAGGCTAGGAGACAGAGAGAGGGTTGTGGGGAGCCAGAGAGGAAGAGGTGGAGACCCACACAAAGAAGCACCCACCCAGGATGGCCTGGGAGGGGACCCTCCCTGGAGCACTGCCCCCACCCTGTGGCCTTTTGTGGAACTGCAGCCAAGGACTTAAGGGTTTCCACCTCCTCCAGGTAGGGCTCAGCGTCCTTTTCTTTTTTTTTTTTTTTTAAGATTAAGATTTTATTTATTTATTCATAGACACACACAGAGAGAGGTAGAGACACAGGGAGAGGGAGAAGCAGGCTCCATGCAGGGAGCCCGATGTGGGACTTGATCCCGGGTCTCCAGGATCACACCCCAGGCTGCAGGCGGAGCCAAATCGCTGTACCACCCGGGCTGACCTAGGACTCAGCGTCCTTGATTGCATCCCTTGGCTTCAAGTGCTTGGCTAGTTACCACTCAGGCAAGGAGCTGGCACAGCCTAGTCCTGGGAGACGTACCACAATCCCCCGGCCCCCTTCCCACCTCCCCGGTGTCCTTGGAAAAGTGATATAGGTGTCCCCTCTGTGGGCTTCAGGGCAGAGTAACACACAGGGGTTCTCCGGTGCCGCATCTCTGCGGATGTGAGCTGTTTACCACCACTCCTTCTCTGGTCACCTCTCCCCACCCCCAGCTCCTCGTCTCAGGTGTCACCTCACCAGGCTGTAGGTCGGGACAGGCCCCGCCTGGGCCAAGTGGGTTCTCATGGCATCTGCCAGCTTGGCCACCAGCCGATCCCGCACAGAGTCTGGCTCCTTCTGGAGAGTGGGTAGAGAATGGGGGATGGGAATGCCTGGGCTAAGCGCTCCTCTGGGGATTGGAGAAGCAAGAGACTGGAGAGGGGGAGGGAAGGCGGCTTTGTCTTCTCTCTACCCCACCCCCGGGCTCTTGCAGCACCCTGCTACCGCCAGCCCAGAACTGTGGACAGAGACCAAGGCCTCCTCACAACAGTGCCCTGGGACCTAGCCCACGGTGTGCCCGATACATGTTTGCTGAGTGGAAGGATGGCAAGAAGACAGAAGGCAGGACTGTCAGCAGAGGAGGCTTCCTGGAGGCACAGCAGGAAGAGTGGGGTTCTGGGGTGGGTGGTCCTACCTGACTCCGGGCCAGTGCTTCCTTATAGTACCACAAGGCCTGGTTGTGCTGCCCCAGCCTGGCTGCTGCGGCCCCCAGCCCCTCACAGGCCTGCCACTGCCCCTTCGTGTCCCCTGGGGAAGAGAGCCCAGGAGGTCCTCTCATGGGTCCCTGCATCACCAGCCCTCCCTTCCAGCCATACCCCCATCGGCACCCAGGGACCCTCAGCCTGGGCCCTTGCCACACCACCTGCTAACGCCTCACCAGTATCCCGGGCAGCCTGTAGGGCATGCAGGTAGTTGTCTCTGGCTGCTCTGTGGTTCCCCAGCTGACTCAGTGCAAATGCCAGGCTGCCGAAGCTGCGGCCCTGCTCCTGCCGCTGCCCCACGGAGCCTGATGACAGAGCCGGCCCCATCATAAGAGGGGTTTTTGGCTGCAACCAGGGGTGGCTCCCAGGAGTCCCGGTGCTCAGCCCTGGCACACCTCCAGGTGTACCACAGACACCTCCACTCTCAATAGCCTCTCTTCAGGCCTGAGTGCATGTGTCCCTCCCTGCCCTGCCCCGCCCCTCACTAGTATGAGCCATGCAACAACCCTGCCAGGCAGGCAAAGCAGGTGTCAATAGTTCTCCTCTTACCTGTGTGGAAACTGAAGCTCAGAAAGCCACAATGAATGTCAAGTCACACAAGCATTTGGTGGGAGGAGGCGCTGGCCTCACTTCAGGCCTCCTCTTCCTGCTGGGGCTCTTCCAGCTGCCCACTGCTGCCTCCCCAATACCAGGCCTCAACCTCTGAGCCCTCAACCCCCTGTCCCGCCTACCTACCCAATCTCCCACATTCCCAGCCCTTACCCCCTGCTTCGGGACTTCCTGGTCCCATGCCCGTCCCTAAAGGTCTGTCCACTCTTGGGCCTTGAGCCCCGGCTGGAGCCTTCTCTTAGTCCGGATCCCCTGCTCCGGGCCCTGGTACCCACCATGCAGGTCAGCTGCCTTCCGGTGAACATCCCGGGCTTCCTGATAGTTGCCAAGGGCGCTGTGGGCTGCTCCGAGGTTTGTCAGCACCATGGCCTCCTCTCCTGGCCCCCGGCACAGGGGCAGAGCCCGCAGGAAGGCCTCAGCTGCTAGCGAGAACAGCTGGAGCTGGGAGTAGCTCAGGCCCAGGTCGTTATAGAGCTGCCCTGAGGGTGTGGCCAGGGGCACAGATAGCCAGGTCAGATGCTGCTGAAGCTGTATTGTACGGCCCCCTGTCCCACTCTCCCAGGGTCCTCCAGCCCCCTACCCTGTATGCACCCCACCTCTCTGTATCTCCTGGTCTGAATGTCCCCAGACCCCACACCTCCTCTGCCCAAGGGCCTCACCCAGCAGTCCCTGCTCAGGACTCCTCTCAGCAAGCCTCTGGCTCTCCTCCAGCACCTGTACTACGTCACCCACCCCGTGTTGCCCACTCTTCAGCATACAAGCTGCTGCAGCCCCCAATGCCAGGGCTGCATCCTGGGGCTGCCCTGCTTGGACGTAGGCCTGGCTTGCTTCCTGCAGACAGTGGGCTGCTAGTGCAGGCTGTCCCAGAGCCCGGTAGCAGGCTCCCATTTTTGCTTGGGCCTGCCCCTGGTCACCTAATGGGTGGTAGTGACCCAGGGCCCTGTGGTACCAGGCCAAAGCTTGGGGCAGCTTGCCCAGGGTCTGGTAGGCCAAAGCCACGTTGAAACATTGGTCCCCATGACCCCTGCCCTGCGCCTTCTCTTCAGGTCGGGCTCGCAGGAGCAGCTTGAGGCCTCTGGCTGGGTCCCCTGTCTCCACATAGGCGGCCCCTAGGTTGAAGGCACAGGCCCGGAGAACAGAGGTGTCCTGAGTTTGTGGGGCCTCAGAGGCCAGGATGAAGGCCCTCTGGAAGCTGGTCAAGGCTTCATGGTTCCGGCCAGCCAGTAGGGCTCCATGGCCAGCCCTGGTGAGGGCTTGGATGCTGGCCTCTTGCTGTGGCCACTTTTGCTTCTTCTTTTTCTTCTTGGAGGTTGAGGGTTCAGGCTCTTGGGGGACATCTTCAGGGTTGGAGAAAGACATAATGCTAACAGTGGGGAGCAGAGGGGTCAGTGTGTCACCCTTGGCTTCCTCCAAAGCAGGATCCCTGTGGAGTAATTCAGCCCTACCCCTGCCCTGCTGTGATCTCTGCCATCTGACTCTATGTCATGGATCCTGCTGGGCGCCATATCAACCCTTACTCCAGTGTTCTGACTCATTCTCAGTCTTTTGGGACCCAGGTCAAGGAACAGCTCCCAGAGAGCTTCCTCCCTCAACCATCTGTGTCTTTCTGGGCTCCCAGAATGCCTCACACCCGTGTCCTTTATAGCACTTGTCATGCCAGGCTGAAATTGCTGACTTTCTTGTCTATCCCTACTAGATTTGGAGGAGTATGAGGGTCTGGCACATAGTAGGTCCTCCATAAATGTTCATCGAATGAGATGGGCACAATAATGCGAATGTACCTAATGCCACTGAGCGGTGCACTTAGAAATGGCTTAACAAGGAGTGCCTGGGTGGCTCAGAGGTTGAGCATCTGCCTTTGGCTCAGGTCGTGTGATTCTGAGGTCCTGGGATCAAGTCTCATGTCAGGCTCCATGCAGGGAGCCTGCTTCTCCCTCTGCCTATATCTCTGCCTCTCTCTGTGTGTCTCTCATGAATGAATAAATATTTTTTAAAAATGGCTTAACAAGGTAAAAGTCATGTTATATGTATGTTACCATGATACAAAAAAAATCCTCATTAGGATGCCCGGGTGGCTCAGAGGTTGAGCGTCTGCCTTTGGCTCAGGGTGTGATTCTGGGGTCCTGGGAGTGAGTCCCACATTGGGCTCCCCATAGGAAGCCTGCTTTTCCCTCTGCCTATGTCTCTGCTTCTCTCATGAAAAAATAAATAAAATCTTTTAACTAACTAAATAAAATAAAAAATTTAACCCCCCCCCCAAAAAAAATCCTCATTGAAGGAATAAACAAATAGACAGGTGAACAGAGCACATGCAGGGCCTCACCCCCATCACCTCCTTCACACTGTTCTCCCATGGACACCCATCCGCTCACAATCTGGGCACTCCTGCGCCTGATCTCAAGGTGTAGATCAAGTGGGCTCAGCAGACACCTGGTGAGCGCCTGCTGCATACCAGGGGCCCGCAGGGCACTAGGGATACTAAGCTGGGCAGGCTATTGAATTGGCAAGGATTTGGCTTTCAGGAAGGAGGATGCTGCCTTTCATTCACTGCCCACTCCCTATCTCAGGAGACCTCTTTCCCCATAGCTGGCCAGTCTGGTCTCACCAGCACCTGCTCTGGTCTCAAATATGCTTCCCTCAGCAGTATGTATTTCCTATAAGGGTCTCTCCCCTAGGAAGGCAAAGCCTCTTCCTGATTTCTCCTCCCAGGAGATGGGGGAAGGGGTGGCAGACTCAGGCCTGGTCTCTCAGCACCTCCTCTTTTCTTTGTCCTTCCCCCTGTTTTTTTTTTTTTTTTTTTTTAAGATTTATTTATTTATTCATTCAGAGAGAGCGAGAGAGAGGCAGAGACACAGGCAGAGGGAGAAGCAGGCTCCATGCAGGGAGCCCGATGTGGGACCCGATGTGGGACTCGATGTGGGACTCGATGTGGGACTCGATCCCGGGTCTCCAGGATCACACCCCGGGCTGCAGGCGGCGCTAAACCGCTGCGCCACAGGGGCTGCCCCTTCCCCCTGTTTTTTAGAAGAGGCAGGCAGAGGTGATTGTCTTTTTAAATAAATTTCCCTTGCAAGTAGGAATACCAGGAATCCTGCCTTCAAGGCCCTCCTTCCTGGGGCATTCTTGGCTACCCCCATCAGGCCTTGGGGCCCAGCCACGGGAAGACTTACCTCCCTCCATCTTCTCTGCTCTCTGAGGCTGGATTTCTGGAATGGTCCCTTTGGCTTGGGTTACCTGGCCAAGCTCTGAGCTCAAAGCCCTGGGGTTACCAGACAGTCAGGTACCGCCCTCCACTCCAGGGGGATTTTTTGATGGACAGCTCAGGTGCCCTATCATAGTGCTGAATCACTGATGGCGGCTGGGGGCACAGTTACCTGGATTCCATTGCCCTTCCAGCCCCACCATTCCCCACCTCATCCCTGCACACACCCCTCAAGTCCTGCACTGTGAGCAGGGAATCACAGCATGATGGCTTGTTACTAGTTACAACCTCAGGGATCGTCTCTCCCATACTCTCACTCTACGGAGGAGGGGAATCAGAAGCAAATGGGACTTGACTGAGGTCACAGAGCAGCCACCGAGCTGGGATCAGACCCCAGGTTTTCAGATTCCTGGCTAATTAGCCCAGGGTTCCTTCCACCGTACTATGATCACAAGCTGTAACAAGGACTGTCCTAGAAAGAACCCTTTCTCACACACACGCCCAGAGGCACATACCTACACACTGTGCTCCTGTGTGGTACATCTCACATTTGGGAATGGGGTTAAAGGTTGATGGTCAGGACAGCCTGGAGATCAGAAGAGTCTTTCTGCCCCTGAATCTTCTTCCCAAGCAGAGCTCCACGTTCTGCTTAATGAGAGGACAGCAGATCCCAGGACAGTGGGCACCTATTGTACTAACTCACCCAGGGTGGCCTGGAGCAGAAAGCCAATCTCCTCCTTTACCCTGGGGGAGAGGGAGCTGTCTTTTAAGTAGAGAGGCCTTTGCCAGAAACAAAGTTATAGGAAGTAGCAGGGCTTCCTTGCACTGGCTAGTGTGCCCGCACAGTGCTGGGTGCCATAGATGGGGCTTGTGTCCAAGGCAGGCTTTCTCAGCTGCCTGCAGCTCCTACCCACGGGCTGGCCTCCAGGATGCCACCACCATATGGCCAGGGCCAACACTCAGCTCAGTCCCTGGCCACTTGGTAGGCTTCCCTTCCGGGGAAAGGTTTGGGGAGGGTGCAGGGACTGAAACGACTCTCGCTGAGGTTCCAATGACCTCTCAATGGCTTGGTGATCATTTCTGAATGATTTGCTTGTTTGATTTCCACTTTATCTGACATATCCTTGCCACTGTCTCCTCACTTGGCTTCCAGGATCCACTGTATCCTGGCTCTTTCTCTTCCTCTGACACTTCCTTCTCTGTCTCCTTTGCTGGGCCCTCTGTCTACCCCTTAAATGCAAATAGTTTCCAACCCTCTGCCCTTTGTTTTTTTCTTACTTTACATACACTTTCATGAACATTCCATCCACTCGTCTGATTTTCACACTACTGATCAGCCAATAATTTCTAAACATATGTCTCTAGACTTGGCTTTTGTCCAAGCGACATTCCTGTTTCCTGCTATCTGCCCATCCCCCATTCCCAGTGTTCACTGGTTCACCACCAACTAGTCCAAGAGCTAGAAACATGGGAGGCAGCCACGACCTCCCCTCCTCCAGCTTATTCCTACTCGTTCTACCTCTGAGACTTCTTCCCTGCATGCCCTCTCCTCTGCAGCATCCTAGCCACAGCCGTGGAGGTGGTGGTAGCACGTGGTGGTAGGGAACTCAAGCTTGAAGCTACACTATCTGAATTTGTGTCTTGGCTCCACCAGTTTAGCTGTGTGACATTTCTAAGCCTCATTTCCCTCATCACTATAATGAAGATAAAACAAGATGATGCTAAATATAGTACCAGCATACCATAGACACTCAGTGCATGTCATTGCTGTGTGTGGTATCTAACCCCAGCATGTGAGAAGTACATCTCTCCTCAGGCCCTGTTTCCAGTCCCTGTTGCACTGGGATGGAGAAGACAGTGTGAGTCAGTTTGGTTCACCCCCTCCCTTCTCCCAGGGTGGAGGCCAAGTTGGAGGGAGTATGGGATGCTACAACTTGAGAGGGAAGGCCCATTGAGTCCTTAGCCATCTACTTACTCTCCATCTGGCCCTCTCAGGCCCAGGAGCCCTTAACCCAAGGAGAAATGGGGGTAGCTCGTCCATGTACTTCCTTTCTAGCTGGGGTCGGGGTTTCTGTACATCAGGGCCTTGTTAGCAACTGTTCCTTGTCAGGTCTCAGGCCCATGGCCTTTCCAGA
Organism: Canis lupus baileyi; assembly: GCF_048164855.1. NCBI lineage: Eukaryota > Metazoa > Chordata > Mammalia > Carnivora > Canidae > Canis > Canis lupus. Next base: position 40,102,650 of record NC_132843.1, on the reverse strand, counting down.
AAGCAGGGAGTGGGCTTCTATCACCAGCAGTCTAGATTCCCTCTACTTTCCTGCGTGGTGAGCAAAGGGGAGCCACTCTCTACAAACCCCACAACTCCCACAGTTTTGTCTCAGCCCTGCATCTCCTCTGTTCCTCGGAAGGTTTGGATGATTTCTGTGTTCTACCCCTCTGGTGCCTCCCCTGAGGCTATGAGCATAGGCTGCAGCTTGACTGGGGCACTGGTAGGAGGGAGGGAGGGCTAAAGGAGAAATACCAGGTGGGGGAAGCCCATTAGGTAATATAGCAAAACAAAATTTTAGGACAGGTGTCATTATAATTATTTTGACTAGTTCAGACCTTACTAGCTCTCACCTGTGCTGCTGCCATACACTCTGGATTGGTCTCTGGCCCTAGTGTCACCTGGCTCCAAGCCCCTGCTGCAAAATGAATCTTTGTAAAATGTGAACCGGGACTCGACCTATATGTAAAGTGTTCTTGAGCTTGTGGCTGCTCCCCAGACCGCATCCTGCTCTTCAGCCTGCTGTCTGGCATTGCAGCTGCTGCCAGCGTGTCTCTAGAGGTGCTCTTCCCGCCTCTCCCTGTCCGAACTCTGTTCACCTACAGAACTGCACCAATTTTCGTTTCCTGGGCTCCCTCCTTGGTCACAAGTGCTGTTTGCGCTAAGATTCCTCTCTCCTTCAGGCTGATGAAGTCTTGTTCCCTTTCCAACAAACATCAGCTATCACCTCCACTAGAAAGTCCTCCTGTCCTTCGCTGCCCTTAACTTCATTACCGTAGTAACTTCATTGCTGTAGCGACCTCATTCCTCTGAATATCGCTGACCTCTCATGTATTTTGACTGTCACTCATTCCAGAATAGCAAGTTATATATAGGGCATCAACTATGCTGATTTTTTAAGATATTTTATTTTTTAAGCAATCTCTACACCCAACGCGGGGCTTGAACCTACAACCCCTAGATCGAGAGTTGCGCGCTTTACCGACTAAGCCAGCCAGGCGCTCCTAACTATGGTAATTTCTCTCTGCATCCGCACCATCTAGTTCACGCAAGCTGGCCCGCAAGTTAGCGGGAGCCAAGAACGCTACAGGAGGCGCAGCGGAGTTCCTGAGAACACTAGGGCAAATGATGGAGGAGAGGGTAGAGGAGGATCCGTAGAGGAACAGCAGCCCACCGCCGCGCGGAGAGGGAGATGCCGCTCCCACTGTGCCGCAGCACCTCCTTCTCCGCACCTGGCGGCGTGCCTGCGCCTGCACCGTCTGGACTACACATCCCAGCTGCCCCCGCGGTTCGGGCCGGAAGTTCTGTCGGGCTGCTGCAACGACGAGGGCGGCGGCCCGGCGGCGGGAGATTCAAACCTGGAAGGAGGAGGAACATGGAGCCGCGGAGAGCGGGCGCGGGCTCGGCGCTGTGTGAGTGCAGAGGGGGCCACGGAGGGGGTCCAAGGAAGGGGGCGGGCCTGCGCGGCGCGGGGAGGGAGCCACCAGGGGCCGGGACTCCCGTCCGATGCCGCGGGGGAGACGGTGGCCCTCGAAGTGTGCCGGGGATGACCGGAAGTGACCGGCACGCTCCTCAGCCCTGTGTCGCAGCGCCAGCCCGCTGGGTCGGGGCCCGTCGTCTGCATTGGGAACAAGCCCTGCTGTGCTGCTGCCTCACCGCACGTAACCGTGCAGGTAGTCCGCGGACCACACTTGCAAAAACACTGTTTTGGAAAGACAGTGGGGTCAGGAGGATTGGACGGCAGAAAGGCTGCTGCTGCCTGACCTTCTGAACAAAGGCAAAATCTTCTTCCACCCCTTCCCCTTTCTTGCCATTAGGGCTCAAAAAAACAAAGTCCTTGTTCTCGGATCTGTTGAAGGAAAGTTAGTTCTAGACCTGTGAAGCGCAGGAAGATTTTTTTTAAAAATTTAAAAAAAAATTAAATAAGACTGTGTGGGGGACGCCTGGGTGGCTCAACGGTTGAGCGTCTGCCTTCAGGTCAGGGTGTGATGATGGGGTCTGGGATAGAGAGTCCCGTATCGGGTTTCCCGCGGGGAGCCTGCTTCTCCCTCTACCTGTGTCTCTGCCTCTCTCTGTGTGTCTCTCATGAGTAAATAAACAAAATCTTAAAAAAAAAAAAAACAAAAAGTGTGTGTGTAGGGAGGAAGCCCTGCCCGTCTCACACAGCCCTCAGTTCATAACTCCGAGGTGATGTCATTTGCTTACTGTTTATTTTCCATGCTTAGCAACCAACGCTTGTAGACGTTGCGTGTGTGTGTGTGTGTGTGTGTGTGTGTGTGTGAACTTGCTTAACTGCCAATTCCAACAAGCCCCGCCCCTGGTCCAAATCATGTTGCAGGATGTGCAATATAGGGAAATAAGGGAAAGAGTGGGATTAACATTACGTGTTGCCTCAAAGACAGACGTGTCTCTTTCCGAGCCCTCTGTTTATTCCTCATGTGTGTACATGTTCAGCTTTCTCTCCCCCCATCTGATTTTTTTAAAAGATTTTTTAATTTATTTATTCATGAGAGACACAGCAAGAGAGAGAGGCAGAGACACAGGCAGAGGGAGAAGCAGGCTCCATGCAGGGAGCCCAACGTGGGACTCCATCCCAGATCCTGGGATCACACCCCCGGCCAAAGGCTGAGCCACCCAGGCATTCCCCCCCCCCCCCATCTGATTTTGTATTGTCTTCCAGAAGGCCACTCCAGAGGTGGGAGATGGGAGAAGGGGAGGTTGAAGGGAGGTGGAGGCTAAGGCGGAATAGTATGTTGACTCACCTAGGGGATTCCCCGCTCTCACGTTTGGGGTCAGCCTATTGTCTGCATTTTATTTAGTGTGAAGATTGTTTTCCTCCGCAGGTGACTTATACCAAAAAAAGTAAAGATATCCTTGTGATCTTGTAAGACTCTCTGTCCTACTTCATCCGAAGTGAGTGCCCTCCTTTTCTTTTCTTTTTTTTTTTTTTTTGGAGTGCCCTCCTTTTCCACATGGTTCTCTTTTTTTTTTTTTTTTTTTTTAAGATTTTATGTATTCATTCATGAGAGACACAGAGAGAGAGGCAGAGACGTTGCGTGTGTGTGAACTTGCTTAACTGCCAATTCCAACAAGCCCCGCCCCTGGTCCAAATCATGTTGCAGGATGTGCAATATAGGGAAATAAGGGAAAGAGTGGGATTAACATTACGTGTTGCCTCAAAGACAGACGTTCTTTGCCTCTCCCTGGCAACAGGCAGAGGGAGAAGCAGGCTCCATGCAGGGAGCCTGACATGGGACTCATCCCTGGTCTCCAGGATCACGCCCTGGGCTGAATGTGGCGCTAAACCACTAAACCGCTGGGCCACTGGGGCTGCCCTCCACATGGTTCTCTTTGTTGAGCTGCCCCCTCCTGCTTCATTCTTTAAGATTTTACTGGTGGGAAGAACCCTTTGTCTCCTCTGCTGCTTGCATGTCTGTGGCTGTAATCACACTTGTCACTTCAGGTTGGAATTTGTCACTTACACGTTTTTCTTTTCTAATGCTAATCTGTAAGGATCCACTGGCCCAGGGCCTGACAGATAGAAGGTAGGGTACGAATGCATGGAGATTGGATGATGAGTCCCAGTTGGTCCTGTTAGCCCCAGCTTCTGGGAGGGTGCCTGAGGAGGATGACACGGGCCAGGTCTTGGAGAACACAGAGACTACGTTCCCAGCCACAGAAGGGTCTGGACGGACAGAAAGGAGGGGTCAGGAGATGGCTGGAGGGAAAAAGAAAGGAGCTCCCCGTGAAGGGGTCCTGACCAGGGCAGCTTTACGAGATGGGGGCCCAAGATTGGAGCAAGGGGTGTTAGGAAGAGGGGGACAGACGTATGAGTGGTCTCTGGGCAGAGCTGCCCAAGAAAGTCTGTTGAGAAGCACTTCAGCACTCTGGCCCTTTGTCTAACACTTTTCACCTTGACCCTCACTCCTCAGATGAACGCCTCACAGCTGAGGAAATGGATGAGCAGAGGCGGCAGAATGTGGCCTATCAGTACCTGTGCCGGTTGGAGGAGGCCAAGCGGTGAGCAGATGGCTGCCCCCTTCTGGTCCCCCTTTCCCACCCTGACCACCCCAGGCACCTACCCCCTCACCAATACAAAAGGACAAGAGTCCATTCTTCTCTCTCTCTCTCTCTCTAAGACTTTGTTTTGTTAGAGCAGTTTTGGGTTCAACATCAGGAGGAAGACTGAGATTTCCCATGTAACCCCTGTGCCCACACATACACAGCCTCCACTGTCAGCATCTGCAGGAGTGGCGCGTTTGTTACAACTGATGAATTCACCTTGACACATCGTCTCCCAAAGCCCATACTTGACCTTAGGGATCACTCTTGGTATCATGCACTCTGTGGGTTTGGACAAATGGCAAATGACACATATCCACCGTTAGAGTATCTTAGAGTGGTTTCATTGCCCTAAAAATCCTCTGCTCTGCCTCTTTGTCCTCCCATCTCACCCCTGGCAACCATTCCTTTTCTCCTGTCTCTAGAGTTTCTCCATAGTTGGACTCGTACAGCACAAGCCTTTTCAGACTGTCCTCTTTGACTTAGTAGTATGTGTTTGATGTTCCTCCAGGTCTTCTCGGGGCTTGACAGCTCATTTCTTTTTAGTGTTGAGTGATATTCCGTTGTCTGGATGGACCACAGTTTATTAATCCATCACCTACCGAAGGACATCTTGGTTGCTTCCAAGTTTTGGCAGTGAGGGATAAAGCTGCTATAAGCATTTATGTGCAGGTTTTGTATGGACATGTGTTTTATTTTATTTTTTTTAAGATTTTATTTATTTATTCATGAGAGACACACACAGAGAGAGGCAGAGACACAGGCAGAGGGGGAAGCAGGCTCCATGCAGGGAGCCCGACGTGGGACTCAATCCCAGGTCTCCAGGATCACACCCTGGGCCGAAGGCGGCGCTAAACTGCTGAGCTACCCGGGCTGCCTTGGACATGTGTTTTAACTCCTTTGGGTAAATACCAAGGAGCATGGTTGCTGGATCATATGGTAGGAGTATGTTTAGTTTTGTGAGAAATCATTAACTTGTCTTCAACATGGCTGCACCATTTTGTATTCCCAGCAGCTGTGACTAAAAGCCTGTTGCTGCATTTCCTCTCAGCGTCGGGTACTGTCAGCGGCCCAGAGTTCGGTTGTTCTGATAGGTGTACAGTGATATCTCATTGCTCTAATTTGCATTTCCCTGATGACATATGATGTGGAGCATCTTTGCAGATGCTTAGTTCCCATTTGAGTGTCTTCTTTGGTGAGGTGTCTGTTAATGGGTATCTGTGGCCCATGTTTTAATCCATTGCTTTTTCTTTTATTGTTGAGTTTTAAGAGTTCTTTGTGTGTGTGTGTGTTTGTTTTAGTAATTTTTACGCCCAACGTGGGGCTCAAACTCACAACTCTGAAATCAAGAGTCACATGCTTCACTGACTGAGCCAGCCAGGCACCCCTTCCTTTTTTATTTCAGATACTAGTCTTATCAGATATGTGTTTTGCAAATATTTTCTCCTACAGTGTGTCTTGTCTTCTCATTCTCTTTTCTAGAGCAGTTTTTTTTTTTTTTTAAGATTTTATTTATTTTATTTTATTCATGAAAGACACACAGAGATAGAGAGAGGCAGAGACACAGGCAGAGGGAGAAGCAGGCTTCATGCCAGGAGCCGGATGTGGGACTCGATCCCGGGACTCCAGGATCGCGCCCTGGGCCGAAGGCAGGCGCTAAACCACTGAGCCACCCAGGGATCCCCCTAGAGCAGAAGTTTTTCATTTTAATTAAGTCCAGCTTATCAATTATTTCTTCCAATGACTGTGTCTTTGGTGTTGTGTCTAAAAAGTTATTGCCTAGGGTTGAGGTGGGGGATTATGGCCAGGGGCCCCTGGCTGGCTCAGGCTATGGAGCATGCAACTCTTGTTTTGTTTTGTTTTTTAGATTGTATTTATTTATTTGACATTGCACAGGCAGGGGGAGCAGCAGATGGAGAGGGAGAAGCAGGTTACCCACTGAGCAGGGGAGTGCCAACCAGGTGTACCAAGCATGCAACTCTTGATCTCGGGGTCATGGGTTCAAGCCTGATGTTGGGCATAGAGATTTTTTTTTTTTAAATAAACTTAAAGGGCAGTCTGGGTGGCTCAGTGGTTGAGCGCCACCTTCAGCCTGATCTTGGAGACCTGGAATTGAGTCCTGAGTCGGGCTTCCTGCCTATGTCTCTACCTCTCTCTCTGTGTGTCTCATGAATAAATAAACAAAATCTTAAACAAACAAACAAACAAACTTGAAAAAATAAAACAAAAGTCATTGCCACACTGAAGGTCACCTGGGTTTTTCCCTGTGTTCTCTTCTAGGAGTTTTACAGTTTGGCATCTTACATTTAAATTGATGATACAGGGATCCCTGGGTGGCGCAGCGGTTTGGCGCCTGCCTTTGGCCCAGGGCGCGATCCTGGAGACCCGGGATCGAATCCCACGTCGGGCTCCCGGTGCATGGAGCCTGCTTCTCCCTCTACCTGTGTCTCAGCCTCTCTCCTCTCTCTGTGTGACTATCATAAATAAATAAAAATTAAAAAAAAAAATTGATGATACATCTTGAGTTGATTTTTGTGAAGGGTGTAAAGTGTATGTCTGGATTTATTTCTTTTGCATGTAGATGTCCAGTTGTTCTAGTGCCATTTGTTGAAGAGATGATCTCTGCTCCATTGGATTGCCTTTGCTCCTTTGTCGAAGATCAGCTGACTGTTGTTATGTGGATCTGTTTGTGGGCTCTCCATTCTGTTTGATACGTCTATCTGTTTTTTCACTGAGGCCATACTATCTTGATTACTGTGGCCAAGATGGGTGGTGTCAGTCCTCCAGCTTTGTTCTTTTCCTGCGATATGGTATTGACTATTCTGGATCTTTTGGCTCTCCATACAGACTTTAGAAACAGTACCTTTGATGTCCACAAAATAATTTGCTGGGAGTTTGTTTGAGATTTCACTGAATCCGTAGACCCAGTTGAGATGAACTAACATCTTGGCAGTATGGAGCCTTCCCATCCACGGGTGTGGGTTATCTTTCCATTTTTTTCTTTTTTTTTTTAAGTATTTGGAACCCAGTCACAAGTCTGTTTTTTTTTTTTTTTTTTTTTTTAAGATTTTATTTATTCATGAGAGACACAGAGAGAGAGAGAGAGAGAGAGGCAGAGACACAGGCAGAGGGAGAAGCAGGCTCCATGCAAGGAGCCTGATGTGGGACTCAATCCCGGGTCTCTAGGATCATACCCTGTAGCACTAAACCATTGTGCCACCGGGGCTGCCCTATCTTTCCATTTAGTTTGGTTTTCCTTTGATCTTATTCATTAGGGTTTCATAGTTTTCCTCAGAGGTCTTGTATATGTTTTGTTGGATTCATACCTAAGTGTTTCATTTTTGGGGAGCTAACAGAAATAGTATTGTGTTTAATTTCAAATCCTAAATTCTTCACTGCAGTATATTGGACAGCAACTGACTTGTATAGTAACCTTATGTCCCATGGCCTTGTGTGGTCACTTGTTAGGTCCCCGAGGCTGTGTCACCTTCTTTCAGATTTTCCACATAGACGGTCATGCCATCTGTGAGTAAAGGCAAAACCACATCCTTTTATCCCCCTACACACTTCAGTGTCTGTCTCTAAATGTATGGACATTTGCTCACATAATAACCACGATGCCATTTTAATACCCAGAGAAGTTATCCATTAATCCTTGGAAAATCAACACCAAGCCATTTTCAAATTTTCCTGATTGTCTGAAAAAATAACCTGTTTTTCAGTTGGCTTATTCAAATAAGGATCTAAAAAAGCTCACATGTTATGTTTGGTTGCTGTGTCTCTTGAATCTTCTTCAATCCAGAATAGCCCACTCCCCTTTCCAGTTCTTTATGTCATAACTGGGTGAAGAAACTGGCTCATCTGCCCTGCATTCTGGATTTGTCTGTTTGCTTTCTTGTGTCAAACAGTTTGTTTCTCTGTACCCCATGTTTCCTGCAAAGGGACGTTGGCTCTAAAGGCAGCATAAAATGCTTAGTTCTTTCCTCTTTTTTAAAAAATTTTTTAAAAAGATTTTATCTATCCATCCATGAGAGACACAGAGAGAGAGAGAGAGAGAGAGAGAGAGAGAGGCAGAGACACAGGCAGAGAGAGAAGCAGGTTCCACGTAGGGAGCCCGATGCGGGACTCGATCCCAGGACTCCAGGATCACACCCCAGGCCAAAGGCAGGCGTTCAACCGCTGAGCCACCCAGACGTCCCTAGTTCTTTCCTCCTTTTTTTTTTTTTTTTTTTTTAAGATTTTTGTTTATTTATTCATGAGAGACACAGAGAGAGAAAGGCATTGACACGGGCAGAGAGAGAAGCAGTCTCCATGTAGGGAGCCTGATATGGGACTAGATCCTGGGTCTCCGGGATCACAACCTGAGCTGAAGGCAGACACTTAACTGCTGAGCCACCCAGGCGTCCCTAGTTCTTTCCTCTTAATCAATAGTATATTTTTAATGTTCTCTAGAAAAGCAGATCACATGGGTAGACAGGAAATCAGTGGGGAAGTTTGGAGAACCCCTCTGAAGACCCTGATGCTCTCTCACACCACCATATTAACAATAGGCTTCCTGGGTCTACTCCCAGTGTGTTCACACTTGTTAGCTCAAGCAGCCCCTGCCACTGCCTCCTTGGTGGGGGTGCAGCCCACGCTGTCTTCAGTGTGCAGGTCACACAACAAGGCTCTGAGGGGTGAGGTGGAGGACATGGTGTGCAAGGCAGGTCTTCTAGTTCTGTGGCCTTTCTGTCCTTTTGTGCTGCTGCCAACAACCCACAACCTCTATCGTCATCAAAGCTGGTTTAGGGCTGTGTAGGTCATTCAGACAGATGTTACCCTCTAGGCCTGGGTTCTCAGAAAACACGCAAAATGAGAGAAGTGAGCAGATTTGGTATGGTGGGATAGGTGTGCCAACCAGACTGAGGCAGGGTCTAGCATGCAACAGGTAAGGGCCTCTCCAAAGCGGCGCCAGTTCAGGATCTGTCAGGGGATTTTCAGGGGTGGGCAGGGGCTGAGGACTGGCCATTCCAGTGTTTGGGGCAGCTTGGGATCAGGTGGGGACAGCCAGACGGGCAGAGAGGGGAGTGGAGAGTAGGGCAGGAGCTGAGGCAAGACTTGAAGGCCCCTCTCTGCCCAGGGAGGGGCGGGTGACAGGCACTCTCCTGCTCTTGCACTTTCAGCTGGATGGAAGCCTGCCTGAAGGAGGAGCTTCCTTCCCCGGTGGAGCTGGAGGAGAGCCTCCGGAACGGAGTATTGCTGGCCAAGCTGGGCCACTGTTTTGCACCTGCTGTGGTTCCCTTGAAGAAGATCTATGATGCGGAGCAGTTGCGGTATCAGGTAGGGAAGGGAGAGTTCTACCTTCCAGCTGCTTCTTCCCAAACTTCCCCTTCTCCCCAAAGCTGTGAGAGCAGGGTGACCACATAATTTATTGTCCAAGCCTGGACATGTTTGAGGATGAAAGGGGGTGCTAGCAATACCTGCACGGGGCCCACAGGAGTGGTGGGTGTCCCCCAGCCGGACACTGTGTGCTGTCTTTAGCAGCAAGGGACTCCTGCTAGGTGGGCCCTGAGATGCCCCTGAAGGACACTTCTAAGCAGACTTTTCTGTCCACGTGGACACTCAGAGGCTTGTGGCCTTGCCACCCTGATGGTACCCCTGGGCCCGCTGCCCCTTCCCTGTGCTGGACCAACCCAGCCTGTCTCTTCCTGTGTCACCTCCAAACTCCTCTTTACTAGGAAGCCTCCCTGGATTGTTAATCCCACCTTCTCAGATGTCCTGCTGTGTCAGTCATTCCTGGTGGTTTCTGTCTGTGTTTCTCTGGCCTGAGGGGCTAGGGGACAGAATATGGGAAACCAGGGTCCTCTGGCTCCCACCGCCTTCAAACCTCTGAGCTGTGCTCTAGGCTCTGCCCACAGGGAACCCCAAGAACTGTGGAAATAGATTCTTATCTCTTTCCTTCCCTTTCAGGCAACCGGCTTGCACTTCCGGCACACCGACAATATCAACTTTTGGCTGTCGGCAATAGCCCATGTTGGCCTGCCTTCGGTAACACTGGGCCTCAAGATTGGGGTTCATCTTTACTCTCCACCAGCACCTCACCCCTACATGCACACTTTGTCTCTCTGGCGCCCTCTGCCCCCACCATGTGTCTCTTAAACTAGCTTTATTGGAGGATTTTGATTGCAGATGCCCATCTCTCAACCATGCTCCTTGGCTCTGCCTCTCCTTCCTGTGGATGAGGGATGTGGAGGGAGGAGGAGGCTCCCTGACCTAAGCTGTGTTGTTCCCATTAGTGAGCCCCCATGTGGTGCAGGAGATGGACTCATATTAGCCAGCCTTCTTCCCACCAGAGTTTCATGGCATGAAGCAAGGGCATGCCATAGCCTGCATCCCTCAGTGGTGGACTCAGAAGCCTAGGCTCAAGGCCCCTGCTGGACACCTGTTGCATGTTCTCTCACTCTTTAGACCTCGTGTTTCTTGGTTCTAAAATGGGCATGGTGACCCCTGCCCTATCTGCCTGGTAAGGTTGTCAGAAGGACCAGATGATCTGCACAGTTCTCCTTTGTGCATTGTAAAGAGCAGTACAAGTTAAGGCATGATAGGACTCTACAGGGTTTCTTCCAGGGAACTGTGAGACTAGGGGGCGGCAGTAAAGAAAGTCTTGGTGGGAGGCAGGAGCAATAGAGGCCATCTGTCCTCAGTGAGACTGGAACACCATTAAGTCTCTAGATTTGGTCCTTATGAATCTAAAGTAGCCAAGAAGTTTTGGGGTCAGACCCATCATAGTCCCCAGGTAATGTGGGACACCATGCTTCAGAGGACTCGGTTCTTTGAGAGGCTACCGCTGATCAGAGGCCTCTGACTTAGAGACAGGGATGCATGCCCTACCCCCTCTGTGATCCTTGACAGTGTGTGCCTCATGGGCCCTCTGTGGGGCGATAGTCCAAGGCAAGGGGCAAGGGCTTGCTCTGTCTATAGGCTGGGTAGGGAGCCCCTTTCTCCTGGAGGATATGGCCTGCATCCTATAGCCTTGATAACCCTGCCTGGGGCTGTGTCTATGGCTGGGCTTTGGTTCAGTCTGTGGCCCCTGGGCCCTTCTGTAACACTTAGTGTGTGGGGGCAGTGCTGGCTGTAAACAGCTGGGGTGATTGACCCAGAAGCCCCAAGCGACAAAGGAGCACAGACCCAGGTAGGAGAGGAAGACCATTGCTCAGCCCAGCCCTCTGTAGCTGGTACTATGACCTGTCCAAAGGCAGTAACCAGCTGGCTTCCCCTCCAGACCTTCTTCCCGGAGACCACAGACATCTATGACAAGAAGAACATGCCCCGGGTGGTCTACTGCATCCATGCACTTAGGTGAGAGACCCCAAACTTTTGTCATCGAGTTTCCTCTCAGTGGATGCAACCATTGGTCGGTAACAAATGTTGGAGTGGGAAGGGGGGTGGGTACTCCATGAGGATCACTTCTTAGGAGAGTGAGACTTCAGATTTTTGTAGTTGTGTTTAGATTTATGTGCATTTTTAAAGAAGATTTTATTTATTAGAGAGCACGTGTGCATGTGCACAAGCAAGAGGGAGGGGCAGAGGGCAGAGGGAAAAGCAGGCTTTCCGCTGAGCAGGGGGCCCAACATGGGGCTCCATCCCAGGACCCCTGGATCATGACCTGAGCCCAAGGCAGACGCTTCACCAACTGAGCCCCCCAGGGGCCCTGATGTGCATGTTTGTGGATATGTCTGTCTTGTGACCTGTGGGGCTGAAGGAAAGGGCAGGAGGAGGGAAGGGTCTTCTGCTTGTGACTGGAGAACAAAGGAATCAAAACGGGACCCATCAAGAGTGTCACATGCAAGTCATTTAGTTTGAATGGTGACAGCTGTGTGGTGCTACCCATGGCCAGCCCTTGGCAACAAGCTGGCTGAACCTTAAAGTACCCAACCCGTTCCTTGGTCAGCCATGTTGCCTCTTCTTGACTTTATGTTCCATGTCCTTTCAAGGGGATGGGTGTGCTTGGCCCTGCAGTCTCTGCTTACTATGCCCTCTGTCTCTGAATGGTGACCTGCTCCTGCCACGTGCACTTCTCTGTGAGGTCCTGATCCCCCCCACCTCTTGAGCATCCCATTTATCTTCTGTAGCACTTATCTCGGGCTGGCTTCCAATAATGTCGCTCCCTGTGGATGGGAGGGCCTTGGGGGCAGCTACAGTAGTCCCCACATTCCAAGTCCCCATGTCCAGACCTACGTGTTCAGCGTGTCACCATAAAGAGGCCCAAAGCCTTCCCTTCTCTTCCAGTCTCTTCCTTTTCCGCCTGGGACTGGCGCCTCAGATACATGATCTGTATGGGAAAGTGAAATTCTCAGGTGAGCCCCCTCCTTCCGTAGCTGCTCATGTGGGCATGGTCTCGGGGACTCTGGCTCTGAGGAAAGGCATCTGTGCTCTTTGCAGCCGAGGAGCTCAGCAACATGGCCTCTGAACTGGCCAAATATGGCCTCCAGCTGCCTGCCTTCAGCAAGATTGGGGGAATTCTGGCCAATGAGCTGTCGGTGGATGAGGCTGCAGGTAGGGTCTGGGATCTACCATGCAAGGGGTGGGCTCAGTGAGAATAGGAGGACACCGAGCCTCGGATGGATTCTGGATGCCTCCCATCTGTTGGCAGGGCTGCCAGGCCTCCCGGATGGAAAAGGGGGTTGATGTCATTGGCCTGCGGCTGGTTGTACTGTAGTGGCCTGGGGTTTGTCTGGCCCCCTGACCTTGTTTCCACACTCCTTCCAGTCCACGCAGCTGTCCTTGCCATCAACGAGGCTGTGGAGCGAGGGGTGGTTAAGGATACCCTGGCTGCCTTGCAGAATCCCAGTGCTCTGCTGGTGAATCTTCAAGAGCCTCTGGCACCCATCTACCAGGAGCTGCTGGCCCAGGCCAAGGCGGAGAAGGCTGCCAGTGCCCAGACCCACGTAAGGAGGAGCCTCAGGTGCTAAGAGCCAGGTGGCCTAAAAACCCTCCAGGGGATAGGACTCCTATCTGTCCTGTCACCACGCCCCAGAATTGCTAAGAGAAACTGTCGCTTATGGGTTATCGTAGACAAACGAGAGAGGCACCTGGGAGGATAATGAGGATTCAGAGGAGAAGGCAGGAGAGGGCTTCTGGGGGCTGGACGTTCAGGACAGGATGATACCAGACAGGAGATGCTGAAGGTGGGCTTGGAGCCCTAGGTTCTCCAGATTCCTTCTGACCACACTGACCTTTGGCCTGGGAAGGCCCCAGAGGAGGAAAAATTTATAGTCAGGGAGGGAGGAGCAGGAGAAGATGGGGCTGGTTTCCCAGGTCTCACTCTTTGTGCAGGATGGTGGGGAGAGCTGGGACCTGTATGACTGCTTCCTGACTCAGGCTGAGATCCAGGGCAACATCAACCACGTCAACGGTAAAAGAGAGATGGGCCAGGAGGGCTTTGGGGTGCTCTCGGGGGTGGCTCTCAGCCCAGAGGCCCTATGGCCTTGCTTAGGCCAACCCTTGTCTCAGGGAATGATCCAAGGCAAAAAGCAACGTGTACTGTTTTATGGCTATGTGTCTAGAGAGGTGTCCCCATCTAGGGAGTTCTGTTTGAATGGAGATCTGTAGAGAGGGTAGAGGCAAAGGGCAGGCCTTCCAGCTCCAAAGGCAACTGGACTAGGGTCCTCAAAAAGGAGATGTGAGAAATGGATGGAGGAGAGGACGTGGCAGGAAGTGCTAGAAGGCTCAGGATGGAGGGGGCATCTGCCTGTTTGGGGCAGTTTGTCCTCAGGGTCTAGGGACCCTGTGTGGGAAGGCTGTGGAGATCCCACTGAGGATTTGGGACTGGAGTGGGGTGGAGGGAGCTCTGGACTGGCAGGAAGAATAGGGCTGGGCTTTCACACGTTGTCCACTGTGGAGTCTTGGTCTTTTGCAGTCCATGCGGCTCTAGAAGTTGTTGATGATGCGCTAGAAAGACAGAGCCCTGACGCCTTGCTGGAGGCCCTTCTGGACCCTGCCCTGGCCCTGCGAGGGGTCAGGAAAGACTTCACCAACTGGTACTTGGAACAGCTGAGCTCAGACAGAGAACAGAAAGCGCAGGTCAGGCTCTATTACCTGCCACCTGCTCAATCGGCTGTGGGATGGGGGTGAGCCTCTTCCATAGGCGTCACCTCTGTCACCTCCTGGTATTCAGTCAGTGCTGACTATGTGTGTAAATGATTACATCACCCCAAAGCCTAGTGGCCTAGACTGACTGGGGTGGAGGGGTACCCAGGGGTAGCCTGATGAGCAGTGACAGGCTCCCCTGTTAGCAAAGAAGGGCCTCAGCTTGGCAGTCCCGTCTTCATGGCTGTTGGCTTTCTCCCTGATGTGATGTCCGTGTTGTCTGGGTAGTTATTTCAATGCCTGCTGGGTAAGGAGGAGACAGAGGCTTGAGGCAAGGTGTTGGGGGGAGCTGAGAGCGTGTGTTGGCAGCTCCTACAGGCGTTCATGGCCCAGCACTCCCTTCTGTTTCATTCCTTCCCTCCCCAGGAGTTGGGCCTGCTGGATCTTCTGGAAAAGGAGGAGGTCCAAGCTGGTGTAGTTACAGCCAACATGAAGGGTGATGAGGAACAAGCCAGTAAGTCACCTCCAGGCTGAGGTGTGGATGGGGCCCATCACTGCCGCCTCTGACCCTTGACTGGCTTCTATGCAGGGTGGTGCAGAGTGCCATCGGAGTTTGCAACCCCAGCCTCGTGTGGGGTTGTATGCCCAGGCCCAGGCTGCCTAGAGGCACATGACAGGTTCATGAAGGCTCTGGGGTGACAACAGTCCATCCTGCCTGCTGGCTCTGGGGCTCTGGGGCTCTGTCCCTGTAAGTGGATACTTTCAACCTGCTTGAATCCATTGGCTTCTCAAATGTAGCGATTTCCCAGATGAGAGAAAAAATCATGATCCCACTCAGTTCTCCTTAAAAATCGATGTGTACAAATATAATTCTTTATTGGAAGAGCATGTTGGTGATGTGTTCTTCCTGGGGGTCAGCCCACCCACAGCAGGAGCTAGGCCACGCAGAGTGCAGGGGCCCGAGCCCTAGCCCGGGGCCGCCAGCCCTGTTCTAGTCGCTAGCTGCTTGTGGTCGCTCAGCTCTCTCATTGCCGGAGTGCACAGGCCTGATGCTCACATCTTTGCTGCACATCTGCAGGTCTTCCTGGGCTCCTCTGTGCTTCAGCCTCAACTTTGGTCCCATCTGCTCAGTGAGGCAGATGAGACCTGCAGGTCTCCCTCCCCCTTCCACCCCTGCTAGCTGCCCAGACAGGCTGCACTTCCCCGGCAGCCTGGCCTGCCCCACCGCCAGGCCCCTGGTTGTCTGGGTTTTGTTTCTTGCACACTGTCACCCATGAAGAGCGGGCGACAGCATCCTCCAGCACTGCCTCCACTGCTTCCGTCCTCCTTCTCCCACCAGGACCCCTCCTCTCCCAACTGCCAGAGTTCTGGGGGAGGGAAGGCAGCGCTGATATGGACTGACTGGTCTTCATATCCTCATTTCTCCCCAGGAGATCTATCTCCTTGATGGCAGCACCCAGATCTGCCTGGCATTTTACAAGCCCTTGCATTTGAGATGCACACATGCCCCACTTACTCCTGCGTTTTGTGCCCAAATGGCTCCACTTTGGGGCTGGTTGTTTATCCCTCCTTGCTGTCAGCAGGATTTGGCCCCTGGGGCCCCTTGACTGACTGTTCTTAGCTACACTCCACAGTCTCTTGTCTGTCTTGTCACCTCCACCAGGGCGGCCATTCTGTTACCTGCCAAGCTGCCGATCTCTAGGCCTGACAAATTGCTTCTTCCAGTGCTTTGTACAGTGACCTGGCACTTCTTCCTCCTAAATACTTAGAAACTTATTTTGAATTTAGCAGAAGACAGAGTAGTTGTAGTTTTTTTGAGATTTATTTATTTGAGAGACAGAGAGCATGCGTGTCCACGCACAGGAGGGGGCAGCGGGAGAGGACCCAAGCAGACTCCCCGCTGAGCACTGACTCAAGGCTCGATCCCACGACTCTGAGATCATGACCTGAGCTGAAACCAAGAGTTGGATGCTAACTGACTGCACCACCCAGCCGCCTCAAGGCAGAACAACTTTGAAGGAGCAGTTGCAAAGCCATTACCCCTCAGAGACCCCTAGTAGCAGCTGGTTAGCCAGGAAAGTAGGATGGGCCCCAGGTGCCCAGCCTGTACAGGCCTCTCCCTCCTCCCCTGCAGTGTTCCAGGCCGTGTGCAGGATCAATAGAGCCATCCAGAAGGGAGTGGCAGCCGATACTGTGAAGGAGCTGATGTGCCCAGAAGCCCAGCTGCCTCCAGTGTATCCCTCTGCCTCGGCTGTGTACCAACAGGAGCTGACGGCGCTCCAGCAGCAGCGGGGAGGGGTGAGCCCCAGGAGCCATGGGGGGCCCAGGACAGTCAGTGCAGAGCACCCTCAGAGGGATCCAGATAGTTGCAGGGAGGGAGAAGTGGATGTTGTCAGGGACAGAGGACTTCAGACTAGGGAATGGAAGGACCAGAGCTGGGACTAAGTCTGGGAAGGCTTCCTAGAAGAGAGGACACCTGTGAAGAATCAGACCCACAGCAGGGAATTTTAGAGCATGACCCCGGGCATAGCCCTCAGGAAGGGCGCTGTCTCCACAGTGGCAAGTGGTATGAGGCACAGAAGGCAAGTACCAGCAGGTAAACACAGGAACCCTGCCCATGGATGTCAAAGTGGGGGTAACTTCCAGCTCTGTGCCTCCTTGCCATGTGTCCTCAGGCAAGCAGGTTACTTGTCTGCTCCTCAGCTCATATGTGAAGTGGGAGCAGTAACATACCACATGGGACTGTGAGGATTCAACAGTCACCGTATGCATTAGTGATGAGCCTGGCATGTAAGCTCAGCTGCTGGAATTCTTGGTGGCCATCTTCTGTCTGTGGAGGACTGGATGGTGCTCAGGCATGGAGAGCAGCACACGCTAGGGTTTAGGAAGGGGGAAGCCTGGGCCGAGAAGTGGAGCCAGGGCCTCGCACACTTCCCAGTGTGGCTAGGAACCAGAAGGGGGGCCACAGTTAAGCGTGGGCCCTGGAACCGGGGGGCTAGGTTTAACTTCCCTTCCTGTGGGCCCATCTGTGAATGAGGGGTTTTGATAGCCCTCCCCCCCCCCCCCCCACTGGCTTGTTATAAAGACAAGTGAAAATGTGTGAGGCACTTACACACTGGGCACACAGGGAGCTCGTTCTCAGGTAGCAGATACAATTAGTCAGTGAGTGAATGAATCCGCTGGGGCTTGGGATAGAGACCGGGATGTTGGGGAGCCTTGGGGGCAGGATGGCGGTGGCCCCAAGCCTTCACTGCCCCATGGGAATCGGAGCTTCCTGTTGCAGGAGCTGGGCCATGAGGAGCTCTTTGTGGCTATGGAAATGCTGTCAGCTGTGGTCCTGATCAACAGGGCCCTGGAGGCTGGCGATGGCGACAGCTGCTGGAGTAGCCTGGTGAACCCCACCACGGGCCTGGCCGAGGTGGAAAGAGAGAACGCTCACCGGTGAGAACTGTTTAACCACTTGTCTAGGAGGAAGCAGGTGGAGGCAAGACTCCATTCTGCTTGGAGACCAGCCTTCTGGGCCTGCCCTGCCCCTGGGCCCAGACTCCCTCTGGGTCTGTCCGCAGTTCCTTGGCCTGTGGCTCATCCTGGGAGTGGGGGGCTCAGTCATCCCCTCTTCCTCCATGTTGTGTGCTTCCTAGTGGAGGTCTGAGTACCACCCAGTGTCAGGTACTTTCCCAGGTACTAGGAAACAGCAGTGAACAAAACGAAGTTCCTGCTCTCATCCAACCAACGTGCTAGTGGAAGGGGACCGAAAGGGGGGACAAGCCATGACCAAAACCAGAAGGGGCCAAGGGTACAAAGGGTAGGATATGCTGGGGGTTATGGAAGGCCCTGTTGGTAAGGGGGTTTGGAGAGACCTCAGGGCCTCTGATTACTAGGGGGCCATACAGGGCACAGGCCCAGAGCCAGTTGTGCACTTGGTGTGTCCAGGGACGCCAGGAAGTCATGAGGCAGGGTAACACGAGGAGAGCGACAGGGTGAGCTACACCATAGCCGTGGCTTTCCCTTTGAGTGAGAAGGTTGCAGTGCAGAGAGGCCGATTCAAGCTACCATTGCCAGGCTCACTATGGTTGCTGTGCTGAGGACAGGCTCTGGGGTGGACAGAGGCAGCCTCTAGGCCAAGTGTGAGGGACTCTTGGCCAAGGGTGGTGGCTGTTGAAGTGGCGAAGGGGAGTCCGGATTTGGATCTGTTCCCAAAGCAGATCTGCCTGGATTTGGCTGTGTGTGGACCTGGGCTATGAGGGGGAGAGTGGTTGGTTGTGACCCGTGGACCTGGGCTGAGAGAGTGGTCAGGTGTGACATCAAGATCTTTGTCCTCAGAGGTTGGAGTGAATGTTGACCAAAGGGGTAGGACTGGGAGACTCAGGCTGTTGGGGGGGCAGTGGTTTGGGGGGTCAGGTGTGAGTGGTCAGGTGTGGGTGCTCATCGGGCAATCTTGGGCAGGTGGGCGGAGGCAGCTGGTGTGCTCTGGGAGGCATTAGGACATGGCACCTCAAGCCCTGAGGTCAGGATCAGATATGGAGACAGAGCGGTGGGAGGCTCCGGCTGTGAGGGTGGGGAGGAGCCAGCACAGGCTTTGAAAGAAAGACCAACAAGGTGAGAAGGGAACCAGGAAAATGTAATGAGTGGGAAGCCAAGCAACATGTTCTGACTTGCCCTGACTTCTGGCTGCTGTCGTCCCTGCTGCTCACCTACTTCCACCCCCACCCCACCCCCACCCCCACCGCCAGTTACTTTGATGCTCTGGTGGAGCTGCGACATGAGCGCATGCCAGACGGGGTCACCCTGAGCTGGAATGACCTGCAGGCCACCGTGTACCAAGTCAATGCCCAGGTCCAGGAAGAGACCAACCGTGAGTGGAGTCCAGGGTGGATGGGGGCAGCCCATCCCTGACTGTACATCTAGGCCCTCTGCCCACCTAGATCTGTCTTTCCTAGAGATCCTTGCGGTCAGCCTCATCAATGAGGCTCTGGACCAGGGCAGCCCCAAGAAGACTCTGTCTGCCCTTCTGCTTCCCTCGGCTGGCCTGGACAATGTCAGCCTTGCTGTCGCCCCTCGGTATCATCTCCTCCTTGTGGCAGCCAAGAGGCAGAAGGCCCAGGTGAGGGCTGGAGTGTCTGGGTTGGTCGCCGGAGCAGGAAGAGCATCCCCCGTGGGTAGAGCTGTGCCCAGGATGCACCCTGGGAGGGCCCAGTCTGATGACCCAGTTCCTTCTGGGGGTGGAGGCAGGAGGGGCCATGGGGCGGGGGGCACCAGCCCGAGCTCCAGCTGCCAGCATGCTGGGAATGATGGGGCCTTATGGTGGGTTGACCCTGTGCGTGGCTCTCACAGTTTACTCCCCTGCAGATGTGTGGTGATATCGAACTTCTCTCTGGGTCAGGGCTTCAGGGAGACAGTAGGACAGCAGGATTGGGTTCTTCCTCTGCCGGGCATTGTTTGTGCGCCTTACAAATGTGGTGGGTTCAGGAGAAAGTGCTTTAGAATGTGGCCTGGAACATAGTGCTTGATCAAATGTTTGTCTAGAAAGTTCCATCTGCTAATGAATGTTAGGAGGGAGCAGAGTCTGGGGTTGGGGTGAGGTGAGCCATAAGGGTGAGGGGACCAGCCTGACCATGTGGCAGGCACAGGCTCACTCAACCCATGGTTGCGTATAATCCAGGCCCCACCTGGTTTGGTAGAATAATTCGGAGCAGGAATGGGCCAGACAGGGTGGAGGTTGGGGTTGGGGTCGGGGTCATCCTGAGAAGGAGGGTGTGTGTTGGCACAGGGGAATGGGGCGCTGAGGCACAAGGGCAGGAAAGTGAGTTGCTCGGAGGGTGGAAGAGGATTCTGGGAGCGCTGTGGCCAAGCTGAGTTGATGCTTGGCCAGCCTGAAGGCAGGCCTGGAGAGAGCCTTCTGAGCCTGGCAGCAGCCCTAGGAAGCAACAAGGCCACACCAGCATGCGGCAGGTGGGAGGAGTGGACACTGCTGTCCTGCCTGTACCTTGGTCCTTGGGCAGCTGAGCCTGGAGCCATCTCTCTCAACTTCTTAGGCGACAGGGGACCCTGGGGCAGTGCTCTGGCTGGAAGAGATCCGCCAGGAGGTGCTTAGAGCCAACCAGGACACAGACGCTGCGCAGAGAAGTATGTGGCAGTCCAGGGGAGGTGGGCTCCTCACCCCCTCTGTGGGGAGGTGGTCCAGAACCAGAGCAGGACCTCGTTGCTTCCCTGGACAATAGCTCTCCTAGTAGCTGGGCAGGAGAGTCTTGAGGGCTGAGGGCCCACGGTTCACTCTTACTTCCATCCACACCACACCTTTCCACGGGTACTTGCCCCCGAAGTGTGAGCGTGTGACATCAGGTGGTAGCCAAAGGTCTGTCCTGTCTTGTGCTGGTAGCTGGAGTTTGGGGTCCCGATGTCAGCTCTGGCTTTGAGGACAAGCAGACAGGATCAGTGTGCACCCACACCAGCGTTTCTGAAACCACACCAGCTGGTGTGGGTGCTGGTTGTGTCGATCCATAGTGTCTGGAGTCCCTTTGTCCACCTGTCTGACATGAAGCCAGCTGCTGCACTTCTTGGACTTTATTTTCTTCTTTAGAAACCGTCTTGAGGTTCTCTGTTTGTATTCTGCTTTTGAACTCCTGTACAAGCGTTGGAGCTGTCCTCTTAACCCAGCCCAGCAGGCCCCATGATGCCTCCCTCCAGGAAGCCTTCCTTGACTGCTGCTTTTCCCTCCAGGCACAGCTACATGCTGCTATTTTCATCTGTCTACATCCACACGAGGAGGTTCCCTGTCCTTCCATCAGATAGGGGGTTTGGTGTCCCCTTTTCCTGAATCCCTCCCCCATGGACAGGACAGGGCCCATGGGAGGGACTTGGGAAAGGGTAAGGACCAACCACTCCCTCCCCATGCCCCTGGCAGTGGCTCTCGGTGTAGCCGCCATCAATCAGGCCATCAAGGAGGGCAAGGCAGCCCAGACAGAGCAGGTGCTAAGGAACCCCACTGTGGCCCTCCGAGGGGTGGTTCCCAACTGTGCTGACAGCTATCAGCGGGCCCTGGAAGGTGCCATGGCAAGGAAGCGGTACCCAGGTAATGGCCCCAGCCTCACCCTCTGCTCCTCTGCCTGCCCCAGCCACCTCTTGGCCTCCTCTGAGCCTTCTCTCCTTACTTGGCTTCTGCTCAGGAGACACAGCTTTCTGGGTCCAGCACAACATGAAGGATGGCTCTACCTACTACTTCCACCTGCAGACCTTCCAGGGCACCTGGGAGCGGCCCTCTGGCTGTCGCCTTAATATGTCCCACCTGACTCGGGAGGAGATCCAGGTTGGCAGAGCCCCTGTGAGGGAGAGGGCCAGAGAGGGGACTCCCTGTGGCAGAGGCTCCTGCTGGCTGGGGTGCTGGCTGCACCCCTGTAGGGGAGGGAGAGAGTTCCCTGCAGCAGAGGCCTCACCCGTTGGAGTGCCACAAGTTCTCTCTCTCACTTCCACAGTCAGCCATCACCAAGGTTACCGCTGCCCATGACCGCCAACAGCTCTGGAAGGCCAACGTCGGCTTTATTATCCAGTTCCAGGCCCGTCTGCGTGGCTTCCTTGTCCGGGAGAAGTTTGCTGAGCAGTCCCACTTTCTGAGGACCTGGCTGCCAGCGGTCATCAAGATCCAGGTGGCAAGCTCTGGCCTTCAGAGTTGTCAGGGCCTGGGCTTATCTGAGCTTCAGGGTTTCCTTCCTTCCTGCTTTGTGCTGAGTAGAGTGAGGATGATCTTCTGGCCTCTGAACAGTAGGGGTTATGAGCATGCCATGTAGAGCCTAGATTGCCTGGGTCTGAGTCCCAGCTCCACCACAAGTAGCTAGCTGTGTGACCTCGACAGGCACTTACTCTCAGCCAGTGTCCCCATCTGCAGAGTGGGAACATGAACATTGTGACATGCTCCATATGGGGTGCTCGTGAGGATTAAGGAAGGCAGTGGCATCTGAACAGTGCCTGGCTGGCAGGCAAGAACATGGGCAGGTGCCAGTTACTGTCCCCAGGGCAAGAACTGCTTTGTCAACTCCCTGCGGGGAGGTAAGAGTGAGATTTGGTAAGCCATCGGGCATCGGACACAGGAAGAGGATACCCTGGGGGCTAAACAGGAAAGGGTGGACCAGCCACAAGGGGAAGAGCCCTTGTCTTTTCTCTCCTGCTAGCCCTTTCCATTCATATTCTGACCTGTGGCTGGTCCAGTGCGGCCTTGAGGCAGGACCCACAAGTGACTGGGAAGATGTGCCTCCGCCAACCATTTTACAAGCCAGGAAAGATGGGAGTTGAGCAGAGACCTCCTCAGGTAGATGTGACCTACAGGTTGTGCAGAAGTGTGAGAAGTTCCTTTTGAATGAACACTGCATACCTGGTATACAAGGATGCCACCTGGCCCAAGGCAAGGACAGGAGATGGATGGGAGACACACTGAGGAGTGACCACATCTCCTCTGGCAGGACCTAGGGAATGGCTGACAGTGGATGCTGTGGTGGTGGGGACACAGAGGCAACCCCAAGAGCGGCGTGTGGGAGGGATGGGCACATGGCTCTGGAGTCCGAGTCACCATGTGTGTGGGTTTGTGACGGAGGGCTCAAGCTTTACAGTCAGAGGCTGGAATTTGCCTCCTGGTACTTCTGGGTCGTACGGCCTTGGGCAACTCTCCTGAGCCTACTCCAACACAGTTTCCTTAATCACAGTGACGCATTGATTGTGCAGGTTTAGCAAGAAAGTATGTAATGCTAGGTGCAGTGAGCACTCCACTGGTGGTAGCCATTATCACATGTTAAATTGCAGGGCGTCAGTCCCAGAACTCAGTGCAGAACCTTAGTGATTAGCATTTAGTGGTCTGATCATAAGGATTCCTCCATCTTGAGCCTGGGCTGGGATTTCACACCCAAATTAAAGAGCTGAAAAGCCACAGTAATAGTGGGAGAGGGGAAGGGGTTAGAGGGCACATGTGCTGCCAATGCTGGAGCTGTATGGGCTCTGGCCTGGGTCCTGGGAACCAGGGAAAGGGAGAGGTGGCCCAGAGCATCGGGCCACCTGTCCTCCAGCTGTAGGGAAGAGTCAGGAATGGGGCTGCTGGGGTGTGCTGAGACTTGAACCTCTCCTGGAAGCTCTGAGCCTAGCTGAACCCTCAGATCAAGTCCTGACCTCTGACCAGTCCAGACTGGGAGGCCTCTTCTCTAAGGGGGAGCTGTGTATGGGCTGCTGGGGGAAGAGCCGAGAGGGGCTCCTCCACTCCTCACCGCAGCAGCTGTCCAGAGGGACAGCCTGCCCCTGGAGAAGGAGACGAAGCTGTGCTGAGGGAAGGCGGGGGGTGGGTCTTTCTGGTCTCCAGACTAGGGGGGACAGCTACTGTCCTGAGGGCACACTGCCTCTTACATCCTGGCTCAACAGAGTGACAGGGTTAGCCCCAGGGGTGGAGCCCAGCCAGGAGAGCTGGCTTTAGGAAGGGCTGGGGGGATAATTGGTCAAAAGGAGATGCTCTGGACACACCAGCCCATTACGGATTCCGTGCTGGAGAATTGTCCAGGCCTGAGCATCCAGGAGATGTTTCACGTGGGTCCTAAATGACACGAAAGATTT
This sequence comes from Canis lupus baileyi, assembly GCF_048164855.1. NCBI lineage: Eukaryota > Metazoa > Chordata > Mammalia > Carnivora > Canidae > Canis > Canis lupus. The sequence continues at coordinate 40,078,936 of NC_132843.1, read as the reverse complement.
CAGGGGTAGAAAGGGCTGGGAATCAGGGTAAAGGCCATAAACAAAGGTTCAGAGAAGAAAGTGCAATGTCTGATGTGGCTCAAGTCGCTAAGGAACCAGTGGAGAGTCATGTGGGGTCAGATGGGTTGAGAGCTGGAAGCGCTGGGGCTGAGAGTTGTAGTCAAGGTGATACTTTAGGAAAACAGCTACATGAGCTTCTGTGAAAGGGGAGAGGCCTCTAATGGGAGGAAGGAAGCCCTCGGGTTCGTTTTAGAGACCAGAGAGGGTGTGGTTACAGAGAAGCCAGTCACTCTAGCCCTTCACGTGGACCAGCCAGGGCCGGGGCACCATGGAGGGAGGGTGGATGGGCGGGTGTGGGAGGGGGTGCTGGCTTGGCAAACAGGAGTGTGGGCGAGGGGAGCCTCTGTGGCCTGCAGCCCACGTGGCATTGGCAGAGGTGCACCATTCTGCACCTGTACATGCCTTCCACCCATGCCCCTGTGTGTGAGGAACAATGGAGCGTGTGAGTACATTGAGGGGGGATATAGTGCACGCTCTGGTGAAGTTGGTGAATATGTGGAGACTCACCAATATCTTTAAGCTTGTGTCTTACCGTTGGGTTTTCATGAGGAGGTGTTAGCTTGAGTGCATGTGTTTGATTGCTTGTGTGTGCATGTGTGTGTGCTGGGACCAGGGAGAGTGGCAGAGAGCATGCTTGGCTGGTGCAGATATCTGGTTTCCCCATGAGGGTAGATGTTCTCTGAGAACAGGTTTCCCCTCTGCCTCCTCTGCCCTGCTCCCCTGGATGGTCTCCGGCCAGCAGGGACCAACAGGGGTTGTCCTCTCTCCTGGCACACAGGCTCACTGGCGGGGTTACAGGCAGCGGAAGACATACCTGGAACGTCTGCAGTATTTCAGAGCAAACTTGGATGCTGTCATCAAGGTAGCTGCCACAGCTTGGGGTGGGGGGTGGGGGTGGGCAGTGCTATTTCCTGAGGGCCCCCTGGGAACAATTGTTAGTCCTCTTACCTCGCCACCTCTGGAGACAGCTGGGCTGGCCCGGGTCCAAGGGCCAGGCCCCGAGCCTGGAGCTCTGAGATAATGTGTGTCCTCAGATCCAGGCCTGGGTCCGGATGTGGGCAGCTTGCAGGCGATACCGGAGACGTCTGGGATACTTCCAGAAGAATGTGAGTGTCCTGCTGCTGCCCCGTCCCCGTGCCCAGCCTCCACCCAGGAGACCAGAACAAAGGGCAGTCAGCAAGCCTTTCCCCACCTGTGTTCATGGCAGGTTAACGCCATTGTGAAGATCCAGGCATATTTCCGAGCCTGGAAGGCCCGGGATGACTACAGGGTGTTAGGTACGCTGCCTGGTCTCCTCTCTTCATTGTGAGTAAGCTGCCGGGTCTCCCTCCTCTGTGCGAGCCATGGCTTTCGATAGTCAAAGGGAGTGGGCAAGGGAGCCACCCCAGCCCATGGTTACAAAATTGGGCTTTGGAGAAATTGTCCTCCCAGCCCCTTCCCTCACCAACAGGTGATGTCTTCAACCTTGTGCGTGCCTCAGGACCTGGGGTGCCTGTGGGACTGAGGATATGTCTCTGCCTTTGGGGGTCCCCTAGTATGGTGGGAGAGACAGGAGCTAAGACATCTGTGCAGGAACATTGTTGAATGGGGGCTATTCCCAAAGCCCCCGCCCACCCCAGTAACAGCCAACCCGGTCACCCTGAAGGCTTCCCTCGCCAGGTGCTTGCTGTCCCAGGCTTATATCATCTTCCTGTTGCTACCCACCAATGCAAACAAGGGAAGGGTCTTCTCTCCGTAGAGGGCCAGCCTTATCTTGCGGCCTAGGGCTGCACCAGCTCCAGCCCATGAGGGCCAGTGTGCATGAAGCTTTCTATGTGCTGGGACCTGAGTGCCAGCACCCAGTGGTGCCCCTCGCCTGCCCCCTAGTCCTCACAGGGGGCTGCACATCTAAAGCCTCAAAGAGGTCCTACTGGGCCACTCTTGGCTCCCGTTCTTAAAGTCCGGGAGCCCAGCTTTGGAGGTCCTCCTTTTTGCATCCACGTCCAAGTTTGTCTCCAGCTCTCCGGTTCTGGAAGATGTGGGCCCTTTCCCTCCTGGGCCCGAGGTGACACTCCTGGGCTTTCAATAGAACGCCCTGCACCTTGGTCTCTCCCTTTCCCCATCCCCTCTGTGCCTGTCCTGCCCATGGGGGTGCTGTCTGTTCCTCTGACCGGGCATGCAGCCAATCTGAGGAGGGGGGTCTGTCAGAGGGAGCTAGGGCCCTGGTGTGGGGACAGGACAGGCCTAGAGGCAGCCCACCACTCCCCAGCCACAAGCAGAACCAGTTAAAGGGCTAGGTGTTGCAGGTCTGCTGGCCTCAAGCAGGACAGGGACCAAGAGGTGGTAACAGGCAGGAAGCTGGTGAGGAAGCCTCTGAGGACGCGGCTATCCTGACGCTTCTTCCCGTCCTGCCAGTCCATTCACCCCATCCCACTGTCAGCGTGGTGTGCAGATTTGCCCACCTCTTGAATCAAAGCCAGGAGGACTTCATGGTGGAGGCAGAGCTGCTGAAGCTCCAGGAGGAGGTGGTCAGGAAGATCCGGTCCAACCAGCAGCTGCAGCAGGACCTTGACCTCATGGACATCAAGATTGGCCTGCTGGTAAAGAACCGGATCACCCTGCAGGTGAGGGGCCTGCCGCCACCAGCACATCCTCTGGGAGGTGGTGCTGGCTGTCCTGGTTGCTTACGGTAATTTCTGCCTGTCTGGATTTTACTACCTGGCTTAGGTCCTCGCTCCAGTGGTGCTCTGTCGGGGGACAGGTGACAGGGCCAAAAGAGCCCTGGCTATGAAATGAGGGAGCCCAGCTCTGCTGCTACCTTGTGATGGGGCTGCGAGCTGCCCACTTAATCTCTAAGTCTGTTTCCTCCTTGGGAAACAGGAATAATCAGAGGGTATGTTTTGCCAGGCCAGCTTAGAGGTAGACACAAAAGCTCCTCAGACTGAATGTCCACACAAAGGTGCAGCGATGAGTAGAAGTGGTAGTGTGACAGCTCCAGCTCAGGCAAGTGCAGCAGTCTCAGAAGAAATGGTAGCAAAACCCACAGACCCAACGTCAGGGCCTGGCAACCCAGTTCTCTGCAGGGACTCACCCTGTGAAAGCGGAGGTGGTTGTGGGGAGGGGGAGCCACACTGTAGAACCATCTCTCTTTCTCTCTCTCTCTCTCTCTCTCTCTCTCTCTCTCTCTCTCTCTCGGCTCATGTGCCACGAATGCCTGGAACGGCCGAAAGCCTGGCCCCTTGAGGCACTGACTCTGACCACATGGTCTGCACTCCACTGGCCCGCTCTCCCTGCACCTGCAGGAGGTGGTCTCGCACTGCAAGAAGCTGACCAAGAAGAATAAGGAGCAGCTGTCGGGCATGATGGTTCTGGACAAGCAGAAGGGATTGAAGTCGCTGAGCAAAGAGAAAAGGCAGAAACTAGAAGCTTACCAACATCTCTTCTACCTGCTGCAGGTGAACAGAAGGCTGTGGGAGGAGAGGACCTCACTACCCTCGGAGGGCCTTTCTCTGCACACAGTGTCCTTCCCCTGCCCTAATGCCTCGACCCCAGATGCCCCTTCCTCTTGCCCCTCCTGTCAGTCCTCCGAAGAGGTTCCCATCAGGAGAGCCTCTCTTTGTTCACTCGCTGGTCCTCGAGGCCCGGCAGAAACCATTCCTGTCTTCTTGTCACTTGTAGACCCAGCCTATCTACCTGGCCAAGCTGACCTTCCACATGCCACAGAACAAAACCACCAAGTTCATGGAGTCTGTGATTTTCAGCCTGTACAACTATGCCTCCAATCGCCGTGAGGCCTACCTGCTGCTGCAGCTGTTCAAGACCATGCTCCAGGAGGAGATCAGGTAGGGTTCCCATGTCCAGAGGGACGGGAGGGGAGCAGGCTGAGAGGCCACTGTTGGCTCCTTCACCAGCTGACAGTCTGCTGAGGTTTGAGGGTGGAAATGGAACCAGAAGGCCTCTTCTCCCAGCTCACAAGGAGCGCCCGCAGGATGTCTCTAAGGACAGAATGGAGGGGGGATGTGGGCAGAGGGGTTAGTGCACAGCTGAGGTTGCGCTGTCGGGATGAGTCTTAGGAGGTTACCAGAATAGGCTTCGAAGAACCAAAATCTCCAAAAGGAAAAGCAGCGATTTGTCCTACACGGGGCGAGACACTAACTTCCATGACTTCTTGCACCATAGGTCAAAGGTAGAGCAGCCCCAGGACATGGTGACGGGTAACCCCACAGTCGTGAGGCTGGTGGTGAGGTTTTACCGGAATGGGCGGGGCCAGAGTGCCCTGCGGGAGATCCTGGGCAGAGTCATCCAAGAGGTGCTGGAGGACAAGAGGCTGAGCGTCCACACAGACCCCATTCACCTCTACAAGAGCTGGATCAACCAGAGTGAGGCTCAGACAGGACAGCGCAGGTGAGCAGCTGGCACAGGGAGAGCTCTCTTTGACCTGCTTGCTCTGGGGCCTCCTTGGGACAGCATACAAATGAGCACACAGGTGTCTGAATATTGCTACCAGCCCCATGGGATGAAAGAATGTAGCCTTCTAGATAGTCCCTCTGATAATTAACATGGAACTGGAATAAACGACACCAGACCTGGTGTGCTTGACACAGAATGAACACAGATGAATATGCAAATGTGTCTAATTGCTATGTCCTGCTGGCAAATGATATATCCGATTTGCCAGGAGTTGGGATATGGAGTCCTCATTGATAGGGGATAGCTGAATATTCAGATTTCCAGATGAATAGACCAATAAGGCAGTGGAAGAGCCAGGTTGGCCCTGGGCTCGGGCAGAGGCATTGGTTGGGTGCACAGGTCCTTGAGAAGTGGGGCTGCTGAGGAGCACCTCACACTGGTGACTGCTCCGGTGACATGTGGGCTTCTATGTCGGAGGTGCAAGGCTGTGGCCGTCTTCCCGATTGCCCCAACTGACAAAGACTAGATCTAGGACAGCCCTGGCTTCCAGCTCCCCTGAGGATCCCTCATACAGACTGCAGAATGTCCATCCCTCCTACATGTATCCACTTGCTTTGGGCTCTGCAACTCTTTCTTTACCTTCCACCCACATTGCTCTGTTGCCTTTGAGTCCTTTCTCTTGTTCTGGCCTGGTCCCTTTAAGCATGCTGGGCTGCCTTTAGCATGTGTGCGCCTGCGAGGGGGATCCCGTTTTTAGATGAAGAGTTCTGGAAGTGGGGCTTTGGGGGAGGGGGCACCATGGGAGGGGCTCTGGCTGATACTTTGTCTCACTGCCCACAGCCACCTCCCCTATGATGTCACCCCAGAGCAGGCCTTGAGCCACCCCGAGGTCCAGAGACGACTGGACATCTCCCTCCACAGCCTCCTGGCCGTGACCGACAAGTTCCTTGTCGCCATCATGTCCTCTGTAGACCGGATTCCGTACGTGCATCAGCCCCACCCTGGTCAGGCCAGCATGATTTGTAAACCTCTGTCTCTGAACCCTGGGAGGTGGAAGGAGATTGAATTTGTAGGTGGCACGTCCATTATAGGAATCGTGATAATAAAGTCAAGCACGTTTGGATACCACACGACTTCGACAGACATAACTTCACAATTCTCACGAAAACCCTGAGCTAGGGAGAGGGCAGGGATGCTCGCCTCCATTTTCCAGACCAGGAGATAAACCCACAAGGGGAGGGGATTGTATAAGCCACCATCTGGTTCATGCTGGAGGCAGGACTGGAACTCCTACCCCCGTGTCCTGCTCTCCTTTGTTCCTGCCCCCAGCCCAGCCCAGCCCCTCCTGGGTGCTCTGGGATGCCTAAAGAGGTTGGTGTCCTCAGAGTCTCCCAGGCTGCCTTGGGACAGGGTTCTGGCTGTGTCACATGCCCAGGATACATAGCCTCTCGGTGAAGGTGCCTCTCAGGTGAAGGCAAAATGAATCCTGGGCTGTGGGGTGTTCCCAGGGGACACTGGCCAGGCTAAAGGCTGCATGTCAACTTAGTGGGTGACAGAGCCCTTGCCCTGGGTACTGACATGAGTACCCAGGTAGCTGGGGGGCTGGTGTGCCATATCTGAGCCAGTAAATAGGCAGCATACATGCACTGAGCTCCGGCCGAGATGGGCAGGACCGCAGTGCACATGCACTCTGTCCCCAGGTACGGGATGCGGTATGTGGCCAAGGTCCTGAGGACAACTCTGGCAGAAAAGTTCCCTGACAACTCGGAGAACGAAGTCTACAAGGCAAGCACTGTCTGCCCTCCCCAGACTCCAGAGCTGTCCTCTGCCCTGCTGTGTCTGTGAACCCCCAGACAGAGACAAAAGAATAGAAAAACCTATGCTGTAAAAATCCAAGCGGAAAAACATTCTCCACCCAGCTCACCTGCCAGCAAGCAGACAGACAGCTAGGACATGAGCTAACAGGGTGGACAGCCCTGGACTTGTCAGGAGATCCGGGTTCTGGTCCTAACTCCTGCTCACATTTTGCTGTGTGACCTTGAGCAGGTTGCCAGCCTGCTCGGGTGTTTTCTATGAAAGGATGGGGTTGGCTCAGGTGGTACCTCGCAGCCAGGGGAGCTGGGGAGCCGGGCAGGGGCCTCCTAGGCGGATCCCAGGACGCTTCTGGGATAGTGTCCTCTGCCCTCAGGTGGTAGGGAACCTCCTGTACTACCGCTTCCTGAACCCAGCCATAGTGGCCCCCGACGCCTTCGACATTGTGGCCATGGCAGCGGGTGGTGCCCTGGCCACCCCACAGCGCCACACGCTTGGGGCTGTGGCTCAAGTCCTCCAGCATGCTGCGGCTGGCAAAGTCTTCTCTGGGGAGAGTCGGCATCTGCGGGCCTTAAACGACTACCTGGAGGAGACACACCTCAAGTTCAGGTCTTGGTCCTGTCCAATTATCCCATCCTGTCCCCTCTTCCTCCTCTTCTTTCTCTGGTCATGCCCCACCTCCCTCCCTGGAGTCCTTGGAGAAGCAGAGTCTGCAGATAAAGCACATAGTGAGCATAGTGAGCCAGAGGGTGGATTGTTGGGCTGGAGAGGACCCTGGGGGGGGTAGGGGTGGGGGGACAGCATGTGGGGGTGCTGCCCGCTTCACTGCCTCTCACACCCTTCCTCTGGAGATAGGAGGTTCGTGTGCCGAGCCTGCCAAGTCCCAGAGCCAGAAGAGCGCTTTGCAATGGACGAGTACTCCGACATGGTAGCTGTGGCCAAACCTGTGGTATACATCACCGTCGGGGAACTGGTCAACACGCACAGGGTGAGGGGCACAGCGAGGGGTCACTGGGTGGGTAGGCTGGACCTGGAGGAAGGCCCTGCTGAAACCTGCATCTGCTGGCCTCCTCCGACCCACAGCTATTGCTAGAGCACCAGGACTGGATTGCCCCCGATCACTGTGATCCCCTGCATGAGCTCCTGGAGGACCTTGGGGAGCTGCCCACCGTCCCTGACCTCATTGGTATGTACCATGCTGGGCAAGGGGGGGCCAGCTGGGGAGCCTGCAGGGAAGGATGGACAGGCAGGAAAGCACGCTCTGGCTGGGGTTCTCGTTAAGTCGGGGATATGTGCCAGGAAGCCGGTCCACACACCCCCTCCTCCCTCTGGTCCTAAGTTGGAAATGTGGACACGAGCTGATAGGAAGAAAGTGGACACGCAGGAGGGAGACCCAGTGCTATCATGTAAATGGCTGATCAAATCGTGGGAGAGAGATGTGGATGGATGTAGGTCTGTTTTGAGCCTCAAGGGTTCCCCTGACAAGAGCTGTGGAACAAGAGGGGCAGAGGAGGGGTCAGGGTGGGGGTGGTGACAAATGGGGAGGTAGGAGCTCCAGGCCCCTGGGCCAAGGGTGTCAGTCAAGGGCTGAGCTCTGGGCAACAGCCGTCCCATCGGTGCTGAGGGCCGAGGGCCAGGGTGCTGCCTCAGGCAGTGTGGACATACCTCTCCTGGCACAGAGGTGCACGGAGCAGGTGGCTAGCATGGCCGTCTGTGAACGCCGGTCACATCTCTTGCCCCACCTCAGGGGAGGGCGTAGCTGCAGATGGGAATCTAGACCTGAGCAAGCTGGAGGTATCCCTGACACTCGCCAACAAGTTCGAAGGGCTGGAGACAGACACCGGCGATGCCAATGCCCAGAGCCTGCTTCTGAGGTGGGTGAGAGCATCCTAGGCTGGTGACTCGGCCCCTCCACCATCTTCCTGGGGTCCTGGTCTTCAGACAGTTCTCCCTTGAGGCTTCTCTGGCACCGCCCTTGCCGGGCATATGTGTCCCCCTCAACCTTTGCTCTGTGCTTTGGCTGAAGGCTGGGGGAGACTTGGGATGTTGGTGATACCTGATGTTGGCATATTGTCATGCTTTTTACCAGTTTGCCCAAGGGACAACTGTGAGGTCAGGGATGGTTTCCCTGCTTTATGGTTTAGAGATGCTCGGGGTAAGTGGCCCGATGGAAGTGATGGTCAGGAGAGGGGCCTGGAGCTTCCATCCTCAGTTCTGAGAGGGAGGGCGGCACCCAGCAGTGCTGGCTGCATCTGGGTAGAAGAGGAGCCAAGCTACCACCTTAATCCTGCGCCAGCAGGGCAGCCCCCCTATTCCTCCAGGGAATCAGTGAGCCAGGTAATCAGCTTTGTCCTGCCACCCAAGGCCTTCTAGGGTGGGGCCAGGCAAGAACACACAGCCAGGGCCACCAAGAGGAAGGTGGCTGTCAGGCGCCCTGAGGGCTCAGCAGAAGGGACATGGGCACTGGGGAAGTTCCCCCAGAGGAGGAAGGGCATCCTCCAGCCCAAGGACTGGGACAACAGTTTGTGGGAGGCTGTCAGTGGAAGGAAGGGTTGAGGCAGCACAGCATGTGCAGAGACCCCTCAGCCCACCTTGGTGTCTCCTTCCTCCCTCACTCACTCTCTTGGCTTAAGTGTCCCTGGCAGCCATGACTTGCGGTGAGGTCCACTCACTCTCAGCTCCTGGGCAGCCCCATGTCCAGACCCTTCCCCATTCCTCTGCTCCTAACAGCACCAAGCAGATGCTAGCTGACATCATGCAGTTCCAGCCTAGGGACTCGCTGGAGGAGATGCTCTCCCTCCCGCTATCTAGAGAGCAGGTGAGTGGCCAGGCGGCTTGGGAGTACTGTCTGGACACTGGGGCTCCACTGTGTCCATGCTCCCCGCTGCACCACAGTACTGGTCCCCACATCTGTCCTGGGCACTGGATGGCCCAATGGCAGTCTGGGTAGCCACCCTGAAGAGTGCTGGAGGGCTGGCTGCTTCAGGAGGAGTGTGCCCCAGAGCCTGGAAGCAGGAGAAGCTAGTGAGTGGGTAGAGATCTGATTGGGCAGCAAAGACCAAGCCAAGGGCTTCCCTGAGAAAACGTGAGGATGGCTGGTAGAGGCGCTTCCCAAAACAGCACAAAAGAGAGGAACACCCCAAACACCCTGGGGCCATCGCAGGAGTAGGAGGTGGCTACCAGCGTGGGTTCAGAAGGCTTTCTGCTATGGCTTCTTCGGTCCCCCATGGGCCCCTCCTCCCTTGCGGTGACTCACAGGCCCCTCTGGGTCTGTGATGCTACACTTCCCATGTTCTTCCTGGAGCCATCTGGTGGGGGTAGGGGGGCAGAATGGCAGAATCTGCTAGGTCCCTCCAGCTCCTCTGCCCCCCCAGGAAGCGGCCCACCAGCGGCTGATGTGCCAGCGTCAAGCCTGTGAGACCCAGATCCCAGAGCCCCTGCGGCGGCACCGCTCGCTAATCGCGCACAGCCTCCTGCCGCTGGCGGACAAGCGACGGCGTGTCCTGCGGAACCTGCGGCAGCTGGAGGGCCTGGGGCTGGTCAGTGCCCGCAACGGCTACCAAGGGCTGGTGGATGGACTGGCCAAGGTAGCTATCAGGGGTGGGGTCCGTGGGGGCGCGGGCAGGGAGGGTGGGTTGGGAGGGGCAGGTTGGGGCGGGGCATGGCGAGTGGGCGGGGCTTGTGGGTGTAGGAGAGTGGGTTAGGCCTTGAGGTTGTGGGTGGGTGTAGGCAGCTGAGTGGAGGGGAAGGGGGAGGTAGGTGGAGAGGCCGGTCGTGGGTAGATGTAGGTGAGTGCGTGGGGAGATGAGCGAGGCCTTGGGGTGTAGGCAAGTGTGGGGGGTGGGGGGTAGGCACACAGGTGCCTCGAGGGCAGGCCTCACCCTGGCAAGTGTCCACCCAAAATTGTCACCAGCTACTGAAGCCAACAGACCTCCACAGGGTTCTCTCTGAAGGGGGGGGGGGGGTCTCAGGGAAGGGCGTATTCTTATGCCTCTTTTTTTTTTTCTAAAAACAAGGAGCCTTAAGACAGTTACTCCTTGGTGTGGGTAAGGCCAGGACAAGTCCCTTGAGGGTTTGGGATAGAGCCTTGAGATTGAGGTCCTCCTAGGAAAAGCAGCTGTGAAACCGGCCTCTTCTGCTTCTCCTGAGGACCCTCCTAGGGGTGCCCTGGGCTTTATCAGGCCCTGAGTTGCTCCTGTCAAAGGAGGCAGCTCACTTGGCCTTGGCCCTCCCACCCCAGGACATCTGCAGCCAGCACAGGCACCGCCAGTGGCGGAAGGCAGAGCTGGGAAAGCTACAGGCCACGCTCCAGGGCCTGGATGCCAAGATGGCCTTCTATGAGGAGCAGGGTGACTACTACAGTCAGTACATCCGCACCTGCCTGGGCCACCTGGCCCCCCGCGCCAAGTAGGTGCTGCATGCTCCCAAGGTGACCTGTAACCTCTGCCCCATTCCACCGGGTTTGAAAGGGACACTGTTCCAGGGCAATGCGGCCCCTGTCTGAGTGGGGCCTTCCAGCCTCTCAGGCAGCCCTGGGGTCCATCAGGGAGGGTCCTTGGGCTCTGATTTCCTTCCCGCAGACCCTGAGGGGACCAGTGTCCTTGGTGTGGAAGACTCACTTAGACCAATTCTCTGCCACCTTTTTGAATCAGGACTTCTGGGAAAGGGAAGAAGCAGCCATCACTCCATTATACCGCTGCCCAGCTCCAGGAGAAGGGGGTCCTGGTGGAAATTGAGGACCTTCCCCACTCTCAGTATGTGTCTCTAGCGGGCAGTATGTCGGGCCCTGCTGTGCCCCAGGGTAGGGAGGGAGGAGAAGCACAGCCCCTGTCTTGGGGCAGTGGGGGTGACAGGGGGACAGGGCACCTTCAGGCAGAAAGCTAAGGGCAGTGGACATGGCCCAGCCCAGTCCAAGACAGCCCAAGGCAAAGGATGCTGGGGACACTTCCTAGAGGAGCGACAGCTGATGAGGGCCAGGTAGATAGAAGATACGCAGCGAGCCGAGCAGGCAAGACAGACAGTTGTGCCTACGGGAGTGGGGAGGGGAAGTCTGGACTCGGTGACACACAGCACTGTCATGCTGAGCTGCAGTGGGTGGAGGAGCAGGGCTGCGGCTCTGGAAAGAGGCCCTGGTTCAAATCCATCCCTAACAGCTTCAGAAACGTGATCTTTGACATCACCCCTGGAGATGAGGCAGGAAAGTTTGAAGTCAATGCCAGGTTCCTGGGTGTGGACATGGAGCAGTTTCAGCTTCACTACCAGGTGAGGGGCCTCTCATGGGCCCGCAAGCTACCTGCTGGGCTTGGATGCTGGCCTGAGGACAGTAGGCCCACTTCACTTCCTAAGCCTCAGGACATCAGCTCCGCTCCCCCCAGTCGAGTGGAGAGGTCTTACAGCCCAAGCCCCTCTGTTCCCCTACACAGACCCCACTGCCAAGCTGCAGGCTGTGCCTTTGGGCCGGTGATGTCAGAGCAGGATGAGTCCTCAGAGCCCTAGCCCGTGCCCATGCTGGGCTCTGTACAGCCCTGAAGCGTTATCCCTTTACGGGTCTGAGGTTGATGCCTCAGGCCAGCATAGGTTGATGCCTATCACAGGCCAGCATTCAGGGAAGCAGTGATTTTTTAAATTAATTTATTAATTTATTAATTAATTAATTTATTTTTAGATTTTATTTATTTGGGAGCAGCCCAGGTGGCTCAGCGGTTTAGCGCCGCCTTCAGCCTGGGGCGTGATCCTGGAGACCCGGGATTGAGTCCCACGTCGGGCTTTCTGCAGGGAGCCTGCTTCTCCCTCTGCCTGTGTCTCTGCCTCTCTCTCTCTCTCTCTGTCTCTCATGAATGAATAAATAAAATCTAAAAAAAAAAAAGATTTTATTTATTTGAGAGAGAGCACATGCACACATGAGCAGGGTGAGGGTCAGAGGTAGAAGGAGAAGCAGGCTCCCCCCTGAGCAGGGAGCCCAATGTAGTGCTCGAACGCAGGACCTCGAGATCATGACCTGAGCCAAAGGCAGATGCTTAACCAACTGAGCCACCCAGGCACCCCAGAAAGCAATGATTTTAAACCCAAATCTTCCTGTTCTGCTCTTGGCCTTTTGAAGAAGAAAATGGATTTTGAGCCATGGTTGTACTTGAGCTGACATGTGGTCAAGTCACTGTGCCTCTCTTGGCCTTGGTGTCATCCTCTGTAAAATGAGATTTCAGTGGCCAACGCCATTGGATGGGTGTGTAAGGCTCCAGAGTGATAGCCTTCTATAGACTGGCTAGGCTACTGCCAGGAGCCCTCACCCCTGTCCGCCCTTGCCCCTCTCCCCAGGACCTCCTGCAGCTCCAGTATGAAGGCGTAGCTGTTATGAAGCTCTTCAACAAAGCCAAGGTCAATGTCAACCTCCTAATCTTCCTCCTCAACAAGAAACTCCTGCGGCAGTGACAGACTAGGTGGGCGCTCCCCAAAGGCCTCTTACCCTCCTGGATGCTTGTCTTGACACTAACTCACTGCCATACTTCCCTGCAGCCCCCAGGGCTCAGAACTGGGTGGAGCTACCAGGAGTCCCACCCTTCCCCCCCCCCCCAGCTGGGAGGAGCTTGCCTACCTGGCCACAGATAGGGTCTCCTGCCAAAGGGAGCCTCACCCCAGAGTCTGGCTGTGTGGCTAAGTCCCAGAACCCCACAGTCTCCCAGCCAGATGGTAGGATATGAACTCCAGACCTGCCCTTTGGTCTGGGAAGGCTGCTACTCTTGCATCTGCTATGACCTCCAGTGGTCACCCCAATATTACAAGCACTGCCGGTCCCCTCTGCCTCCCCTTTCCCAGCACACCCCCAAGCCAGGACACAGCCTTCTCTCCCTACTCCCACTCCATTGGCATGGGTGCTCCTGCCTCACTGCCCCTTGGGTCACTGTGCTGCTGTGACACCTCATAGCCCTCCAGCCCCTGCCCTTACACCCAGGACAGACAACACTGCTATCCTCTGTGGCGCCTTGGGCAACATGACCCCTGTTAACCTCAAATCTCATTGCTTTGTGGATGGTCTATTTTATATGTGTGTCCCTAGGGTATTTATCCCACCCCCACCCCCCACCCCCCGCCATACACACACTGGTGGGTCTCTGTGCAGCTTTTTTTTTTTTTTTAATTTTTTTATTTATTTATGATAGTCACAGAGAGAGAGAGAGAGAGGCAGAGACACAGGCAGAGGGAGAAGCAGGCTCCATGCACTGGGAGCCCGATGTGGGATTCGATCCCGGGTCTCCAGGATCGCGCCCTGGGCCAAAGGCAGGCGCCAAACCGCTGCGCCACCCAGGGATCCCCTCTGTGCAGCTTTAATCATGGTTTGAATTCTTCTTTTTGAGCTCAGAGGAGTTGTTCTTTCCCATATTCAGACTACCAGTCCTGCCAGCGCCTCAGGCCATGTACTTCAGGGCACCTTGGGTTAGGGCGGGAAGGTCCCCTGTGTGTTTAAGACTCAATCTACTGCCTATGGTACAGAACATCTTTCCCCCTCGGAACTCTGGCCCCTTGGAGTGGACTCTTCTGAGCCATTGCAGTCCATTTGTATTCTTGTCCCTGCCACTGTGTCTCATGTCCCCACACGCACCTGACCTCCTGTCCCTCTGCTCCCAGTATCATTTGAATAAACACAGCTATCACCCCCACCTGTGCCGTTCAGCTTTTGCTTCACTTCATGCAGAGTGGAACCTTGAGTTCTGGGACAGCTCTGCCCTGAGCTCATCGGGCAGTCCTCCCTGCAGCCCCCCAGTGCCCACCTGCCTCCCATGGAGGCCATTCTGCCTGCCTGAGCTGCTCCTAAAAGCTGGATGAGATGTGGCATGCACTCCTCTGTCTCCTCCCCCAGGGGACAGCAAGGAGGCAGGAATGCTTGGGTTTTGATGCACAGTGGCCAGTTTCTGAAGACAAAACCGACAGGAGGAGAAACCAGTCCTAGTTCTGCCCAGCCCACTCTGCACACATTTCTAACAGGTTCTCTTCCTGGGCTTCCTTCTGTGACACCAAAGGTGCTGTTACCACAGCACCTTAGGTATATTGTAGCTTGTGCGCTCTGATCAAAATCTCTTCTCCATGACAAAAGCCCCCCTCCTTTCCTCTTTGCTCTCAGGGAACAAGGACAGAGTCTGGGGAGGAGGGGATGGTACACAGACACCTGCCCTGACATCTCAACTCCCAAGAAGCCCCTACTGGGCACCCCCAAGTTTGCCGGGTACAGCCTGCTCACCTTGTCACTCAGAATCTATTTCACTGTCACATCCTCTCCTTCCTGTGACATGTCACCGCAAAGACTTCAAGTACTGCCTTGCTCTGGGTGACAGTGACACATATAGTAGATCCAGGTTTCTACACATGATCAGTCATCACTGAAAATCTCATACCAAGCACTCCAGCACTGTCCCTTTGTGACACTTTCTGGCCACCACATGACCTCAGCCACATATACCACTAATGAAACGCCATGATAACAAAAAAACGTCACGGTAGCTACTGTCATGCTGGGGTGGTACCATGAAGATAAGCAACCCCTCCCTTTGTGTAATGGATGGAACTGAAACTCCCAGGTTTGGGTGACTGACCAAGGCTACAGCAGGCCATCAAGGGCAGAGCAGGGCTCTAAACCCAGACCCTCCCAGTCCATGTTGATATTTCCCTGCATTTGTGTCTTTTTTTTTTTTTTTAAGATTTTATTTATTTATTCGTGACAGACACAGAGAGAAAGGCAGGGACACAGGCAGAGGGAGAAGCAGGCACCATACAGAGAGCCCGACGTGGGACTCGATCCCAGGACTCCAGGATCAGGCCCTGGGCTGAAGGCAGCGCTAAACTGCTGAGCCACCCGGGGTGCCCACATTTGTGTCTTTTCTGAGAAACGTTTCTACTCCCTTCGTGCACGCTCTCAGACCTCTCTCTCTGAGGCCTACTGCTCAACCTATTGATGGTCCCTGACGAATGTCAATTCTTAGTGTCTTCCTAACTGTGGAGGGCCAATCTGAGACACCGGCATTTATCTCCTATGGGGCGAGGACGGGGGGTGCGGGGTGCAATCTCGTTGGAGGACAATTTGACAACAAAAACAAGTGCAGGTTGCCAAGACCATTCAATGGGGAAAGAGCAGTCTTTCTACCAAATGTGTGTTGGAACAACTGAATATCCATATAGGAAAGAATGAAGCCAGACCCCCTACCTTACACCATATTCAAACATTGAAACAGATCATAGGCCAAAATGTAAGAACCAAAACTATAAAACTCTTAGAGAAAACCTAAATTTTCATGACTTTGATCCAGGAATGGTTTCTGAGGACACCAGAGTTAAAAGCGGCCAAAACTAGATAAAGTGGACTCTGTCAAAGTTAAAAACTCATGTTTCAAAGGACACCTTCAAGAAATGAAAAAAAAAAAAAAAAAAACCCACAGAAAGGGAGAAGATACTTGCAAAGCATCTATCTTATCAGGGACTGATTTCTAGAATGTATAAAGAGCTCTTACAACTCAAAAGACAACCCAATTAAATGGGCAAGAATTTTTAATGGTCATTTCTCAAAAAGATATACAAATAGCTAATAAGCACATGAAAAGATGCTCAACATTATTAGTTATTAGTAAAATGCAAATTAGATTTTAATGAGATAATACCATCTCCTACTAGGATGGCTAAAGTAAGACCCGTAATAACAAGGGTTGGTGAGGATGTGGAGACATTAGAGCTCTTACTTGCTGGGGCAGTTGGTTGTAAAATGTTTTCCGCTTTGGAAAACAATTTAGCATTTCCTCAAAACGTTAAACCTACAAGCCAGCAATTGCCCCTCCTAGATAAATACCCAAGAACATTGGAAGCATACGACCACACACAAGTCTGTACACACATGTCCATCAGCTGATGAATGACTCAGCAAAAGGTGGTGTGTCCACACCAACGGGACACTGTTCAGTCCTCAGAAGGGATGTAGTGGGAAAACCTGCAAAGTGTGAGTCAGACACACAAGGTCACATACGTGTGATTCCATTTATACAAATGTCTAGGGTGGGCAAATCCATAGGACAGAAATAAGATTCATGGTTGCCAGAGTCTGGGGAAAAGGGAGTATGGAGTGACAGTGTGTGGCTGTGAGGTTTCTTTTGGGGTGGTCCAAATGTTCTGTAATTAAGGAGTGATGGCTGCACAATCTGAGCACAGACTTGATTTTATCCCTTAAAAGGATGAATTTTTTGGTATGTGAATTATATTTCAAGAAAGCTATTACTTTGGGACACGTGGGTGGCTCAGTCGGTGAAGCATTTCCTTTTGGCTCAGGTCATGATCCTGGGTCCTGGGATTGAGTCCTGCATCTGGCTCCCTGCTCAGTGGGGAGCCTACTTCTCCCTCTCCCTCTGCTGCTCCTGCTGCTTGTGCTCTCTCTCTCAAATAAATAAAAATTTAAAAAGAAAGAAGAAAGTAAATTATTACTTTTTCAGACGATAAAAGCACACATCCAGCAAGGAGCGTGTCCTATGATGGGACCTGGCCAGGGGCAGAGAGCTGCAGAGTACCGGTCCGGTATCGTGTGTGGCAGCAGTGATCTCAGTAGATCTCAATGATCTCAGTGGCCCCATGATGGGACCTTGTGCCGCCTGTAGACACAACGAGCCAGATGCAAGTGTGCTAGTGTGAGGAGCTGTCCACAGTGTCCATTGTTTGAAATGACACATGAGAAATGTGGCCATGGTCCCCTTTGGGGAGTAGGGATGAGGGGAAATGTCTTTCTGCCCTGTGCTGCCAGTGAGCTTCTCACGCTCAGGGAAGGGAAGCATGCCCACACCCACTCCAGAACTGAGGTGTGAGCATGTGCAGGGGAGCCGGGGGAGGGGGCCATGTACCTTGTTCTAGAGCAGTGGCTCCTGGCCTGCTAGCAGCTGCGTGCAGAAACACAGCAAGCTGATGGAAGCCTACTGCCAGTGTGCAGCTATTTCACCCCTGGAACCTAAAAATTAAAGATTGAGCCCATATTGTACAGGTCTTTCTCATTTCATTTTTCTGGTGACTAGTTTTTGTGCTCTTTCACACAAATATCAGTCCAGGCATGCCTGGCTGGCTCCACAGGTGGAGTGGTGACTCTCGATCCCAGGGTCATGAGTTCAAGCCCCACGTTGGGTGAGGAGCCTATGCAGAAATATGAAAAAGTAAAATTTCTTCAAAAACACTCATGTCTCTAATGGGTCCCACGTATTTAATGCAGTTAACATCACTGCAATGTTCTGCGGCTGCCTGCAGTTTCACTATTAAAGTCGGTAATGGCTGTCTGTGTCCAAGAGCTTTCTAACTTACCTCCTTAGAAGAGGATGCTGGAACAGAAATGACTAGATCCAAGAGCAGGACCTTTTTTTTTTTTTTTAAGTTTGTTTATTTGAGTCATCTCTACGCCCAACAGGAGCTCGAACTCACAACCCCAAGATCAAGAGTCACATGCTCTCCTGACAGCCTGCCAGGTGCCCCAAGAGCATGAACTTTTAAAAAATTGTGAGTTTTTTTCCCAGTGACATATTCATTGTAGAGAGTCTAGGAAACATTTATAAACCAAAAACATTACAAAATAACCACTTGTAACATTTTGATGTCTTTTCTTCCAACCATATTTGTAATTAGAATTGTGCTACACATCTTATTTTATAAACTGCTTTTTCTTTTTTTTTTTAAATTTTTTTATTTATTCATGATAGGCACACAGTGAGAGAGAGAGAGAGGCAGAGACACAGGCAGAGGGAGAAGCAGGCTCCATGCACCGGGAGCCCGACATGGGATTCGATCCTGGGTCTCCAAAGGCAGGCGCCAAACCGCTGCGCCACCCAGGGATCCCTAAACTGCTTTTTCTATTTGCATTGTAAACACCTTCTCATATTAAATGGGATATACCAAAGGTGTCTGACTGGCTCAGTCGGTAGGGCATGTGACCCTTGATCTTAGGGTCTTGAGTTTAAATCTCAAGTTGGGCATAGACTTACCTAAAAAAAAAAAAAACAACTTTTTTTTAAGATTTTATTTACTTATTTGACAGAGAGAGAGCACAAGCAGGGGGAGTAGCAGAGGGAGAGGGAGAAGCAGGCTGCCTGCTGAGCAGGGAGCCCCATGTAGGGCTTGACCCTGGAAACCTGACCTGAGCCGAAGGGACATTTCACCACCAGAGCCATCAGGTGCCCCTGGATGGTCTATGTTCTCATAGAAGAATGCTGTGTGACATACCCTTTGTGGCGGTTGCCTGTTGGCATTGTCCTCTCTGGGTCTCTTCCTTTGAGGAACAGATCTCCCTCCCTCCACACAACTGTGGGGGTGACAGTTGGCGGATCTGCCTCTAGCTGCCCAGGACCGTGGGCTTGGGACTTCCTTCCTCTGGTCCGTGGGAACTTGAATTCTGAGGGCGGCACCCAGAAAGGGAAGCTGGTTGGGGCTGAATCACTCGCTGGCAGCACCCTGCAGTGACTGCCACCAGCTTCTGGCACCAGAGTCCCCAGAGGGGTCAGACTGCCATCTCTCCCAGGTCAGGTCACTCCACTTCTAACAAACCACGGGGCACCCTCACCCCAGCTCCCTGTTTGCTGAATTTCCTGAGCCCGACGTTTTGTTGCTCACAGAGATTACTTCCTAATTTATCCTCACACCTAAATCTTTGCCCTTGTTTATTTTCTTGGACGATATTTCTAAAAGGGAAGTTGCTGCATCAAAGGGTGTGCGCTTTATAAAGGATTTTTCTACATGTGGCCTCACGTCCAGAAAATCTGTACCAATTAACAGAAAGAGGGGAGAGGCAGGGGTACATGTCCTGGGGCCAACTACCCTGTGGGCCTTTCGGAAGCACTCCTTTGCCTTTCCACCAGGGCAGCAGACGGAGACTCCTCTCTTCACAAGGAACACACATGTCCCAAAAGTATGGCTGGCCAATGGCAGTGTGGCAGCCTGGCCTGGACCCTGGGTGGGGAAGACAGGACATCCATGGGAGGCCGGAGACCCCGAATGAAGTCTGGGGTTAATAGTAATAGGTTTTAATACTGGTCTCTCTGTTTTGAGCAACATAGCACAGAAATGCCAGCTGTCAACCTGCGGGCAAGCAGGTGATGGCACACACGAATGCCCTGCACTGCTTTGGCAACCTTTCCATAAATGTAAAACTATTCCAAAATTACAAGTTTGTTTAAAACTGCATCGCACCAATGTACAGTCCCACTCGAGGGGCACACAAGTGTTAGTGTTACATAACCTGCGGGCAGCGAGTGTTTTAGAACTTCAGGCCTTCAGTGAATGCTGAGTGTGTGCCCTCTGCATGCCCGTTGCCAGCTCAGGTGCCCGGGACAAGGTAAAGCAGACAAGGATCAGCGCCCTCCGCAGCTGACAGCCACTGGACAGAGGCAGACATTTCCCGTCAGAAGCAAGAAGTGTGGGATGCCTGGGCTGCTCAGTGGTTGGGCGCCTGCCTTTGGCTCAGGTCGGGATCCCAGGATCCGAGATCGAGTCCCATATCAGGCTTCCCGAGAGGCGTCAGCTTCTCCCTCTGCCTGTGTCTCTGCCACCCTCTCTCTCAGTCTGTGTCTCTCATGAATAAATAAATAAATCTTAAAAAAAAAAAAAAAAAAAAAGAAGAAGTAAGTGCTTCCAGATAAGGCCAGGGCAGACCCAGGGAAGGAAAGGAGGGATGGGCTGCCGTGTTGAACAGCGTGACCAGGGGAAGCCCCATGGGGGAAAGACACCCCAGCTCTCGCTGGACTGCGGAGAAGCAGAGCTGAGTGCATACCTGGGGAAAGGCACGTGAGGTCAGGTGAAAGCACAGGCTGCGCAAGGCCTTCTGGGCGTGAACAAAATGAGGCACAGGCCTCCCAATGCTCACCTGACACTCACAGCCGACTGGCTCTCCTGCCCCCATAGCCCCTTGCCATCGGGGGCTGTGCTGGGACAAGGGAACCTGAGCACAAAGGCAGCACTGCTTCCAGGCTCAGTCAACAAAAATCTTGCACGTGGTCCTCTCATCCTCCTTTTCCTGGTGCAGTGTCTATCCCAGAGGGAACAGCGGTGACATGACCGTCAGCTGGGCTCCCTGAACTACTGCCCCCACTAACCTGTGTGGGACCAAAGTCCTGAGCGGAGTCACCAGCTGGTGGGACCCTACACAGACAGCCACTGATGGGCTTTGAGGCTTTTATCTATTTATTTCTTTTTAAAAATTTGTATTTATTGATTCATGAGAGACACACAGAGAGAGGCAGAGAGGGACACAGACAAAGGGAGAAGCAGGATCCCCGAGGGGAGCCCGATGAAGGACTTGACCCCAGGACCCCAGGAACATGCCCTGAACTGAAGGCGGACACTCAACCACTGAGCCCCCCAGTGCCCCTTATTTCTTTATTCTTAGTCATCTCTATGCCCAATGTGGGGCTTGAATTCATGACCCCGAGCTCAAGCACACGCGCTCTTCTGACTGAGGCAGCCAGGCGCCACTGCCCCTGAGACTCTTGCTCTGAGGTCTGGGGGTGCCCATCACAGCAGCACAGCTTAGCTCCGGACCCATACAGAAGGACGTGGCTTCTACTATGTGAAATGAGCTAATTGTGAATTTGAAAAACATAAGCATCATTGTTTAATTTTAATTTATTAGATGATTAATGAACATAGACTGTATTCTCTAAGATGAGCATAACAAGATCCCCCCATATCCCTCGCTCTTATTGCGATGCTGGTAGCCCTGGCATTGAGGAGTAGCATCAATGTCCCTCCCCTCGAACCTGGGCAGGTCTGTAATCACAGTGACAGTGAGGTTCTGTGACTTCTATAGCGACGTACAAAATGCCATGACTTCCACCTGGTCCTGGTGGGACACCTGCTCTCAGAACCCAGCTGCCATGTCATGAGGATGCCGAGGCCTCATGGAGAAGTCAGGTGTCCGTGTCCTAGGGACAGTTGCAGTGGATGCCCCTGCGGACACCTGGTCATGTGAGGAAGACTCACATGGGGCCACCAGCCACAGGAGAGACCTGGGGAGAGAGCCGCCCTGCTGAGGTCAGCCAGGCCCAGAGCCACAATCAGAATCATCATGTTGTTATTGCTGTTTTGAGCCATAAGTGGTTTTTTTTAAGATTTATTTATTTATTTTGTGGGGGCAAAAGGAGAGAGAGAGAATCTCCAGTAGACTCCCTGCTGAGCACAGGGCCTGATACGGGGCTCGATCTTGTGACCCTAAATCACGACCTGAACTGAAATCACAAATGGATGCTTAACCAACTGAGCCACCCAGGCACCCCTTGAGCCACTAAGTTTTAAGGCAGTTTGTTACATAACAACAAATAATTGCAAGAGTGAAGCTGACATCTTCACTATTTTTATGTTATATATATATATATATACACACATATATATATGTATATGTATTTTTAAAGATTTTATTTTTAAGTAATCTCTACACCCAATGTGGGCTCGAACCCACAACCCTGAGATCAAGAGTCGCATTCTCCAGCGACTGAACTGGCCAGGTGCCCCAACTTTTATCTAACATATTGAAGTCTTTTCACACCATGATGCCACCTCCTTGACAGGGCTGCCTTTTCTCTTTCCACATAAAAGTGTGGAAACAGGACAAGGCCATGGATGGAACTACCAGAGATGTTCCTCAAAGCTGACTCAGATCTATTAACAACATGTTCTGGGCATAGCTGTTCAACTCACATGCAGCAGGTATTCAAGAAATATCTGTATGCTGTCCTTGGGGGGCAGGGGTGGAAATGGGGGGATGTTGGTCCAAAATCACAAACTTCCAGTTATAAGAGGAGAATGTTCTGGGGATGTGGTACACAGCATGGTGACTATAGTTAGGAACACTGTATCATATACCTGAAAGTTGATGAAGAGTAGATCCTAAATGTCCTCACCAGACACCTGCACATGGTGATGGAGGGGTTGGCCAACCCTATTGTGGTTAATCATTTCTTTCTATATATACATACATTGTATACAATATATTACATTGTATACCTTTTATTTATATAATGTTATATGTCAGTTATATCTCAATAAAGTTGGAAAAATAATAACTGTCTACATTCCTACATCTTATTTAAAATATAATAAAAAGGGCAGCCCGGATGGCTCAGCAGTTTAGCGCTGCCTTCAGCCCAGGGCCTGATCCTGGAGACCCGGGATCGAGTCCCACGTCGGGCTCCCTGCATGGAGCCTTTTTCTCCCTCTGCCTGTGTCTCTGCCTCTCTCTCTCTTTCTGTCTCTCTCATGAATAAATAAATAAAATCTTTAAAAATATATATATAATATAATTTAAAAATATATATATATAACCAACACAGGGTACCTAGGCTGGCTCAG
The DNA here is from genome assembly GCF_048164855.1 of Canis lupus baileyi. NCBI lineage: Eukaryota > Metazoa > Chordata > Mammalia > Carnivora > Canidae > Canis > Canis lupus. The sequence continues at coordinate 40,056,334 of NC_132843.1, read as the reverse complement.
TTGGAAGAACATGTGATTCAACTCTTGATCTTGGGGTCCGTGAGGAGACTCCCAGCTGAGCAGAGAGCCCCACATGGGATGGGTGTAGAAATTACTAAAAAAATTAAACTTGGACACCCTGGGTGGCTCAGCGGTTTAGCCCCGCCTTCAGCCCAGGGCCTGATCCTGGAGACCCGGGATCGAGTCCCACGTCGGGCTCCCTGCAGGGAGCCTGCTTCTCCCTCTGCCTGTGTCTCTGCCGCTCTCTCTCTCTCTCTCTCTCTCTGTATCTCTCATTAATAAGTAAAAAAAAAAAAAAAATTAAACTTAAGAGGCACCTAGGTGGCTCAGTCAGTTAAGTATTTGTTTTTAGCTCAGGTCATGATCTCAAGGTCCTGGGTTCGAGCCCCTCATGGGGCTCCCTGCTCAGTGGGGAGTCTGCTTCTCCCTCTGCCCCTCCCCCCTGCTCATTCTCTCTCACTCACTGGCTCTCTCTCAAATAAATAAAAAAATTATTTAAACATTTAAAAATAAACTTAGGGCAGCCCTGGTGGCGCAGTGGTTTAGTGCCGCCTGCAGGCCGGGGTGTGATCCTGGAGACCCAGGATCGAGTCCCACATCGGGCTCCCTGCATGGGGCCTGCTTCTCCCTCTGCCTGTGTCTTTGCCTCTCTCTCTCGCTCTGTGTCTCTCATGAATAAATAAAAAATAAAACCTTTAAAAAAAAATAAAAATAAACTTAAAAAATTAAATAATAAAATAAAATATAACCAACCTAATTAAATGTGTTCATGAAATTCAGATGCATTGTGCAATATTCTCCAGAAATACCTACCAATCTATCAAACTTTTTATTATGAAGGGCTTACAGCAAAGTTTTACTTGGCTTCTCTTCCTTTTTTCTTCTCTTCAGTTTCCTTTTCATTCAACAAAATAATGTATATATCATCTCCAAGGAAAAAGTCAAGTCATCCATAGGAAGGTATAGGAAAACACACTTGCACCCCATCTTCTCCACAGGGAAGCCCTGTTGATATTTAGGTATAGATCTCTCTGGGCATTTTTCCTATTTATTTATCTTCACGTATACAAACATACTGTGGCGGAACGTACTTTCCACAAACGGGCATGACATTTCCTATCCCACATGCTTTTCCAACACCTTGAGGTGCCCCAGCAGGTGGGGGCTCTGACTGCTGCCTCAGCAAGCCCCAAGCTGCCTTACTAATGTGTGACAGAAGTGATGCCAGGTCACTCCCAAGGCTAGGTACTAAGAAGCAATATCGATCCTCCCTGGCTCTTTATGCTAGGACACATAATTTCTGGAGTCCTGAACCACCTTGTAAGAATTCTGTCTACCCTGAATCCTCTGTGCTGGAAAGTCAACAGAGAGGGACTACAGAGAGATGTTATCATAGATTTCTGGACCCCACCTGTTGGAGTGTTCCCAAGTGCCCAAATGAGTGGCCAGAGTGCAGACACATGAGGATGCCCTCACCTCTAGCCCAGTCAGAACAGAGCAGCCCAAGGTACTGAGTAAAAACCACCCAACAGAACCCAATCAATCCCTGAAACTATGATGTAATATGATAGTTGTTTTTATAAGCTAAGTTGACAGAGTTGCTTATTACACAAATACTCATACATGCTTATTTGCATAAGTAGCCTGTGGTGGTATCGATTGCTCTGAGACTGGCCTTTTTCAAAAGTAGGCTCCACGCCCCACATGGGGCTCCAACTCATGACCCCAAGATCAAGAGTCACGTGTTCTACTGACTGAGGCAGCCAGGTATCCCTGAAACTTGCTTTCTTTGTTCAACAATTTGTTTCCGACCACTGTGTGTCTCTGGGCCTGGCCCCGCTGCTTGCTTTGCAAGGCTGTGTGGCATTCCACAGCACAGACACTCCATGATGGAGCACAGAGGGTTTCTTTTGTCTGGCACTGGGTCTTCAAAGGAAGACTTACTTGGGAGCCCACCATATCAAACAAGTGAAAGAAGCCACTGGCCTCTCACGCACCTTTCCTCACTAACCTCCCTGGAGGGAGGGCCTTTGAGGAGCTCCTACCTATTGGTGACACCTTTAAAGATCCCTCCTGGGCACAGAGTCCATGCACAGGGCACAGCAGTGATGCTCGGTCTGTCCTCTTTTCCCTTCCATCTGAGATATAACTGACATATAATTGTATACTATCTGCAGGCATATGATGTAAGACTTTGATATTTGTGTGTGCCATGACATGATCACAATTAGTCCAGCTGACACCTATCACCACACAGTTACTGTTTCTCTGGTGATGAGAAGTGCTTCTTGGGATCCCTGGGTGGCTCAGCGGTTGAGCCCCTGCCTTCGGCCCAGGGCATGATCCTGGAGACTGGGGATCGAGTCCCACATTGGGCTCCCTGCATGGAGCCTGCTTCTCTCTCTGCCTCTCTCTCTCCCTCTCTCTGTGTCTCTCATGAATGAATAAATAAAATCTTAAAAAAAAAAAGAGAGAGAGAGAGAGAGAAGTGCTTCTTGGTTTCAAATGTGCATTCAAATCACCCATACATTTGGCAACTGCGAGTTGTGATTAGCAGGTAGGCAGTGCGCTGCGCTTCTGGGGAGTTCTTTTCTTTTCTTTTCTTTTCTTTTCTTTTCTTTTCTTTTCTTTTCTTTTCTTTTTTCTTTTCTTTTCTTTCTTTTCTTTTATTTTCTTTTTTTAATATTTTATTTATTGATTCATGAGAGACATAGAGAGAGAGGCAGAGACATAGGCAGAGGGAGAAGCAGGCTCCCTGTAGGGAGCCTGCTGCAGGATTTGAACCCAGGACTGGGATCATGACCTGAGCCAAAGGCAAACCCTCAACCACTGAGCCACCCAGGTGTCCCTTCTGGGCAGTTCTGTCCAGCAGCCGTCTGGGGTCCATGCCTGCCCAAGTGGTCTGGGGTGGCCTACCCAAGCCCGCTCCCACTTTCTTCTCTGATCTCCCGAAACTGTGGTGCGGTTCAAACCTGGAGTTGTGAGAGTCTAGCTTCCCAGTTCCCCTGGAGCCTCCTGTTCTCACCTCCAGCCTTGGTACTTCTTTCTCCAAACTGCCTCCCAGGCCAGCCAAGGTCATGGCCCTGGTCTGCAAGCTGGGGTGGTGAGGCTGAGCTCCCCCGCCACGCACACAGGAAGTTATGAACCCATGAACCGGTGGGTAGAGACTCTATTCTCACCATTCTAGAATTTCTATTCTCTGGTCTCCACTTCAAACATCTGTCTTAGAAGAAACGGGAATACAGGTGTCTGCAACTGTATCCTCTCTGTTGTCATTACTCACTTCTCCAGCAGAGGACGCTTTGGGGGGCCCTTTCTTGATAAATGGCTCCATGTGTGACTTCCCCGCTGCCACTGCCATGAGAGAGAGGGAGACACCTCAGAGACCTTCCACGAACCGCAGTGAGGCTCAGGGCTCACCCAAAGCATAGCCAGTGCTCCGACAACAAGTTTGCATGGGCCCATCAGCTGGCCCTTAGTCACACGGGATCTCCTTCTGTGGGGGATAGAGGAGAGGGGCTTTGGTGAAGCTCCTTACACACATCGTTTAGTTTTTTTATTGTAATCTCTAAGATTATCAGCTTCCCACTATCACTGCAGAGAGCCAGGCTCAGAGAGGGTCAACAGCTTGCCGAAGGTCACACAGCTGGAAATGGTTGAGCTGGGATGGTATCTCAGGTCAGCCTGACCAGGCTTCTCTGCTGGCTATCTCTAAGCCTGAGCAACTTTGAGGTCCCTGTGTAGCACACAGAGCTCCTTTTTTTTTTTTTCCAAATATTTTATTTATTTATTCATGAGAGACATAGGCAGAGGGGGAAGCAGGTTCCCCGTGGGGAGCCCAATGTGGGACTCAATCCCAGGACTCCAGGATCACGACCTGAGCCAAAGGCAGACACTCAACCACTGAGCCACCCAGGCGTCACAGCATACAGAGTTCTGACTACCTTCGTCTTCTTTATTAGTACTTGCAACTTAGAGTTCATAAGGGGACTAACTGCGCACTGAGGCTTCCCCTCTGTGCAGACTCCTGGGTCCCTCCCCTATCCCTGTGACCCCACACTCAGGGCAACAGTGAAACCATTTCCTCCTGTGACCCTTGACAGGGCAACAGACAGGCCTGGCTTTGAATCCAGAGCCCCTTCTTGCTATAGGACTAGGAACATGCTCCTTAACCTCTCTGGGCTTCTGTTCCATCCTCTGTACAAGGAGGATGAGAATTCTGTAACCAATGGGCTGTTTGTTGTATGATGATGACAATGACACATATGAGGCCTTCCAGAGTGCCTGGCATGGAGCAGGCATGAAAAAAAGCCAAGCTTGTCCCCTTGACCTCCAGCTTCCTCTCCTCCTGGGTAAGCAATCAGGAGGGCCCTGTGTCTTCCAGGCAACATGACCCTCTGGGGCCAGTCTGGGGTGTGTGAGGTGGGTGGATGGCAAACCCCCAGGCCTCATGGAGAGGAGGGGGCCAAAGCACACCCAGTTCCTTGCAGAATTCGGGACCACACCAGGAGAGGCAGCAAGAGTTCCCAGCCAGTACGTGTAGCCTGTGTTGCAGAGAGTCTGGGGGCACAATAACTGCTCGCCTCATGAAGGTGCTGCCTCTGGGTGGGAGCTGAGCCACTGGCAGAGCCAGCAGATGAGAGTGGTGACAGCCCTGTGTCAACACTGTGGACGGCCTGAGCTGCTTCCCTAGCCTGGCAGAGATGCAGCTGGGTGGGGATCAGGGCTCAAAGGACAAAGGACAGAGTCTTTCCTATGGATGGTTACCTCTGTCGAACTCCAAACCACCTAAAAATACACTGAAAATCACAGGAAATCCAGTGGAGAAGTTCAGCTCTGAGAACACTGGGACTTCCGGGCAATCCCTTCTCTGGGCAGCCCCCCTCTCGCTGGGAGCTGGTGGAGCTTCCCTCCCCAGCAAACTGCCAGCCTGGAGCACCTGCACGTCCACAGGGGCTCCCACCTTTCACTGGACAGGGCAAGCCCTCCACCCCTCCAACTACCAGTGAAAGATGCTTAACCCGTCTTTCTTCCCCTAGGCTCCCGAGTCACAGCGTCCTGTCCCAGCAGAGGACCACACTCTCATTAACACAGCACTGGGCGACAGCACATCCCTCCTCTGCAACTGTCATGAGGAGGATGGGAGAGGGAGCCTTGAGCTTTGCCCACCCTGCTCCTTTCCTGTCTCCTGCCTCCCCCGCCCCTTCGATCCTGCCAGGGCCCCCCCTTGCCCTCCAGGTACCCAGCCTCTGTTGCCTAGCAACGGCCAGCCTCTTCCCCAACCTCAGCACCCTCCCTGGTTGCTCTGGTAGAGCTGTGGCTGCAGTAGGGCGGGGAGGGCTGCCACGAACTGTAGGGGAACAAGCCCCCCAACATTACATCAACAGGGCTGAATGTAAAGCCCAGGGCCCCGCACTGACTCTTGGAAAGTCCTGCCCTGCTCCCCTGCCCCAGCTTCTGCCAGGATGCTGCTGCCCCTCTCACATAGGACGTCCCACCCTACATCTGCCCTGGGTCTCTGGGTCCACCCTGGGGTCTCTTCCTCTCTTGGGGTCAAAGCCTGTGTCCTCTGGTCCATCCTGGGACTCTGCCTCCACAGGCAGAGGTCTCAGGGGCCTGCCCAGCCCATCCTTGGGTCCCTCCTGCTCAGACTGAGCAATAGACAGTCATCTACATCAATCCCCTTGCTCTCCACATTGCTATAGCAACCATGGCCACACCTCTTGATAGCACCTTCCTAGGAAAGGCCTAGGTGGGAGGGGGTCATGGAACAGGCCCCCAGGGATACCCTGCACCTGCCCTGGGCTTCCATTTCAATGCAAACTGACACTGAACTTCTGGCCAACCAGGAGAGGATTAGGCCCTGAAAAACAAATTGTATTCCCTCCGTCCCTCTAGCCACCATATCAGAGTCCCCAAGAGAAGCTCCCGAAGAAGCCCAGCACTGGTTAGGTGGGTTCCCGACTCCTGAAAGGCCCCCTAGCCCTCTGCTGACAGAGTGCCTTCCTGGGGGCACTGTGTTCATCTTCTTGTCAGAGTCCACCTGGCTTGGCCTCTTTACCTGCACTACCTGCCACCCCCCCCCACCCTCTGCCCAGTCCTGGATGCTTGGGTCTGATAATAGGATCTGTGGGGTAAGAAGCAGGACTAGAAAGTGGTCAGCAAAGGGTTGGCGGAGCGGAAACACTTCCAGGGTAAAGGCAGCCGGGTGGGGCCCAGCTCCCTGGCAGGACTCAGGACAGGCAGGGAGGGGTGCAGAGCTGAGGGCTGAGGGAGGCTCAGGGAGGGAGGCCCAAGTCTGCCTTCTAGCAGAGGAAGCAGGCAAACAGCAGATGGAACTTTCAGGCAGGAGGCCGGACCAAGTGACCTCACCCAAACCATGTGGTCTGCTCCTATTGCAACCTGGCCAGCGTCCCAGCTCTCCTGGGTCCCCAAGTCGGAGAGCTTTTTATAGTTCACTCCCCAACTTGGGTTTGAATAATTAAACAAGATGGACAGAAATAGCAGCTGGACGGCAAAGTTGGGTTATTTTGGGGTTTTCTGGAACACAGAGTGCTCCTGGGCAGCACCCTACCCCTGCAGGGGGCAGAGCCAGCATCAAGGCTGCTGGGAGATTCCTGGGGGGACCCACCCATGTTCCTCAGGGCTCCTGACTTGACAGGGTTGCTCTCAGCCACAGGAGGGTCTCACCACTTCTTCCCTGGTCTTCAAGGAAGGAGAGGGCTCCCAGTGCCTTCTGCTCAGAGCTCCTCCTTCTGCCGTCTGTCGGCCCCTTCTACTTCAGAGATGGTGACAGATATTGAAAATCAGATCGATAAGCAGCTGCGAGACAGGCTGAACCAGGATGAGGTGCCTACTGCTCCTCTGGCCCAGGAGCTGTAATCAGGTGGTAGGAGGTCTTGTGCCCTCCCCCTGGTCCCCACTATAGCTCCTGGGAAGCTGTAGCAGGCTGGGAGTTTGGGAGGTGGGGGGAGTTCAGAGCAGGGCAGACAGATTAGTGCTGGATGAGCCTGGGTTCCTGCTGCGGAGGGGAAAGGGCCAAAGATGGACTGAGTCTGGGCTCAGAAACCCTGAAGGGGTAAGAAGCTCCCCTCTTGCAGCTCCCTCTCCCCTGGCTTCCTGGGTCAGGGTTCTAGCAGCTGAGCTAGAGCTGGGAAGCACTGGGGAGGCCCCCTCAGGTCTCCACTGCAGACCAATCATTTGCGGCTTGTTTGCATAATACTTTTGGTTCAACCACAGCAACTAGGGCCTCATCCCTACTCCACCTGGAGGCTCTGCCACAGAGCTAAAAACCTGGGGCTCAGAGGGGGCATTTGGGAAGCTTTCTCTCTTTCGGTAACCACTTCAGGGGTGGGTTTGGAGGTCAGACTTCAGGAAATACTGAAATCATTCATTCATTCATGTATACTCATTCAACAAACATTTTAAAATCACCACTGAGGGATCCCTGGGTGGCTCAGCAGTTTAGCGCCTGCCTTTGGCCCAGGGTGTGATCCTGGAGTCCCAGGATCAAGTCCCACGTCGGGCTCCTGGCATGGAGCCTGCTTCTCTCTCTCCTCCTGTGTCTCTGCCTCTCTCTCTCTCTCTCTGTCTATCATAAATCAATCAATCAATCAATCTTTGAAAAAAAATAAAATCACCACCGATAAGCTTTGCACTGTGTTGGTTCTGGGAACAAAGCAGTGTGGCAAAGGCCTTGCTCTCAAGAAGCCCACAGTCTAGGGACGCCTGGGTGGCTCAGCAGTTGAGCACCTGCCTTTGGCTCAGGGTGTGATCCCGGGATCCGGGATGGAGTCTCCATGGGGCTCCTTGCAGGAAGCCTGCTTCTCCCTCAGCCTGTGTCTTTGCCTCTGTGTGTGTGTGTGTCTCATGAATAAATAAATAAAATCTTAAAAAAAAAAAGAAGCCCACAGTCTAGTGGGGGACCTGGGCATCTGACAATCTCCTCCCCACCACCACCCAGTGCTTATGTGAAACAAGTGCTGCACTTAACCATCACAGAAGTTTACATGGTCGGAGCAGCACTAGCTCCATTTGACACTGAGCAGAACTAAGATGAGAAGCCCTCAGTCCCTCGGCTAGGAAACAGTGTAAGTGGAACTGGAACCCATGCCTCGGTGATTCCAAGGTCTGTGCTCTTGAGACCGGTCCTGTAGTCACCAAGGCACAGAAGGAAGCTGCAGATTGTTAAATGCTACAGGTGGTCAAGATAGTGGAGGCGCCTTTAGTGTGGGGATGTGCTAACCTGCCCGTGGGGCAGTCAGGGAAGGCCTCCTGTAGGAGGCGGCTTTGCACCCAACCCCAGTCTTTCTACAAATGTCAAGTACCTGTCTACCGCGGGAGACACCGAGGAGAACCAAGTCCCTGCACTGTGGACATGCTAGGCACGGATGAAGGAAGTGTGAAATCATAATTGGGCGAGTCTTAAATGCCAGCCTCCCTCAGCCTCAGAGTTGTTCTGCTCCTCCTGGGTGTCTGTCCGAGGCGAAAACTCCAAACTTCTGGGGAACCTGGGAAGGAGCAAGACTCCTACCTGTCCTCTCTAACACCTATCCTGCATTTCCTCCTGTTCCCTTAGATTTTCCCACCTCTCATCTCATTCCTCTACTTCAAGGCCACATTCACAGCAGCAGCCCGGCAAGCCCAGGGCGCCTGGCCCTTTAAGGCCACCTTCTTCCCCCCACGTGCCGTCTGGTTGGGCTGGCGACGCTGACGCACGCGTGACGTCAATGGCAGCTGGCGGAGTCTGGGCACGAGGAGCGAAGTTGGGATGGGGGTGGTGGTGGGGGGGGGGAGACGAGAGCGAGAAGGCGGTTCATTTGCATTTAAAGGGGCCACTCCCGAATTACGGCCCGGGCTCTAAAGAAATGTGTATCTGGCAAACTTTCTGTCCTAGGCTACGAGGCGAGAAAAAGGCGTGGTGAAGCTGAAGTAGACGGTGACTTGAGTTTGCGATGTCAATTATGTCCTTCCGCGCAAAGGGAGAAATAGTCCGTTGGTGCCCGGGCTGGAAGCACGTGACCTGGAGGGGGCGGATGGGGGGGGAGAGGGAAGGAGGGAGGAGCTGGGGAGGCGAATGTCAGGCTTCGTTTCAGCTGCCCCCACCCCCACATCCTGCCCACCCTCTTGCAGCTGCCACCACATCCTGCCCAGCCTGGGGCAGGGAACTCTTGTGGAGGGGGGGCACGGACTGAGGACCTGGCTTTGGCACCCCTTTCCTGCCCCCTTCAGATCCTGGGTGGAGCTTCTGCCCTTTGCCCTGGGCCTGGCCCCAGGCACCCTGGCGCTGAGCATGGGGCACAGCTCTGCCAGCACAGCCTAGGACAACTCTCTGCTTAACTCCGCCCCCCCTTCTGGCCCAGAGCTGGACTTGTCTGGGCCCTAGATCAGAGCCTTATCCCTGGGCTAGCACAGAGTTATCAATGGACAAATAGAGGAGGTGTTCAATAAAGTTTTTATAATGTTAGCTAAGATACACAGCTACATACGCAGATATGCACAGATTCATGTAACAGACATTTGCTGTGTTCATTCCACTCCAGGCCCAGCAAGGCCCTGAAATCCCAAAGCTGATTGAACTGCTGCCCTCAAGGATCTGGTGCCCTCAAGGAGCTCAGGATCTGGTGAAGAAGAATAAGCTGGAAACCAAAAATGTCAATCCAGTCTGATTGTACTGATGAGGTAGCCACAGGGAGTAGAGAGCCCTCTATACACAGAGAGGCACAGGATGATACACAAACTCACCCCGAGAATGTGCACACAGAAGGACCCTCAGGCTCATGCTGATGGCCTCTGCCCTCAAACAAGGTGGAAGGCTTGGGGAGAGATGGGAAAACTGGGAGGAAGAATGAACAGCCTAATGGAAGGGATGGGATGGATGGAGTGGGGGTGGGATGGACTGGTCCAGAGGGCTGTGAGGAAGGCTGGAGGGGTCAACTGAGCAGCCAGGCAAAGGCTGGAACAGCAGGCAGAAGAGAAGCAGCTGCTGGGGAGGAGGAAGACCTTTCCAAATAAAGACGGGCTAGGGTGCTTGGGGAAGTGTGAATAAAGGGAGCTGTTGGTGCCCCTCTGCTGTAGAAACTATGAAGAGGATACTGTAGAGAGAAGTCACACACTTCTTAGGACTTTGGTGGGCACTCATTTGACTCCTCCGGGATTTTATAGTAACTTTGGGCTGTAAGATTACTTTTCTCTACAAAAGATGGGTTGGGAGCCAGAGAGGCAGAAGGAAAAATGGAACCCAAGCACCTGAGCTGCCAGGGTGTTTTCCCCCCTAGAAGATTCTGGCATGGGTAGTGCGGGGGCTAGAAGAAAAAGATGTAGTGAGTCAGTTTCAGGAAGTCTTTTATTATAATTTAACTTCCAGCAACTTTACTCCCTAGATCCTTTCTTAGTCCTCCATGGAAATCAAGACCTCATATTTGCTACCTTTCCTTTCCATGAAGTTGTCTCTATAAATATAAATATAAATATAAATATAAATATAAATATATGTAAATTCCACCCCGCTTGCAATGTCAACCTCTGCGACTCTCTCCTACTCTGTTCTCTAGTGAATTACCATTCAGCGTCTAAAGGTCTGGGATACTTCATCTCCCTCACTGAGCTCCTTCCTCCCTTACCTTCTCTATCCAGCTCCTGGCCCTTTAACACCCTTCCAGGTGACTCACCTTCCTTCCTCATTCCTTTGTTAAGAACCCAACATTCCAAGGCAGGGAGGAAGACCCAGCCAATCACAGCCCGGAAAACCTGCCTCCGGCTCAGGATTGGCTGGAGCCGTGGTTGGCGGGAGGCTCACCGCGCAGATCCATCAGAGACTGGGGAGGGGGTTTCTGGGAATGAGGCGTAGGAAAGAATTTGGTCTGGGACGGCTTATGTTCTTGGAGAGAATCGTTAAAGGGGAACTGGGGCCATAGGGGACTCTGGCTTGGAAAGCCTGAAAACTGGTGGCAGGGTGAGAACTCATCCCTCTCGGTCTCCTGGGGGCTTGGGTGCCCCCTGCCCACTTTGTTTTTTTTCCTATGATCATGGGACCCAATGGTCTAAAGGCTGAGTTCCCAGGCCTGTTCTAAGAAGTCTTTTCCAGCAGCCCTGGATCTCTCCAGTCTCAACATTCTGCTTTCCCGACGTCGGAAACAGCCGGAAAATAAACACCCTGATGACTAAACGGTTTCTCCAGCTAGAGCCTGGGGAAGCACTAAAAATAGAGGCCACAAGTGAGGGGAGGTTCCCCACTTGAGGGGGGGGCGGCACTTTCCCATCTTGCTACTGCCACAGCCCCAGCCCTGGCACAAGGCTCTGTTCTTCTCATGGTTCTGGAGAACAGGGCAGATGGGCTCCCCTTGCCTGCCTGAGATCTTTGGGGGCAAGCTAGCCTTACTTGGCAGGGAAGACTGGTATCCTCTGGTGCTGGGGCTCCATCTCCCAGGTCTGACAGGGAACCAAGAGGCTACATTTGGGGGCAAAGCAGGGCACTGTTTAAATCAGGTTTCCTGGGACACCCGGGTGGCTCAGCAGGTGAACGTCTGCCTTTGGCTCAGGGTGTGATCTTGGAGTCCTGGGATCAAGTCCCACATTGGGCTCCCTGCATGGATCCTGCTTCTCCCTCTGCCTATGTCTCTGCCTCTCTCTCTGTGTCTCTCATGAATAAATAAATAAAATCTTAAAAAAAAAAAATCAGGTTTCCTAAAGGAGAGGCTGGGTGTAAGGGTTGAAAACCAAGGCCAAGGAAATGGGAGACTGCTGGCCTCCCGTTTTAGGACATACAAGCCTCCAAACTACTGGCCCAGCAGTTCCACTGATCTTGCCTCCTTTGAGGCTTGTATGGGATGATGGTCCTAAAGGAGTCTTGGCAGTCCGGCCCTTAAATTATTATAATGTAGCATGAAGCACTGTTCTAAGCAATCTACCTGCATAAACTAATTTAATCTTCACACCGAATTTATGAGTTGGGTACTATTATCACCACCTTCATTTTACCCATAGGATCATGAGGTACAGGGAAGTTAAATGAGGTACCCATGTTCACAGGTAATAATACATGGTAGAATGAGGATCTGAACCAAGGCAGCTGGAATACTCCAGCATTGATGCTTTTAATCACCATGACTTGCTGCCTCTGTCTATGCATATTAGTCTTCACCCAGAATTTAGCCCAGTTCTTAACCCAGAATCTAGTCTTTGTTCAGTAAATCAGACCCAACCTGATAGAAATCAGGGCGTGTGAAGAACTGAGTACGCTTCTGTTCTGCAAGGTTCCTAGAGATAGAAGCCAAGTACTCCATCATTTCCTAAAGCTCCAGGTAGGCAGCAGCCGGGTCTGGGAGTAACAGGGTTACTGGAGAAGACGTAGTGGCACCCGCACTTCTGTCCTAGGGCAGGTAAGGATTCACCACGCCCCGGGGCAACTAGGGATTTTTAAATTTTAATCTTTTTTAAAAGAGCTAGTACTGCTTCTTTAATAAGATGCTTTTGGGCGTTTCCTGTGCTGGGGGAAATTAAGGTCCCGCCCCTTTAAATTGCCCCCCTCGGCTGTAAATGCTCCGGGGCCGCAGGCACTGGGGATTAGGTCACCCCAGAACTATGAGCTGTCGCTTTAAATTGCTGGGCGGCAGCCGAGCCGGGCCTGGGAGGGGAGGGGCCTGGTTCAGGTGGAGGAGCCGGCAAGCTCCCCAGGTAACCCCCGGACGAGACCCCGCCTCTCCGCTGGGCTCCGGCGCGCGCTTAGTGGGGGGACGGAGTCCTGTCGCCCTTCAGCGTCCACCCTGAATTCGTCTACTTCGACGGCCACCTCCAACTCTCCCGGGGCTGGGAGCCAAGGGGGCGCGCTCGTGTGCGCTGATGTGCGGCGGCTAGCGAGCCTCCCGGGAAGACCGCGGCGAGCGCACGGGGGCAGCAGCGCCGAGGGGCACCCCGCGCGGGCCGTCCTCCGCGGGCCGCTGGCCTCGCCTCCCAGCGCTGCAGCCCGGCCCCCCTCCCCTTCCTTCTCCTCCCCTCCCCTACCGGCCGGCGGAGGGATCCGCCGCTCCCGGAGCCGCAGCCTAGCCTGGAGGGCGGTGGGTGGGGCGCCCGGCCCGCCCGGCCGGCCGCGGGAGGTGCGAGGCGGGGCCACGGTCAACCCCGCCCTCTCCGGCCCCGCCCCGCCAGCGCGGGCTCCTCTCATTGGTCCACCGGCCTGTCCGTCAGCCCTGGGCCCCACCCCTCAAGCTAGGCTGAGCTGTGCCTACGTCGGCCTCGACTCCCGGGGGCTGGAGGAGTTACCTTTGGAGCCCGAAAGGAGGAAGGAAGCAAAATATCAACAACGCCGAGGCGGCTCGGGCGCTCGGCCCCGGTCCCCCTTGCCCGCCCCGCGCCTGCCCGCCCCCGCGCCCACGGCGGGGGCCCAGGCCCCCCGGCGCCGCCCAGGGCCCGCGCGGACGCCGGCCTCGCTTGTTATTCCCCCCGCCCGGAGCTGCGGGTGCCCGGTGTTGAAGATCCCCGGACCGGCGACGAAGGCCACCCCTCCCAGCAGTGACACCCCCTTCCCCCAGCGGGGCCGGTGAGTGGGGAAAATAAAGCGCCTGCCGCTTTAAGAGGCCCCCTCCCCCACCCCGTCCTGGGGCTGGGGTGGAGGGTGGTCCGTACCGTCCCCGGGAGGGGTGGGTCGTGGTGGCTCCGGGGGGGGGGGGGAGGAACTCGGGGAGCGGGCTGCTTCCACGCGGCTTCGTGGGGAGACTGCGTGGGGGCTGCGTGTTTGTGCAGAGGCCCCGGCTGGGGACAAGTGCAGGGGGCCCTATTCCCCTGTGTGTCGGGGTCGGGGTCGCGCCGGTGTCCGGGCGTCCGGGGGGGACGGCGGCCTGCGAGCGGGCCGCGGAGGGGCGCTACCCTCAGAGGGGGTCTCCGGTGACAGCCGGGAGCGACTGACATTTTAACAGCCGGCCCTCCCTCCCTCTCCCTCCTCGCGCCGCCTGTTCACTCCTCCTTGGCCCGAAATGGTGCAGAAGGGGGCCTGGGAGGGCGGCGGGAGGGTGGGGGCGGGGGGGAGCCGCAGCTGTTTGGGAAGCGGGGGAGGGAGGGGGGACGTTGTTCAGATGACACCGGGGTGGTGGGTTGGGGTGTGTGAGTGTGTGTGTGTCCGGCCCGGGATGGCCCGGCGCCTGTGCGCTTGGGACGTACACTCACCGCGGAGGTGGGCGCGCTCGACCCTTGCTGGGGATCTCCCACCCCATTCCAAGACCCCCGAGCTAGTTTGTCAGCAGCCCCGTTTGGAGAAACCCTGGCCAGAAGTTTGCAGCTGTTCAACATCTGGGCAAGAGTTCTCCAGTCCCTCTTTCCACCGATGGCAGGCTGAACTGGCCTGGGAGTGGGGGTCGAGGGAGTGTTTGGGGGGCTTTTGGGGAGGCACCGTCAAGGAGACTAGGATGCATCTTGAGTATTGGCCCCCTAGCAGCTCTCTCTGGTCAGGTTGGGGTCTCAGGGGGAGGGGGGAAGGGGCCCTGTCCTTAGTGATTCCAGCTGACAGCCCTCCAGGCGTGGAGGGGAGGGTTCTGGGGTGTGGGTCACTTGGAACCGCTGTCGAGATTATTCCAGGTTTGTCCTTCTGAGTGGGAGGTTCTCTGTACCTCCCCTTCCAGGGTGCATTCATTGTTGGTGGGTTGGGGGAGGGTACAATGGGTGGATCCTCTGCCCCCCTTTCCTGTGGCCAGTCCCCCTTTTGAGGTCTCCTTGTTGGCCCAGTTTCTTTGGTTTGGGGGGTGGTCCTCCCTCCCCCTCCTTCATCCCTTTAGTGGGTCTCCTAGGTAGTTCAGGGGCCAGCCTGGACTATGGGAAGTTTGCCGTCTGGGGCGGTGACCTTGGGCCGCTCTGGCCTCGAGATAGGAGGGGAGCCCAGGCCAGCCTGAGATTGGTGTTTTGAAGTTAAGGAGCTGTCCACCTCCCACTCCTCTTCAACCCCCCAATGGGGAAGTCTTGGTAGCCAAGGAGAGCATTGAAAATGCACATGTCAGTGTTCACAGATGTCCAGCCCGCCTGTGGCCGCTGGGTCACACCCGCCCCGGGACTGAGCCTGGCTGTCCCAGCTCCCACGGCCTGCCTGGGAATGAATTTCCTTCCTGTGGTTTCCCAGTGTGTTGGGCAGGAGATGGGGGTGGGGTGGGATCAGTGTGAGGGTGGCTGAGGACCCGTTTATGTGGGGTGGTTGGGGGACACTAGAACTTATGTAGGCCTTTTTCTCAGTTGGCCCAGCACGGGCACCTGGACCCTGGGGTCTCAGTGGTCATATTCTCTTTGTTGTATCTTCCTCACCCCCAACATCTGTGTGTATATGCATGTGTGTGCAGGTACAGTCATAAGTGAGGGGTCTCTGGTTTCTCTGGGAGAAGGAAGATTTTTCACTTACACTCCTTTAGGGACCAGAGAGGTGGAGCTTTTTACCTGAAATCACTTAGCAGATCTGTGTCAGGGCTTTAGTGTAAGTGCCACTCTTTCAGGCATGGCTTCACCTTCGGGAGAGGCCGTAAGACGGAAGACAAAATCCTTGCTCTGGGAACCCCTGGTCACAGGAGAGCAGCAGGACCCAGTCCAAGAGCATCATCACCCCTGTGTTGGGGGATGGGCATGAGAGGTTGGGCTAGAGCTTCTGTCTCCTGTACCCACTTCCTGGAACAGAGTGATGGAGGACTTGGAAGGGTGGCTGTGACCTACTGCCCACTGTCTACCCCACTCTATACCTGCTGTTCCTGGGCTGGGGGCGCCTGGGCTTCCCAGCTCTGCCCCTCTTGGCTCTGGGCTCTTCTGACAGACTGGGAGATATGATAGTCTTTCTGGCTGCTGTTATATAATCTTTCTCCAGCAGGGTGGTGGTGGTTTTTGTTTTGTTTTTTGTTTTGTTTTGTTTTGTTTTTGTTTTTTTTTAATCTTCCCTGGTCTTTCCTGGGAGGTGTGATGGGGGAGAAAGTGGAGTGTAAAGTCCCCTGGGATGGGGGTCTGGAATACCAGTAGAAGGAGGCTGGAGGAGGCCCCCAGCTCCTTCCGGGCACAGGGAAGGGGAGGCCTTAGGTTACAACCTCATTGATTAGGACCAAGCCCCTCCCAGCCTCCTCCTCTTACCCTCCCTGGGAAGGTCCCTGCCATGGGCATCCCTAGCTCATGCGCCCCCAGAGAGGCCTGGCCTACCGCTCATCTTTTGCTAACCTCCCCTGGCCACCTGAGTAGTCTGTCCTCCCTGGCTGGCTCCGGGTGCAGAATCTCAGTGCTCACCCTGGCCTGGGGTGGGCTGGCCCCGTGTTGGACACTTCATCACCCACTTCTCTGCCTGGGTGGGAGCAAGAGGAGTTGGGACAGACGGATGGGTCCAGCATTTTCCCTGGTTGCATTTGGAGCCAGGTCCCTAGCTTCTCTGACCTTCCAGTCCAGAAGGTAGTGGCCTTGCTGGAGAAGAGGAGTTGGTGGGGGTGGGGAATAGAGGCCTGGCCTCGGGGCACACATCCAACTGGGGTTTCTTTGGTTTCTACCGTGCCTGTGAGTTGTCAGGGGTTGGACTCTGGGTGATGTGGCACTGTGATGGGGGGCTCTCTTCACCCTGTGGGACCATGGCAGGGACTCTCTGAGGCCACCGGGTTTAAGGCAATTATCTCGCTTTTTACAGGGAAGGAGGAGGTGGTGCAGGAGCCGGCATAGCCTCAGCATCACTATAATTGCTGGTGGCTTTTATGAGCCAGTCATGGGGCCGGAGTCCGGCCAACCGTCTGTCCTTCTGTCCCAGTTTGGTGACTTACTCATGGTGAGAGTGTGTGAGGCGCCCATAGTTCTATGTGGGAAGCTGGACACCTTGCTGTGCTGTGCTTGATGTTACCCAGCCTATCCAGTGCTGCACAGGCCAAATGGGGTGCAGACTCCAGGCAGCACTCGCTGGTGGAGCTGGATGAGGAGAGAGGTGTGGCTCTGACTTGGCCTAGGAAAGACCAGGATCTCGAAGTGCTCTCTTCTCTAGCCGCTCTCAGTAGCTCTGCTTTCTGAGAGGTCTCGAACACTGGCCTGGTGGGGCCGGGGTATTTTCTCTTCCGTCTCCTTGCCTGAGACTGAGGAAAGTTTGTCATGGAGCCTTCGGGCCCTTTGCCCTCCTCTGAGAGGCGCTGGGTGGGGGTCCCATACTCAGGTGCACCTGGCAGGTACCCAGCATTTAGTGGCACGCATGCATGAAGGTCTGCAAGCACAGACACATGGGTGTGTAGAGTAGCTGCCACCCCGAGGGGGGTGAGGAGGACTAGTGAATGGGAAGATGATGAAGGGATTGGAGGGTGGGGATGGGATGGGTGGGGGAGCAGGGGTGAGGAGACAGAGGCCTGCAACAATCTGGAAGAGGAAAAGCTGACAGGAGCAGGAGGGATTGAGGTTAGACCATAGATGGGCAGCCCTAGAGCATGGCTTGCTCCTTGAGGAGCTCTGGCTGACTCCTGTCACTGCCCCTGCAGCACCCCTGGTGCCCCTCCCCGTGGCCCTGGCCCACACCTCTGCCCCCGCCTCAAACCAAGTGCCCTGGGGTAAGTCAGCTTTCCAGGTGGACAGGATTCAACACTAGCCTGATGGTGGTCAGAGCACCCGGGAGTCCTGGTGATGTGTGCTGGTCACTGTCTCCTACCCATCCACTCTGCTGAGCAAGGCTACCCTGATGTAGCAAGGTTGCCTCTGAGCCCTCAGGCATCCTGGGGTAGATCCTGGCCTGGGGGGAGGGTCCCCAAGGCCCTTTGCATCTGATTTTTCCTTTTCCTGAAGCTTCTTGGTAGCCTAACCATGCTTCGGCTGGCCCTGTCCTGGGGCTCAGAGACCTGAGGATGTGCTCACTGACTGCACAGGACCCCAATAGTCTTCGCAGGAGCAGAGGCTCTTTATGCCCGCTGTGTGAGCTCTCTCCCTGCTCCTGTAGGCTGGAAGGGGAGGAGCTTGTCCAGAGCTTGGCCTGCTGCTGGCCACACCCAGGCGGGACCATATTTACTCATTTAAACTCACCCTCCCAGGAGGCTCTGGGCTCTAGGCCTGGTCACTGACCTTGGCTTGGTGCCTCTGGCTGGGTGCTCTGGCCACTCCCCGGGGAGCTGGGCAGACCAGGGAAGCGTATAGAAAAGGAGATGTTTTTGCCCTCTGGTCAAGGGACCTTCACTGTCGGCAGTGCACCATTCGCTCTTATTTTGGAGACCTGAAACTAAACCTTTTCAGATCCCTGGGAACTGGAGGAGGAAGCTTCCTTCCGTTCCTTGTGTCCATGTGCACCAGGCTCTGTGCCGGGCATGGTAACACAGGAAGACTCATATGTTTCTTTGAATAGCTGTTTTTTATAATTGGGGAACCCAGTTAGAGATTTAAGTGACTTGCTTAGGGGGCACCTGCTCCAGCCCCTTGCCTCCATGTCATGTGAGCCAACTGGAGTGAGAAGACTTCGCAAGCCCTCTTCCCCTGTTGGGAGGTCTTAGGGGCTTTGTCTTACCCTGCAGGAGGCCCAGGGAGACCCAAAGGAAGGAGGGAGAAGAGGAGGATGGAAAAGATGCATTACTGGAAGGGTGAACCTGTAGCATTCCCTGGTCACGGGCAGAGGATGAGGCTTGGTGGCAAGCTGAGGAAGATAGTGCTTTGGTGTCCTAAGAAAGTATGGTCCCCTGATTGCTACGGGAGAGAGCCCCAGGAAAGAGACTGAATGATACCTGCTAGTACCCACTGGGGCTGGGTAATGAGAGGTGAGGTGGGAAGATGGGCCAAAGGAGCTCAGGCTGGTCTGAAGGCAAGAGACGTGGCTACAGGAGCCTGCCAGGTCCAGGAGTTTAGGACTCTGCCCTGGAAGAAGTTGCTAGAACTCCCAGGGGGAGGGAGCCCAAGCATGTGGTGAGCCCACCTCTGCCACTCATTGCTGGTGACGTGGGCATGACTTGACTTCCGTGTCTCTGAAAGAGCCGCCTCACCTGGGAAAGGAAGGAGGA
The DNA here is from genome assembly GCF_048164855.1 of Canis lupus baileyi. Taxonomy (NCBI): domain Eukaryota; kingdom Metazoa; phylum Chordata; class Mammalia; order Carnivora; family Canidae; genus Canis; species Canis lupus. The sequence goes on along the minus strand of NC_132843.1, from coordinate 40,037,387 downwards.
TCAGTGGGGGCAATGGACGGTCCTCGAGAGCAGGTGCTGGGAAGTGCCTGCCTCCTTCCTTCTAGACCCCAGCTCCAGCCTGACCCAGGACTTACTGGCTCAGGCAGCCACCCAGGAGATGGGTGGGGGCAGGCAGTGTCCCAGTGGGGACTTGGTGTGTGGGAGCCGCCTGAGGGGGTCCTGCGGGGGCCTCGGGCCTGGGGCTCAGTCTGACGCTGGGATGGGCTGGGGACAGCGAGCCCAGCCCTGCCTTCCTTCCCTGGCCAGCTATCTCCCTGTCTCAGAGCCTTGCCTCTACCTCCACCTCCCCATGAGTCTGAGCAGATCCCTTGGCTGCTTACTTCCTTATTCCTCATTATTTCCCTGCCCCACCTCCGCCAGCAAATGCTTGGGGTTGAGGGTTGGGAGGATAAGGAATAAGAGAGAGCTCATCCCCAAACCTCAAGAGAAAATATTCACTGGGGGTGGGTGGGGAGGGGAGGGGTCTGCTTCATTTCTGGAATCTTCCTGCTCCAGGCTCTGTTGGATCAAGTAATGTCTAGGCAAGGGGATGGGGCAGGTGACCTCAGACCTAGCGTTTTTCCCTTTAGAGCACGCATGTGTTCTGTGTCTGGGGAGGGACAGTGGTTGGGGGTGGCCCGGCAGGAAGCTGAGCCCAAAAGGGGGGCTTTAGGCCTTCCCAGTCACATGTCTCCTTGACCTTTGAGCCCCTTTGCTCCAGCCCCCACAGCTGCTTGCTTCCATGCGGACTGCCCTGTGAACCCCCCCCCTCCCCACCGCAGGCCCATGGGGCCCAGATTGACTGGGTGGGGACAGGTGTCCTGGCTCAGCTGCTCCCTCTGGTTGCTCCCACCTGTCAGCCCAGGGGATGAGGGGTGAGGGGCAGACTGGCAGGGAAGAGTAGGAAACCCTTGGCCCTCTCACCTGCTCCCTGGTTATAGAGTGTAGCAGAAGGATTGAGAGTAGACAACAGGCAGGACTTCCCCACTCAGAGGAGGGATGGCGCCAGGTCACAGGCAGAGAAAGCTGGTTGATCGCCAGGGGTCCTAGCTGGCAAGCCCCAGGGTCTATGTGGGGTATATTCACAAAAGGGACGGGTATGACTTGAATTCTGGGGCAAGTATTTGTGTAGCTGTGTGAAGGAACCCCCCCCCCCACCCGCCTGGGCCCCCTCCATCTGGCTGGGCATCTTAGCCTCACCTGGCACCTTTCCTGAAAGCAGCGAGCTAATCCTGTAAGAGCTGCCTGGCTGGCTGCCTCAGCAGGCCCACGCAGCCGCACTGCCCGCCCTCTCCTGCCAGGGGCTTAGAGGACTGTCCTTTCAGTCAGGAAGAGACCCAGCCACTGCCACAGCGGCCCCTTTAAATCCTCGGGGCCTCCCTGAGGTCATGGTGTCTCTAGGAGGATTTACTTTCTCTGATTGGATTGGCCTCCTTTGGGCCTGGTCTGGGACTGTAGGTAGACCCTCACATCCTGAGCCCCCACCTCCCGTTGGTCAGGATGGGTGCTTCCTTGTCTCCTCTCTCCTTGCCCTCCTATTCTAGCAGTCAGGGCCCAGACCCCGTCACCTGCCTCAGCCAGAGCTGCCCTGCCCCTGCTCTGTGGCCGGGAAGGAAGGAGCCGCCTGCTGCCCTGAAAGACAGTACCCTTCTGACACTGTCTCCACATTTTCCTTTTCCGCCTGCTCTTCCTTCAGTCAGGGGTCCACACTCCATAGTTACCCCACGCCCTCATTTCCATGGGAAGTTCCTCCTCTGATCTAACCATCAGCCCACGGGCTTGCAATGGCAGGCAGCCCAGACACAGCACTGGTGGCATTATGCTCACCCAACGGCTCTCAGGCTGACCCGCCCCCACGGCCCCAGCTGCCACTTTCACTTCTGTCTCCTGAGACCCCAGAGGGAAGTTGGGTGGGGAGGTGGAAGGTGACACACTTAACCGTCCCAACCGCTTCAGATGGCCAGGGGCCCCTGGCCACCACTTGCATCTAGATGACCGAAATGGGTTTAGGCTGCCCTGGAAGGACTGGCCGCAGTGGGAGGGATGGAGGTTAGGTAGCAGGAGGGACTTCCCAGGAGAGCAGAGCACTTGGGTAGGCTAGGGTTGGAAGCGCCACTGCTAGAACTGGGCAAGCAGAGGTCAGTTTGCCCGGCCTCCTCAACGCAGGCCAAGGACCGGTTGTCTCCCGGTGCCTGTTGGGTGGAGCGTCATGCAGGGGCCTCCGTATTCCCCTGGACATTACCACCTGCCCATACCTGTTTGGGTGACTTCTAACAGCATATTTGAGCCCCTGAGATGACTTTGAGGCCAAACATGCAGCCCTGGAAGCCCCTCTACAGCTTAGTCTCTGTCTTGCCTACTGAACTAGGCTGTCTCCTCTCAGTTGGAGGGTGGCTGGGAAGTGGATTTTATTTATTTTATTTTTTTTTTTTTGAAGTGGATTTTAGAAATGAGGATAGAAGTGGAAGTAAAGGGCAGGCAGCCCATCCTCCCAGCATGGGCACCAGAGTGGGATAGGGTGTTTGTCCCAGGGAGCCCCCTGGCAGCCGTGAATCCTGTCGCGTCCCACTGCTGCAGTGCTTGTCCTCATCCTGTGGTCACACCCGACCCCGCTTGGAGGGGGGATAAGAGCAGAGGGCCACACTGGACCAAGAGCTTAGTGCCAATGGGGTTGTTGGCAGTTCAAGAAGGCTTCTGGAGGAGGTGCCAGGAGCTCCATCCTAGGTGCCTAGATGTGCTGGGCAGGGACGGCCCAGTTTCTGGAATGGGAGGTTGAGCCTGATGGGATAAGGTCAGAGACACCATGCAAATCCTTATGCAAATGAGCGGTAGTGAGTCATTATGGATCCGTCTGTTGGATAGAGCATGAAGCAAGGCTCAGGCTTGGGTTCTGGAACTGGCCCCACTAATGACCATGATTGTGACCCTGGGGGCCAGTGATTACTTAGTAAGCAGAAGCAGGACCCCAAGCCCTGGGTCTCATCGGCAATCCAGGTGTGTTTGGAGGTTGGGAGGGCTGAATCTCTGCAGGCAGGGCCCTAATGTGCCCCACCTGGCACCCTCCCTGGCTGGCCATGAGCCTCTGTGACCCCTCTGCCATCTGTCATGAGGGTTACAGTTCAGAAAGCACCTTCCCCTTTATCAGCCCCATCCCTCCACTGCTCTGACCTCCACACTCTCCTTCCCCCTAAGCTGGAGGACCCTGGACCCAACCAGGCCGTCTCTTCTATTACCTCTCCATGGAGTAACCCACTCCTCACCTCCCTTCCTTTCAGGCTCTTGAAAGAGCACAGGAACCAAATGTCCTGGCTGGAAGGGCACCTTGTCCCCTCCCTCCCTCCACCCACCCACCCACCCATTGTACTGATCAGTGGGGTAAAACTTGGAGGGGGCAATGACTTATTGCAGGTCACGCAGTGATTTGTGTGGCATCTAGAAACCCTGCCTGAAGACCCCATGCTTTCCTGGGCTGTTCATCGTCCAACCACACCCAGCCCTTTCCGGCTAGGATTCAGTATATTATTCCCAGACTTTTCCTGAGATCAGGGCCCGTGGCTCCAGGAACTTGTGCGGATCTGGGGAGGAGGGTGGCTCCTAAGAGCTACCAGGGGAAGGCTGGAGCCTGAGGGGGGGCTGGCCGCTGCCTCTGGAGGGCGCTGGACACTCTAGTGGCTGCTGCAGCAAGGATGGGAGCCAGACTACAGGAAGGACAAGCAGGGGCAGGGAAGTGGTGGAGGAGGCTCCAGAGACAGACCCTCACTGGAGAGGCAGCTCCTGGGCCAAGAACAGGGTGACCCCATCCCAGGAGGTTTGCCCTGGCGGGAACCTCACCCCATCCTGCCTGAGGTGGGACGAGGGAGAGGTGTCCAGTGGAAGCTGTGAGGAGGGTGCTTGGTGAGCTGGCCGCACCGGGTGCTCCTCTGGCAGGTCCTTCTCTGTCCCTTCAGCCTGGGGCTGCAGTGCCTGTCTCTGCTTGCCTTCCTCAGGCACTCAGGACCTGAGACCACCCCTGCCCAGGTCCAGCTTTCCCGGACTGGTTCCCCCCCTCCCCCTAGCCCGCCAGCCCGCCCCCAGGTCCCTGTCAGTGAGTTAAAATTAGCTCAGTGCCCAGGCTAAAAATAGCCCCTGCCCAACCCTGAGGCTGCTGGGCTGGGGGAGGGGAGTTCCCGAGGGAGGGGAAGATGGTGGGAACCAGGGGTTTGGGAAGGGAGCCTGCCAAACCGAACTTTGGGGGTAGGGGGATGGGGATGGGGACAGGGATTGCCTGGACCTTTGAGAGCAGACTCTGGAGCTCTGGGTTGAATGGAGCCCTGGGCTGGGGGAGGGGGATGGAATGGAAGAGGGTGGGGGCTGTGCGGCGGGGGAGAACTGGGCTGGGCAGGCTGGTAGGGGATGGGGGCACTAGCCCTGCTTCTCATGACTTGAGGGTTTGCGGAGGCAGGCTCCCCGCATATACCCTAGGGGCTGTGAACCCCGGCACCCTCTGTCTGCACATGTGGTACAGGGCTGTCACTGGGTTTACCTTCCCGCCTCATCTTCCACAGTGCACCTCAGTGTGTCTCTGCTTCCAGGCAAGAGGCCGCACTCTGAGAGTGGCCAGGAGGGCTGTGAGCCCTGCGCTGGGGTGGAAATGGAGATGGCACTCAGGAGACCCTCCTTGCTGGGTCTGGGTCAAGTCCTCTTGGCCCCAAGGGCCTCCTGGCCCTGCTCACTCCCTCGGTGGACTTGCCCTCCCCTGGTCTGTCTGTTGGCTGGACTGCAGGTGTTCAGAGGGCAGGCCTCGCGTGCCTTCCAGTTGTGCTCGTGCATGCCCAGCCCAGCATCTGGGCACAGGTCTCAGAGTCCTGTTTCCCATGGGGCTCAGGGTCTTGCCCTCTCTGCTCTGACCCTCTGCTCCTCCATCTCTGTCTCCACCCCTTGCACGCGGCCTTCCTCTCGGCCTCTCTGCCTCTCTTGCGCATCTGTGTGTCCGTCCCCCTCTACCACCCTCCTCTGTGTCTGCCTCACCCACGCCTCCTCCCTCGTTAGTGAGCAGGCTGCTTGAGGCCGCCTGAGTGTGGGGGTGACAGGTGGATTGGATTGTCACCCCCTCCCCCAGTGCCTGCTGCTTATTTCATGCCCTGCAGCCCAGCCAAGGGGAAGGGATGACAGCTGTCTCCAGCGCCTGCTGCCTTCCCCTGCAGTCCACAGCCTGCAGCCTAGAGCAGCCCAGGAGGAAGGGATGGAGGGCCTGCCTAATGAGAGCTGCCTTTCTCACTGTGCAGAGAACAGGGTAGAAGCCCAGCGCTCTGTGATGGGAGGCTGCTCACTCAGCCTCTCTGGGCCCTGGCTCCATTTTGACCGGCTGTGGTGTGGCAGCTCTGGAAGCAGATGCCTTCTGGTTCCGTGAGCCCCTGGGATTAGGGCAGCAGATGTGGGGCCATGAGGAGGTGGGAGAGAGGAGCTGGAGGCTAGCTATTAGAAGACACTTCTGGGCTCCCCAGGAAGGGTAGCCCTGCCGCAGCAGCTGCAGCTCCTGGAGGCTGCCCTGACCACCCCCCCCACCCCCCACCCGCACTCGCCCCACTGGCCCCAGGCCACCCTCACACAGGAACTGAGATAACATCATTCTGAAACCTGAGAATGGTTTGAATATTGCTCAGGTACCAAGAGGTGTTAAACTGGGGGAGGCAGGGGCCTGTGTTTCCTCCCATGCCCCCTCCAGCCTAAGACCCCTTTTAGGGTACGTTTTGCATATTGTTTGCAGTTCATTTGCATGTCGATCCCCCCACACACACACACACCCGTGGGTTCCTATTGGGTATGGATCCCGGCTTAGACAAATGGCTGGCTTGGACGAATGGCTGGCCTCTGGGTCCCTCTGGATTTCCCACCACCTCTGGTTCCCTCAGCCCCTCCTCCTCAGTCAGAGATACTGTGGAAGGAGCCTCCTGCCCCACGTCCTCTCTGTTCTTCATTTGCTGGGGGCTTCTCTGCCGCCACCTACACTGCCCCGCCACCTACGCTGCCCTGCCACCTACAGAAGGTGGGTCTGTGCCTGGCTCCCTTGGACTCAGCCCAGCCGCCTCCTCCCGCCCCCTCTGCTCTTTGGGTCTCTTCCCAACCCCAGGAGGCCCGCCCTGCCCAACTCTGACCTGCCAGCGCTGCCTTAAGTGAGAGAAGCAGAAGCAGAAGCAGCTGGAGCCTTCCAGGGGCTACTTTTGGTGACACAGATGCCGCCAGCCCAAGGAGTCCTAGCTGTGGCCTGAGGTCAGGTGGGCCCGGGAGCCACCCGAGCTGGAAAGCCATCCTGCAATCCCCTGTCTCTATGGCATCTTGCTAAGCCCCCTCAAGCCCTGGGCTCCGGGAGAGACAGCCAAAAGCCAGGTCTGGGAGGGCTTCCCAGAGGAAGAAAAGAAGCAGGGGTGCGGGCCAGGGAAGAGGTGCACATCTGGAGAGCAGGTGCCCAGGCCTCTGGCTCCTGGCAGAGGGTCAGGTAATTAGACAGAGGGCTAATTAAGGCAGTCCAGTTGTTCACTAGGCTCTTCCTAATTGAGTAGGAGGGGAAGTGGGACAGGATGGGCCTTCATAGCTTGGATAGGGTCAGTATAGGGTTCTCTGTGCCCACCCCCCCCCCCACCCCACCCCTCCGGGCCCCAGCCTCCCTTCTTCCAAAGTCAGCAGTGAGTTCATGTTCTCGCCCCAGGGCTCTTGGAGACTGCAGCAATGTAGAGTGGATAGATAGTTAGAAGGGGAAAGAGATTATTACAGACTCAGCCTGCTCCGTAGGAGGGCTTCTAGCTAGATAGGAGAAAGGACTGCCCAAGGCAGGGGCATCTTGTCCTCTGGCAGTGTTGGCACGGAGGTAGGAGTAGCAGTGGGCAGCCCTGGAAATGTGGCATTAGGAAAGTGCTTGGGGCTACCCTGGCAGAGGCTGGGGATATGGGGCCTGGTCTTTTCATCCCCGACTCCCCTCTGGTCAGAGGATGCTTGGGGGTCTCTGTGGCTTCCCTGTCTCCTCAGCCCTGATCCCTCTCGCATCCCAGCTCCCCCAGCATGAAGCGGGGGTGGGGGGGTGGTGTAGGAGATCAGCCAGGGAGCTGGTTGCCAGGCGACAGTTGCCTAAGCAACCCCATCCTCTCCATCTCCATGTGCTCAGGGCTGCTCCATAGAAGACTTCAGAGTCTCACCCTCTGCACCAGCCAGCCTGAGGATGGGGAGGATTGAGGCCTGTCCTGAAGGGGCAGGCATGCTTGGAGGGTAGGTGGTGTCTGGAGTCCAAGTTCAGGGGCAGAGTGAGAGGATGCAGGTCCTGCAGCAGGACTGACCGGAGTTAGACCACAAGACGGACTTCTCACAGGGTCGCATCAGGAAAACAGTCCCTTCCCGGAGAGACAGTTCCCGAGCTCCTCCTTGCAGAGGGTGGAATGGCAGAAAGGGCAGATGTGGAGCCTGCCCTCGTGAAGCTCCGGCTCCTTGGGAGCCAGGCATCAGGTAGAAGGGCGGAGTTGTAACTAATGTGCTGTGGTGGTAAGTGTGAGAAGGGAAAGGACAGGGTACCCTGAGAACCAAAGGAATGAGGGCAGGCTGCAGGATGACTTTGCGGAGGATCATGGGAGCACAGAGAGGGTTCTTATCCCCACTTGGAGGAAGGGAGAGAATTGGCCCGAAGCTGATAGAGGCCACATCTCAGCAAGGATTTGCTTCTGCACAAAAGGCAGTGAGTGGAAGACAGGAAAATGGGTGATGGAAGGAAGGTGAATGCTCTGAACACAGGAGCGCGGCCATGACAGCTTTAAGTGGTCCCTACCAGGGCTTTCAAGGCCAGGCTAGAGAATCTCACTGAAATAGCTGTCCTCTCAGTCCCGTCCTCTGCGTGCCCTCTCCACCCTCCCTGCCAAGCCCAGACCACCTGGCTCTGAAAAACACAGCTTTAGAGTTGCACTGGGAGGCCGGGAAGCTGACGTCCTTGGGCTGGGGCCTTTGAAGTGGGGCTTGGCCAAGATGGGGCCACAGGCAAGGGATGGGGTGACTTCAGGGCCACCTGGGCTATGTCGGTGTTGTGAGAGGGGCCAGTAGGAGGCCCAGGGCCCAGGGAGATGTCAAGGACGAGGAAGAGGCTCTCAGGAGAGGGGGTGGAGGATCCCTCTAGCCATGAGGGAGTGGCATTTCCTGAATGCCTTGGGACAGAGCAGAAACTCTTTCCAGCTGAGCTAGGGAGAGCCTGAGGGACAGGCCTGGTGTCGGGAAAGGGTGGGAAGGGGTATTCCTGGCTCCTCTGAAGTCCATGGACTCCCCTCCGCATCTTTGGCTCCCCTCTCCCTGCCCTCTTTGGCTGGGATGCCAAGGCCAAACTTCAGCGTCTATGTGGTACTTAGGGGGCCGTGATTGAGTGAGGCTGGAAAGTCTCCAGGAAAACTCAGCAGCCCCTGGACGTGGGGGCTGGGGAGGGGTCTCTAAGCACAGGTGTGCCTGTCACCTTGACCCAAGTCAGGGGTAGTGAAAACCCACCTCCCTGGACTCTGCGGCAGGGTCTCTGCCTGGAGCTCTGTGAAAGAGGATCTCTGGAGGGGTGGGTTCTCTTCCTAAGACCCAACCAGAGCCGCCTTAGAAAGTGTGGGCCTCCTGCTCTCTGGCCCTCTCCATCTTCTCCAGAAGTCTTCACATCTGATTCTCCTGGGCAGCTGATGGGGCCCTGGGGTCATTGTATGCTTCCATCCCACCTGGGGTCCTTCCAGTTCCTGAGGGCTCACCCGGCCTGTTTGGGTGCTGCCCACACCTGGAGTGGGCACCTTTCCTGGGTCAGGCTGGGCCTCTGTCCCCACGTGCCCTCTCCTCTTGGAGTTGTAGAGTGCAGAGGCACTGCTTCCCCGCTTGGCTGCAGAATTGGGGTTCTTCATGTGGGGGCCACTATTGGTCTCTGGGTTCTTGATATGGGGGTCCCTCTGCCTGACGCCTGCCTCCACCTGGCTGTCAGCAGCCTCCTCGGTGCACTCCA